>NC_086284.1:205114997-205476928 GCF_963924245.1 Chroicocephalus ridibundus
GATCTCTCTCTCCACCCTATCTCAACCCACGAGCCTTTCATCATATTTTTTCTCCCCCTGTCCAGCTGAGGAGGGGGAGTGATAGAGCAGCTTGATGGGCACCTGGCATCCAGCCAAGGTCAACTCACCACTCGTGGTTATGCTGAAACTGAGATGCCCAAAGCAACCATTGACAGGTTTACAGTCTTGTAATGTGTAAAGCAGGGAAAACTGGTCATGAGAGCAAACTCCAGGCTGCCTACAGTAGACAGCATGAATATAGACATTGTCTTGACAATGTGGGAAGACCATATGCCTGGTTTCTATACAAAGAAAACTTCAGCATACCAAGGTGCTCTAAGGCAATCCACCCCTCACATGTGCTGGGACATAAGGCAGAGGTCATTTGCCTAAAACTAATCCTATCGTAGAGCAATGCTTTTAATTTGATCCCTCTGCTAATCTGCAAGGTCACTTCTTCAGTCCTTCACATCCTGCAAAGTCATTCCTCAAGTCAACATCTTCTCCTCTGGCCCTCGGGTCACTAAGTCTATTGTTCAGTATTGTATTGATATGGCCAACATATTCTACCTTCTTTATCTCTACTTTTTGTCAGCTATTGGTAATTGTATACACCTTAAATTGTCATTGTTCTTTATCTCATAATTTTATTATTAATATCTGATACAGATCTCCAACTGAAAGTTGTTTAAACAGTGCTTGATAAACTACTGCCTCTCCCTGATCCACAGTTTAGTGAAGACGTTATTTATGTTAGACTGTATTCTCACCAGCAGTCCTTCCCTTGCCCATCTGAGCCCTGCACCACAGATAGAGTCACAGGGGCTGTGAGATATACTGCCTGGGTAAATAAATGTGACAACAATGCTTGCAGTTACTCCTTCTAGAACAGCGATGCCACGTAAGGTCATATTTATTTCATAGCCTTTGTTTTTTGACCTGTTGATTATAAGACCTTATTGTTTTGCTGTTCTGACTAAGCTGTTTGTCTTTTGTTGTATCTCATCTGTGCTGATGAATAGATATCCCCAGCAAACAGAGACTGCCAAACACCCCTGGGACTCCAGTCTCTGTGCCACATATTTGTTACACAGCAGTGCGAGACATTGCAGGGAGATGATGTACCTTCGCCTATGCCAGGACTGACATCAAAGCACTCATTTAATTACCAGTGTACTGTGAAAGATTTTGGAAAATATAAATGATTGCTATAGCAGCATCATTGTCAAATGCTCTCCTACAATCACTGACTGTAATGGTACTAATTGCCATTAATTTATTTGTTCACTAGTATTATGCGATGTGAACGTATAGCCAATGAACGAAGAACTAGGAAGGAAACCAGCTAGCTCTACTTAGTGGCACTGTGGCTTCTCTTCGTAGTAATTGTACAAAGGCCCTTTTTGACAGGAGCATAATTTACCTCCAGTTGTTTCAATCACTTAAATTTTTCTTAGGCAATTCTGTCATCGTGCATTTCCTCCTTTCCTTTCAGGTGAATTTTAGACCCTGATCCCTGACGTAGTTTCATTCTTCATATCACTTGCTTTGAGTGTATGTGCACTTATTTTTCTTGCTGACAGTCTTTATAGCTCTGTAGTTTGCTGTTGGAAGCTTTCAGTTCACCTTAGCTACTTTGTGTGAATATCCATATTTTTTATCTTACTTATGTTGCCAGGTTCAGGTTTGTTTCAGCTGGGGGTCCATTTAGTGCACAATAGTAGTAGTCCATGATCCACATCGACATAACATATCTTTCTCTTTGTTTTTTTTGGTTTTTTTTGTGTGTGCTTGCAGTGATTCACTGCTCCTTCCTTCCTTTGGAAAGTCCTGACACATTCTCAGCCTTATCAGTGAATCTGCTTCTGACAGGTCTCCAGGTCTAGTCTCTGTCATTGGAAAGTCCTTCCAGATCGAAAACCCGTCTGAAGGGGAAGAAGCTGGCAACCATCCCGTGATGCTTCCCATTACATGACTGAGCCATTGACTTTGGGTGACCACTTCTAACCAGAATAGTAGTAATTTCAATAGTCTATGTGACCATATCATTAAATCCATCACCACACTACAAATCCTGCAGTTAAGAGTGGAGAGATTAATCTTGCTCTAAATACGAAATACTTGAAATGTATAAATTACTGCTATTCTTATCATTCCAGAGAGCCACGTGACAGACTGTTGATCAAAGGTCTTTTTTTTTTCTTGCTTCTGTGAACTACCATCAGAAGCACTGATCCGTTTTACATGTAAAATAGGAACTCAGAGACTCTGCTCAAGCAACATATTTTATGCAATTTTATACCTTTGTGAATAAACCAAGTGATATTATTGTGATGGACATTTGTAAATCACCAAGTGTGGAATGCCCACCTCCGTTTTTTACTAATATTAAAATACTACAACTTATCTGAGCAGTTTTAATAGGTATTAAACTATATGAGCTATGAAAACTATTGATAATACTGGCTAGAAAGCACTCTAGATAACTGATCTTTGCCTCATGTCACAGGATAATGATGGCTTTCTTCTTTGTGCAATTAGTTAATTACTTTTTTACTTATAGCCAGAACCTTTTTTTTTTCATTATGTGTCAGCCACAGACGCTGGTTCTTAGGCCCTTAGACCTCTGCCCTTTGCTGAAAACCTCCATGCAAGGACTGAGATTCTTGTCAGAACACCATCAAGAAAGTTACCATACTGATCCCAGCTAGTGCAAGTCAAAGCTGGCTTGGAAACCTCTTGGAGACCATGGTGGAGGGCAGTGCCCTTGCAACAGGCTCCTGGAAAACAGGTACCCCATGCCACCCAAGAGCAAAATGCTTTACAAACACTGTGCGCCTACTCCTAAACCCTTGTGTAGTTACAGGAGTCAGTAAGACCATAGTAAGCACTGACTTTTGGACACTAAGACACAGAATGCAGAAGCTCCTCCATTTGTTACATGCTGTGACCCAACAAGCCAACAAGCTGCTGCCAGTAAATCCAAATGCTGTCATCGAAGCAACTGCTCAGGAGCACAGAGGTGTGGGTTAATAGATCCTATCAAAGTCAAGCTCATAAATAACTTCATAAAAATACATCAGTGTGTCAGATACGCCTTTACTTTCAGTACTAAAGATAAAAAAAAGGGCTCATTGTCACCAAATCACAAAAGTTTGCGGGACTTGAGGCTATTTTTTGCTGAGTTCCTTAAGAATTAGAGAATAGCTGGCAATTTCATTTACAAATATTTGCATTCCTAGTAAGGCAGTGGAAGCGTGGAAGTCTTGAGAAGCTATGGCTATTCTGCATTTGGGGAGAAGTCAAATGAGGTCTAAAGCTATAATCCCTTGTTAGGAAACCTTCTCTCGGATTAATGTACAGAGCTGGAAACCTCTATTAAAATGTGTGTTCAGGATCTGGCCCTGACTTCTGGGACCAGGATCTAGCACAGTTCCACTTAGAAAGTGGCTACCAAAGGTAACAGCCGTGCTGACCAACCTCTCTGGGTGCTCTGGGGGAGTGTCTGCTCTGTCAAGCATTTTCTCATCCTTCAAAAGCTCAGCAACAGCAATCTGTATGCCTTGCTTGGCAGCTGTCCCAGTAGCACAGGAGCACTTTGCGATGGACTCTTTGAGTTTCTAGGCTTGTGTGACTACTTCTTAGAGCTTATAACAGCAACATTTCACGCTATCTTCCACGGTTTATGGATACAACGGCACTGCAAGTGAAATATTAGGCATAGTCTCTTCAAGGGAATCAGGAAACCCTTAGAGATGATCAGGGATTTTGAGCTTTCCTTCTTTAAGATATATGGACACTCTCCCCCAAAGAAGAACGGATTTTGAACCTCTGCTCTCAGACAGATCCCGTTCTCACGTGTGGAATTCCAAGAGCAATGACAGATTAGCATCTCATGCCAAAGTTGCTGAAGCGTTTAATAGAGTCTGAGGAAGCCAGTGTCAGTCTTTCCTTTGTCCAGAATTACTTTAGCAGAAGTATGCAGGCTCTTCACATTCTCTGCATGGTTCACGTGAAGCGAAATCTCATCTAAGTGCGGTAATCTCGGGGCATTAAATTACGTTTAACCTAAATCGTTAACAGTTGTTGATTCTCCATGTTGTAATTACATTGGCTACAAACGGGATCAAGTCAACAGCGCAGAGGAGACGTCAGTGGGGTGACTGTGAAATGACAGGCTGCCGCACCAATCCCCGGCCCCTCCGCACAGCTCGTGTGCGCTCGCGGCTCGGGGCTGGGAGGGCGCAGGGGAGGAGGGGGGCTCCGTGCATATGTCCAGAAATTGCTGCAGTGGATGGCTTGGCTCGGCTCTTGCTGCTATTTAAAGGCACATGAGCTGCATGTTAAATTGGGCATTAGTATTTCCCCGGCTCTCCAACACACAGCTGGCTTGACTGTGCTATACAGCAGTGCTGGTGGGGAATTGAGGACAAAATGCAGGCAGAGCCCTTAAGCGCAGAAATTATGGGACATTTGGGGCTGACTCCTGCTTCTCCTCTTGAGATGACAGTTTCATTAGGGCAACTCCCTAAACCAGGACAGTCTTAGCAAATTAAGATCATGGCTTGCCACTGTGCTTTTGAGTTGCCAAGAAATGCTTGGTTTCTTCCACGAAGCGCCAGCTCAGGTGAATCTCTGGACTTTAGCGCAAGATAAGAAGTATTTGCAAGCAGAGGATTTGCCCCTTGCCTATCCTAAACACTCAGCTTGGGTGCCCATTGCTAGCAGCTACCCCAGCTCCGCAGGAGGTGGATGTAAAGCTTCAGACACCTTAATATTTACAGTGGACTCATTCTAGGAAAATAAAACAATGGATTCTGCTAAGTCCATAAATTGCTGTCTAAAGTACCTATCAGCTCACAACCAAACTGTTACCAAAAAGGTTTTAAAGCACCAATGAGGGAGAGAGGAACCACAGCACAAAGAAACTGAAGCTGTGTCTATACTAGCAAATTAAATGTGCCTGGGGCCATTCCCTGGCGCTGAGGCCAGTTGGCAAGGAGCAGCCTGCATCCATGGCATTAAACTGTCTTACTCTCCAAAACAGGGTGACCACACGGAAACTGGTGCTGGGAGCAGCCCCTGGCCCATGGTGCTCCTGAACCCTACCCAGAAACTGTGTGGGAGAGAGGTACTTGGCACAGGTCAAAACGTGCCAAGACTTGTGCTAAGAATTTCGTGGTGCAGAGGATGGAGAGTGCTGAGGGATGTCCCTGGTGCTGTTAAACGTAGTGGTATTGATGTAGCTTGAAAATTTCAACCTCTGCTATGGACAAGAAGAAAAACCTCAGAAAAAAATGGGAGCAACTCCACCCTTTTATGTTGCTGGTTGGGAGCACGAGAACACGTAAGACGTACTTTGCCCTGAAAGCCTTGCTGGCAGGAGCCTCAGCCCTTGTGCCATGGGTGGGCGTGCACCTCCTCTGGCATGCAGCCATGTGTAGTTTTGCCAAAGAGAAGCGATTTCATTTTGGTTGGGTTTTTTCTGTTGTTGTTGGTTTTTTTATTTTATTTTATTTTTTTTTTAAGTATAGCTTTTCCTGTGACTTTGGTGGGTTTGTAAAGCTTTGTTTTACTGTAATTGGAACCTTCCTTAATGTTTTGCACCCTGCAACTGCTGATACATACTTTCACCTCTCAGCCATTTCTAGCACCGTTTTCTGTCTTTGAATTTCATTTTCATGACAAAATGTGACAAACATGAGCACTGAATAAGACAGCCACGATATTTGTTGTGACTGGAGGACATCAGTACTCAGTTATTTAAAACAAAACAAATAAAAAACAAATCCCGCTTCTAACGGCAGATTCTTTTGTAAATCAGAACAACGCAGAGCAGCCTGGCCAGGCTGGCGTGGAGCTGGGGCTGTGGTGTCCTAACGCAATGCGTTCAGTGGCAATGCTGGTTTCAATTATTCTCACAATCGCTCGTTCCCATCACAGAACTGACATTTCTTGGCAGGATTTTTTTTTTTAATCAGATCAGGTCCCTAATCCAGTTCAAAATACAGTCCTGCAAATGGTTGTGCTGTCACAACTGAATGGGCTGTAAGACCAGCAGATAGGACACAGGAGACGGAGAGTGGAAGGCAGGGAAGGTACCAAATACTGAGTTTGCATTGTGTTTATAGCTGTTTTCTCTTTCTAACACCTGCTGCTTCTTCCTTTATGCTCCACCTATGGGTGAAAGAATGATCTGAGAAGACAGTGAGCTCAGGATTTCACAGCTGTCCATTGCGTGTTTTCTTTGCGCCCTCCTTCCTTCTCAGACTTCAGCGATGGTTTGTGCAGACAGTCCCATGGTCCTATACTGCTTTGGCAAAGTGGTGCTTTGGCTTCCTCTTTCCAAGAAGGAATCACTCAGAAGGCAGGATGCATTTTCACAGCAAGTACCAGATTACTTTTGCCTGTATAAAGACTGGTAGATCTGGCCGCTGCAACCCCCCCTTTGAAAGGAAGTCCACATTCCATCAGGACTTCCATGATCACTCAAGTTACTTAATACTTCTTTTTTTTTCTGCATCCACCTTCACTAAAAAGATTAACTGCTATCAGATGTTTAATGCAATTAACAGCAGTGTTGAAAGGGGAAGAACTCAGACTAGAAGAGAAGGAACAGATTAGGGAGTATTCCTTCAATTAGATGTTTTCAGCTTGGTTGGGTCTAATGAAAATCACCCGAGAGTACTTAGGGATATGGCTGAAGCAATCACTGAGGTGTTTGCAGCTAAAACCAGCTCTCAGGCATCTGTGGTTGAATTATCTGGTTTGGAGATTATCTGTGCCACAGATGCAGAGATAGCTTAGGTCTGACATGGCTCATTAGCACAAGCACCACATGAATAAAGCTGGGAATCTCCAGGGTCAGGCTGGGTCTGGAAATAGTCCAATAACGTCCATTCAGGACAAAGCTAGGGCCTTCCCTCAGAAGCCCGGCTGGACATGAGCTGACTGTGTGCGCATGTACCTGTATCATATTCCCTGCTGAGCTCCCGGAGAATCATCAGCTTAAGTGTGGTGTGAGGAAAGTGGTATGGGTCATCTCAAGCCCACTTGGTATGCCCATCTAAAAAGCCCCATCTAACATGAGTCCAAAATAAGCATAATTGGATCCAAGCTAGCTCTGTAAATAGGCCTTGGACCATCTCTGCATCGTGTTCCCATAGACCTGCATGGTTCCTCGTATCCATCGCTGGAATGTCTCAGCCCTCCTGAAGCTCCAGCAAGGAGCTGATGGTATCTTGAAGGATTTGCAATGCTGCAGAAGACTGGAAAAGAGGAAAACATTAAAAGAAATGAAAGGAAGAGCTCATATGGGTCTTTAAAAGGCTGAATTAAAAACTGCCTGTTGGACTGTGCAGGGGAGAAGAAACTTAGATGTGAAGTAGCAGTGCACAGGGCTTGGCCAAGAGTAAGTCTCATTGAAACAAACTAAATTTCTTTCTATACCTTGTTCCAGCCCTGCCTGTGTCTGTGGCTTTTCCTGCTCCTGTTTACTGGTGTTTTCTAGCACTTCCCAAGGATGTGGGTGATGTTGCCAACCCCAGTGCTGGGGTCGTCCTCATTGCAGCCCTGTTGCTAGGAAATGCAGTGGCTTGATGGCACAATTCTTGCCTGGCACTGACATCAAGTCCATACTTCAGTGGTAGCCTCTTCTGATGAGCCTTTCCCGATGAGCCTTTCCCAAATAAAGAGTCATTTAACTGCTCCTTCTTCTTGACTGAGTGAATGTCAGATGTTCCTCCAAGGACCAAAAGGATTTTACCCAAATCACAACAATGTATGAGGAGACAGAAATGTTTAAATAAGGTATCTAAACAACCCTGCATCATTCCACTAATTACAATAGAATAAGAAAGAATCATAGAATCTTCATGGTTGGAAAGGACCTTTTAGATCATCAAGTCCAACCATATGCACACACACACAAAAACCCAAAAAACAAAACAAAACAAAAAACATCAAAAAACCCAAAAAACCCCCAACAACCTACAATCTCTGCCCTTCAGAACATGCCCTGAAGTGCCACATCTAGATGTTTCTTAAACACCTCTAGGGATGGTGACTCAACCACCTCCCTGGGCAGGCTGTTCCAGTGCCTGACCACTCTTGCAGTAAAGTAATTCTTCCTAAGATCTAACCTAAACCTCCCCTGCCGCAGCTTCAGACCATTTCCTCTGGTCCTGTCATTATTCACCTGGGAGAAGAGGCCAACACCCCGCTCTCTCCAACCTCCTTTCAGGTAGGTGTAGAGGGCAATGAGGTCTCCCCTCAGCCTCCTCTTCTCCAAGCTAAACATGCCCAGCTCCCTCAGCCTCTCCTCATATGACCTGGTCTCCAGACCCCTCACCAGCCTGGCAGCTCTCCTCTGGACACGCTCCAGCACTTCCATGTCCCTCTTGTACAGAGGGGCCCAGAACTGAACACAGTACTCGAGGTGAGGCCGCACCAGTGCCGAGTACAGAGGCACCATCACTTCCCTGCTCCTGCTGGCCACACTATTCCTGATACAAGCCAGAATGCTGTTGGCCCTCTTGGCCACCTGGGCACACTGCTGGCTCATGTTAAGCTGCCCGTCCACCAGCACCCCCAGGGCCTTTTCTGCCGGGCAGCTCTCCAGCCACTCTTCCCCAAGCCTGTAGCGTTGCTTGGGGTTGTTGTGACTGAAATGCAGGACCCGGCACTTGGCCTTATTAAACCTCATACAGTTGGCCTTGGCCCATCGATCCAGCCTGTCCAGGTCCCTCTGGAGAGTCTTCCTACCCTCAAGCAGATCAACTCTCTCACTTAGTTTGGTGTCGTCTGCGAACTTACTGAGGGTGCACTCAATCCCCTCATCCAGATCATTGAAAGAAAATTAAATACCCTCCTTAAAGCATCTTCAAGTAGCAGTTTAATTCTGAACTGGATTTATGCAGACATTACAGTTCCTCTACTGCAACTGCACTTCACTTGTACACTAAGTAATTATATGGTAACTGGTTGGGAAATGTTGTGCAGTTATTGTAAACGTGTGCTTCCGTACCCTGAGATATTTTGATATCTGTTTAGAAGAAGAAAATATGCAACTCCAGACACTGTCCGGAAGAATCCATTTAAAAGTAGTAGGGATGTAATAAGAGACACACTTATCTTTCTGCAAAAAACACTGTGAAAGATCAAGCACTAATCTGCTGCCCTACACACTTTTCAAGCCACATATTCTCTATATGCCACATCCAAGAAAATTCATTGTCTGACTCACCAATACTGAACGGTGATCGCTTCAGTATTTTCTAGTCCTTCAACTGATTAGTACCTTATGTGTCACACACCTGAAGGGAGGCTGAATTACACCCGTGACTCAGATTTTTCTCTTACTATAATTATACACCTACAGCAGCAAGGAAGGTTTCATGACTTTGTCACTGCGGCTAATGGATGTGTCTGTGTGCTGACAGGGATGTGAGTTATCCATCCACCTGTCTCTCGGCTATCACAGAAAGACTGGAGTGACTCATCTCTGGGGTACCAAGTCACACCAGCAAGGATACAGTTCCTTCTTGTTTCTTTCCTCTTTGAATTTTGCTCTGTATGAATAGGAAAATCTGAGACAATCAATCCCCCGATCACTTTTTAAGGCAGATGATATGACTCAGTTACAGGATCTCACCTCACTGGAGACGCCAATAGTGCAGCCATCTGTGTCAGAGCTGGTTGCTCTAGGCTCCCTTTTAGTTAGTGGGGGGAAAATAGGGCCTGATTCATCTTGACTAGGTTAAGTATCAGCATTAGCATGAGGTGAGTCATGTTATAAAAGTGCCTGTTTCCCTGCTGACCCCGGAGACAGCCTGCTCGACACGCTCCGGCATCGATGGCTGCGCTGTGGATAACCTGCAGTGATGGGTGATGAATCCTACCCCAGGTGAGTCAGAAACAAGTGCACATGCATTTAGAGATCTGACGAAATAACCCGCTCTGTCATCCAGATGTCGACTCCCACACCTCTCTACCTGACTTACTGCTTTTCCTTTTATTATATTTTTGCTGCATAGACAGTATTTGGGCAGATCCACTGGATTAATTGGTATAGGGAAGTATTACATGACAAATACAGGACAAAATGAGGTTCTTTCATGCCCATAATACTTATTTCTGCAGTGATAAAATGCCCTAGACAGCCTTTCCCTCCCCTCCTCCCCCAAATCAACCCAGGCTTCTAGTCTAAAGTAATATAAAAACAAAATTTATACTTGAGTCAGAATAAGCTGGATACCCTTCAGACTCAGGTCACCTTGGAAAGGCCCTCTGGAGGTGTCGGACTGATACAGCTGTGCCAATCTTCCATTGCTGCGGCTGTTCCCATTATGGTCTGCAATGGGAAAATCCCAAGAGTGCCAAGGACACAAAAGTCTGGCATTCCCCGGGAACATGGGGCACCCATTCTTCAGATGGCAAGAGCTGCTCTTGCCCTTGGTGGCAGGAGATGGCACAAGGTGGTGGCAGGACCTTTGGAAACTGTCCTGTAAACCGACTGGAAACTGATTTGGCGTTTTGCTTTGCTGTGATTTCCACTGTGGTGCAGCAGCCCAGCGCTGCAGGCAGTGCAGCTGGGAGCCCACGTGTGGAGCTGGGTGCCCACCAGCGCCAATTCTGTCTTTTAAAAAAGTAATTACTAACTTGCCAATTTACGGGTTTACAGACCTAGTTTCAAAAGAGGCAGCATAATATCTTCTTTTCAGGATTTGAAATGCTCCTTTGGATGGTTTCCCGGGGGCTTTTAAATTTATTTATTTTGATTTACACATCCAGTAAAAAGGATTATATCTAATCCCAACTCTAGTGCCATTGGCTACTTTTTAAGTACAACTGTAGCATGAAAGACTTTTGCTAAACACTGCTTCTGGGGAGGAAGAGAGAGAAAAGGAAGGGCCAAAGGGCCAAGCAACAACAAAAAAAATCATAACATTTTTTCAACAAATTTTTATCAAATCACATATAAGCCTTTTCAGGATTATAACGAATTTCAATGAAAATAGATTTAAAGAAGCATTAAGGCAATTTAAGTTTTAAAGTTTTAAAGTTTAAGTTTAAAGTTTTAAAAAGTGCAGCCTAGATACGTAGGTAAAAAAGAGAGAATAAAAGTCCTACAGAGTTCACAATAACTTTGCTGTGAAGTCTTGGGCCAAAGAAAATAATAGGTATATTCACCGAGGAACACCCTAAAAACCTCACCTGATGTAATTTCCAAAACAGACCACCCTGAGTGTGGTGAACCCTGACGGACGCTGCTGCACTGAGCAGAACAGCCAGGTTCACACTCAGTGAACCCCTCTTCTGAAATGTCCCATCCCACAACAGTTTATGGCCATACTTGTCCTGAGCAAGAGGGTGTCAGAAGGGTGTTATGCACAACTACTCTTACATTTTAGTTAACTGTGATGAATTTTCTTGAGTGCTATTTTATAAACATATTTTATGTGGCCTTCCTTCCTCCTAGGCCAGTAAAAGCCCCATCCAGAACAAGATGTTCCATAATTGAACCTTCTCCCCTTTGTTATCTGCCTTCATGCTTTGAAATAAAACCTTTTTTCTTATTGTCCTCACCGTTTGACGCAGTCCCGGGCTTGTCCTGAGAAGGGCAATGAAGCTGGTGAGGGGTCTGAAGCACAAGTCTTTTGAGAAGCGGCTGAGGGAGCTGGGGTTGTTCAGCCTGGAGAAAAGGAGGCTGAGGGGAGACCTTATCGCTCTCCACAACTACCTGAAAGGAGGTTGTAGAAAGGTGGGGTTCGATCTCTTCTCCCAAGTGACAGGCGATAAGACAAGAGGAAATGGCCTCAAGTTGCACCAGGGGAGGTTCAGATTAGATATTAGGAAAAAATTTTGACTGAAAAGGTTATTAAGCACTGGAACAGGCTGCCCAGGGAGGTGGTTGACTCACCATCCCTGGAGGTATTTAAAAGATGGATAGACATAGTCCTTAGAGATAAGGTTTAGTGATGGTTTTTGTCAGTGTTAGGTTGATGGTTGGGTTAGATGATCTGAAAGCTCCCTTCCAACCTAGGCAATTCTGTGATTCTATAATTCTATGATTCTATGATAAGATATCCAGGGTCTGGAGTTTTCTTCCTGATGATAGTGCAAACTCCCAGCTCCAGCTGGCACCTGGGGCCGGGGATGCCTTTGTCCCCTGCTCCTGGCTCTGCTACACCTTGCCAAGAGCCACAGCTCTGCCCACTAACGACGCACTTTCCAATAGCATCCAAATAAAATTGTATAACGCAATAAGACTTGCAAAATATTTTGGCTGCCCAGAGCTGTGCATGAGAAACACCAAGGTGTTGGGTGAGAGCAGAGCGGCACAGGAGGCCCCCAAATTCTTTTTGGCCCCCAAATCTTTCTGGCCCCTGAAATCATGCCCTGCAGGGCCCCATCCTGACAGAAAAGGCAGGAGCTTGTGCATGGGATTTTTCAAGATTGTTTCCTTTAGTTTTAATGACCAAGCATAATTGCCGCATGGATTTCGAACCAGGAACCTGGAAAGTTTTGACAAGCTCTCTCAAAACTTTTGCAGTTCGTCTCACGGACTAGCGTTACAATTAAAGTCATTCTCTAGTTTATAGTTGTACTCCTGGAGCAAGAACTGACGATTGTTAATTTTATGCTTTCTTTCTTTCTGCTTACCCATTATGGCAGCATACTTCATTTATGTGAGGCTTTCCAAAATCAATCTTCATTTTAATGTATAGTCCCCTATTGCCTTTTTTTTCAGTAAACAGCTGAAGATTTAGTGCTGGCTTCTAACCCACTGAATCCATTTATGACAGTTTACATAATCAGATTTTCAGTGCACTGTAAATCTGTCTTAAAATGGTTGCATTGCTCCAGGACTAAACTGGTTAACTTTCGAGAACTGTTTTTCATCATTTGTGTACATTTCACTATTTTAAGGAACAGTTAAGATGCTATTTTGGTAGGGCTTTAGCACCTTCCATGTCATTGATTTTTTTTTCCCCAATGGGGGATTTCTACAAATGAATGTTGTATTTCAGAAGAAGAACTGCTTTGGTCATAAATATCTTCTAGGCTACTAAATGTCAAACTTTCTTGCAGCAATAGGGTAATTCATCTCTTTTGCAATTAAATGAAGTGATGAAATTTCACAGGGAAGAACAAGCAAAACTAGCTGAAATGTTAACACACAGATGGGTGGTGAACCTATGAAGCAGCTCTGATGGGAAGCAGGAATGTGCTCCCACAGGCTGCTCCTGGATTTTCCTTGTCTGTACGACATCCTGCTTTTAAGTTCTGAGGAGCATCAGGTCTACCAGGAGCAAGACACAATCCCAGGTGTACGGCACTGCAGTTGGGGCTCTGAAATTGTTCCTTCCCCGAGTGGAGGACCAGAATTCTTCAAGCACGACAGTTTGCTCTGCTGTATCCTTTGGCAGCGGGACACAAAAGCAACACATAAGCCAAACGGAAGGGCCTGGGGGCTGCCAGAGGAGCCAGCGGAGGAAGCCTGGGATGCGTTGCTTCACCACCATGGGTTTTAGAAGGCTTCATCTGAGTCAATGCTCAATTACACGAGCCATGAAGGAACTTGAGGGTATAGCCCCTGAGCAGCCGCCAGCCAGGCGGGAGCATAGAGTCAGGGCTGGGCTTGCTTGCATTTGCAAGGGTGGGTTTGACCAGTAGCTGATCCTTCCCTGATGTTTGTTCCTCTCCAGCATGAGGACAGCTCTACAGAAGTGCAACCCATTTCACAAGCTTGGCTGCTAAATTAAATCAGCAAAATTTTCTCATGAGGAAACACACTGACTTTGTTTCATACCTTCTCACATAAAGTAGACTCAATACCAAGCACTTTGAACTTGGTTTACAACTGTGCACACTGAGGTGTTATTAAATCCTTTTAGAAGCTGAACTGGTGTGGAAAGTAGAGAAAATTGCATCTGGATGTAGCTTGTGAGTGTGGATGGATGTCAAATACGGAGTGTTTGAGTTCAAGGCTGGGAGATAATAGCTTTCCAATGTCACAGCTGGCTTTGGTTGTTCCCTCTGATAGTAGATAGAGCAAATGATGGTATGAATTTAACTGGAGCAAATCCAACGTAACTCAACTGCAGTTGGGTAGGTATCACTTTGTTTACCTTATACTGATGGACAGAATTTAATCAAAACAGTCAAACAAATGTCTATTTTAAAACATTTGGTCTAGGTAAACCTCTTGATGTTTGGAGATTTATTTTAGACACGTAGAGTTGCCTAGATGAGGAGAAAGCTGGGAAAAGGAGTGGGTGATGTGGAAGGGAGAGAACAAAGAGCTTGAAAGAGCTAAGTCTGAAATGAAGACTTGGTGAAAATAAGTCAAAGTATTTGTACCGCTGAGATACCAAATGAGAAAAAAACCTGACACAGTTAGGTAAGCTGTAAAGTGCTCAGCATGGCCCATGCGGACAATAAGCACTGCAGATGGACGCTGTCCCTGCAAACCCAATACCAACTGCATGGTGATATTTATGGGACTTCAGGGAGTGTTTTTTCTTTTAAAACTTAGGAAAATAAACACAGGTTAGAAACAGTGTCAGCAGCGCATTGTTAAAGTTATCAAGTTAAATACTCCAGAGTCTGGAAGTGCTAAAAAGAAGCACATTTGTGCTCTCCATGTGCGTGCTCCATTGGGTGGCCTTTAACCGCGTCCAGTTTCTTACAGGACTCATAACAACAGCCCAGGCTCCACTCTGCTGGGCCTACTTCAGCATTTGACCTTGCAGCCACCCGATGTCTGGGTGGACACCCCATAACTGTGGGCTGTGGAACTCTGCTGAGCTCAGCAGTGCTGGCAGGTAGGAAAATTGTCCAGGAAGTACCTGGTGAATTTATGGTGCCTTCAGGGCTGGACAGCCCCTGAGCTGTTGAGTGCTAGATTGCTCTGTTAGATACAGACGCAAATTCTGCCTAAATCCCTGAATAGTTTCTTGTGCTGGTGTCCCGGACTTTGCCCCTGGAACTAAAGAAAAAAAAGCACATTGCTTAATTGAGAGCATATGATCCTTATCAACCGGGTGGAGCAACAACATGAAGCAAAGGAGAGAGTCAGCACCCAGCAGCCCCTGAGCTGCCCGCTTTAGTCCCCTGCTACGTATGTTAACCCGTAACTTTGCCCTTATAGAACAACATCCGAATTTCTCCCTTGCGTTGGTTCAAGCTGGATGCAACTTTGTTCGCTCTCTGTAGGACATGAATTGCACAAAGGCGTAGCCATGCATGCTACTGTAAGGGTGCTGTCAGTAGGTGGGGTCCACATGGAAACTTTGATTGCTCACTCTGCACCGTTTGCTGGAGGTTTTAACCATCTGCTCTCCTAAGGGAATTGTGTGTCATGTGAGGTGGTCTCTGGAGGACTTGTCAATGATTGGGGCATAGGAGCTGGAAAAGACCATCTGCCTGCAGAATAATTATTTATTCCTGAAGGAACACCAGAGAAACTGAGGTCTTTTTTCCTATCATCTGTTCATATCAATCAGGAGTGTTTCTAACCAGATAGGGATCTGAGCTAGATTCCCAAATTCATATACACCTGAACTTCAAAGTAACCTAAATCAGGCTGCATGGTCAGGGACCAGATCCACAGGGGTGAATATGCAAGTTCCTTGAATCAAGGAAGAAGACAGATGGGCTGGGATAAACGCATTTGTGTGTGCAAGTGAGAAAGAATCGTTAATGGAGATGGAAACTGTGTTGTGCGGCTCTGCGTTCGTCCCTGTTTCCAGCTCCAGCATACATAGAAAGGTTGTTCCCAGCTTTCCAAATCAGGCAGACACAGTTAGTGTATTCATGGCTCTGAATCAAGTTACTGTGTGCTGAGTGCTCCAGCTGAACATCATCAGAGTCAGGCTCCTTCTGCGGAGTGCTTTGATACGGGAGGACTGGCTGTCTTGGGGCATCTCTGATAAGCTATGTTTACCATGAGGCTGCTGGTTGCACTCTCATCTGCACAGATTTGTATTGGAGCCTTTGCATGAGCAACGGTGGGGTTTGCATTTTTGCTTTGCATTTTTGCACATATGGAAAGGTGGAGCGCGTATCGCTATGCGAGGCTAACCTTGAAAATCAGAGCTGAAGGGAAGGAATGCGGGAAGGAGTTAGCTCCGAAGAGACAAATGTGGGTTTTGATACGGGAAGCACCATCACTCATTGCCTAATGAGCATTCAAATGTATTCCTGATACTGCGTAAATGCAAGAGGCTCTCCGGTACGATGATCACAAAGTGATGGCACACGGACCTTTTATCTGAAGCACCGGAAAGGACGGAGGCTGCAGCTGCAGAGGATGCTGAGCCACTTGGGCAGCTCAGTGCCTGGGAAGGGGAGCCCTCAAGCCCTGCGCCGTGGCCCGCAGGTTGAATTATCTGCCCCGAACACACGGGGAGGGAGTCAGTGCTGGGCAAGGGATGTGCTGCTGGCAGACTGGGTTTGGAGCTCTTTCCCGCTGTGTATATGCTGAAACACACCGTGTACCTCTTGAAGAGAGCCCGTTCTACTTAAAAAAGAGAGTAAAGGTGTAAACTGGATGTCCTCCACGCACACTCTATTAAATTTTCCGATCAAATAACATGGTGGTCAGCAATAGGCTCCCTGCTTCTCCACAATATCCAAGACTTAAATCAGCCACTATTGGGCTATAAATTTTAAGGCAGGCTGCTGAAGTAGAGTCAGGATGGGCAAACCAGCCCTCAGAACCCCTCAGCCAAAAATAAGTCTAACAACAAACTCATGGCATGGATTTCAAAAGAATGAGATAAAACACAGCCAGTGTGACAGTGTTTGTGCGCTTTCTGTTTCCTGAGCCTTCTGGGTTCACCTCTTCTCCCCACTCAGGAGATTCTGAAATTTAACATTTAAAATGGAAGTGGAAGTGCTCCTGTAATTTATTGACACTTTTAAATGCATGTATAAATGTGATTTCTTAATTAGCTATGAAGCTGAGCGGTTTGTTGAAGATGTCTCAGTAGAAATTTTTTGAAGTCTTATTTAGAAACAAATTGCAAATCTCTTCAAATCTATAATTATCTATCACAACTGGTGAGCACTGAAAATATCTTCCAAGGTATTGGTAACCCTTTAGAGCTGCTTAAACGGTGAATTGTTATACCTTTGTAACTTCAAACGGGGAACTTTAACATGAATTTTATACTCACCACTTGAGTCGGTGAACTGGATTTCAGAGAAAGAGCAAATACTGAGAAACTGTGATAAAATCTGGAGAACTGGTGAAAGTATACTTGCACACACAGTGGAGAGCCAAATGTGAGACACCCCATACACTCCTATGGGTTGCTCCTTAACATGAATGGCAAGCTCAAAACGCCATTTGGCTCACTCAAATGCCATCCGCGCCTGCGGGTTTGTCTCTCAGCACTTCCCTTCCTACCTCTGAGATCTCCAAAATGTGCTGAATAAGCCGTGGGCATCACCGCTCCCAGTGCTGGCAGGGAAGTGGGGAGGCAGGGAGATGGCTGCTTCTACCCAGCTCCTCCACATGTAGGTTGTGCCTCAGGCAGCCCAGTGCAAGCCCTATGCATCCCCTGCCACCCACCTCCAGAAGGACGAGATACAGTTATCAGAGCTGTGACACCATTTCTTTACATTTTTAAATTACTATTAATATAAAGGGCAAAAACGTTGTCCCAACGACTGGGATTTTTCACTGACATGAAGACTGTGAGAAGGGTGGGTGCAGCTGTTCCTGATGTCCTGCCCCAGTGCCCCTCGGCAGAGATGTCCTTTGTCTCTTCTTTCAGGATGGATATTTGGAAGATATCTATCTCTCAGTGTCAAGGTTTGGGCTGGGCTGGCCACTAAACTGAATGACAGATGCTCTCTTTTACTTCTTTCCCCTTCAGAGCAGGGAGAGCATCTTCCTTCAGGGAGAGAAGGATGAGAGAGAAAAGAGACTTACGAGTTTAAAAAGAAACTAAACTACTTTAATGAAAATATTAATAAAATAACAAAAAGAAAATAATGAAATATGTACAATATATACAAAACCATACTGAGTTCCCAGGATGACGATTGCATCACCAGCAGGCACTGGGAAAGACCCAGACTGGACTCAGCAATGGACGGGAACTGGATTCCAGATCTGGAGTCAGGAATGCATGGATTGGGACCAAAGGCAGATGAACAGACAGAGTCCTCAGACACTGGCCATTGAAGAAAAAGGGCTGACCCTTTGATCCCTCAGCTTCTATACTGAGCATGATGCCGATGGGATGGAATACCCCCTTGGTCAGTTTTGGGTCACCAAAACTGTCCTGTCTGCTCCTCCCCGCAGGTGGGACCCCTCCACGCCTTTCTGCTTCTGACCCTCCAACAGGGCAAATAATGAAATAAGCTGACTGTGGTTGTTATAGCAATAAGTATAAGCAAGAGCCTCTCCGCATACCATTCCTTGGTATAAAATATAAACAATCAGGTCTTATCACTCTGGAAGCAGACAGTGTCTGAACAATATGCTGTTAATTTCAGAGAGTTCAGTTAGTTAGAAGAGGCTTAGCTGAAAAGTAAAATTACTGAAAAGAAAACTAATTCTGTTTTACCTCAACCCAGGACAACCCAGTTTCATCTATATCTGCGTAACGTCACCCCTCTGACACCATAGCCACCCACAGCTATTCTGAGCAATTGACCAGACGTGTGTCCTGATGCGTGTGCTATGCCTGTCACAGCAGAGTTCACTTATACCCTTAACTACAAGTGGGTGAAAATGTGGCTGGTCGAGCAGTGACAGTGGGAAATATGGAGAATCCCAAGCCCTGAGCCTCGTATACAGCAGCAGACGGAGCTGGGATCTGAGCATCCATCCTCCAGGAACATTGTTTCAGGAGCTTTTACGTAGCTCACACTGGCCGCATGTCCTGGTGCAATATGGGACGCTCCAGTCTATCCCTTTGAAGACCATTGAAAATGCACCCTGAAATGTATTGCTGTGTATTCAAGAAGCCTGACACAAAAGCTTCAAGAATAGAGTTACAAAAACAATGTGTACCTCATAACAAGGATATTTCCTATAGGTGTATTCCTTGATTAATGCTATTTGGACATGTTGTAATAAAGTGAAAATGTCAGCACGGTCTCCTTCTACAACCTCACTCTTAAGACTTTAGATAGTAAAATAATATAACATTTCAAGAGAATGCTGCTGCATCCCCCAGCTAACCCTTGGCCTTGAGTGTGCTGCAAAGCACATTACAGCGTGTCCGACTAATGAGAATTACTGCTGGCGGTGCAAGGAGGAGCTCAGCATCAAGGACAACATCCAGTTTTGGCATGCTCCCACGTGGCCCGTCGAAGACAACAAAAAGACACTATTACAACTACAAATTTTTGTGCATCTCTAGTGTTTAAAATAAGAATGTCCAAAATGATCCCGAAGGCTTGTGGATGGCAAAGACCTTTGCGTACAGTAAATATTTTAATAGCTCATTTTCCAAATCTGTTCCTGGCAGACAATACTTGCATTTTTTTTCCTGTTTGTTTTGAACCCTGACTGTGTTTATTCTGGGATGAGGAGAACTGCATGATGCTTTTTCTCCATTCCTGAGACTACAGCCTGATGAAGGTGATGAAACACTTTAAGGTTAACAGTAGTGGCATTCTTTGCTCATCTTTTAGTTTGTCTCCTGTGCCAGCCTGAGCAGTATAGTCTTTCCCATAGGCCTTCCAGGTAGCAACCAACACGTGAAGTCCCTGATTTCTCAAGCTGAGCCCACAGAATGTCCTGGGAGAGACACGGCTGCATCCCAGCACTGCACAACCCGGAGAGCGCAGAATGGCAGAGGGAGGAAAAGCGAGGTCTTTGTGGTGCCAGAGCATACGGCATTTCTTCCATGAGGCATATGTGGTTTTGTGGTTCAGGAAAATTTTCAGGACCTGGCTTTCTATTCCCTGGAGTTTTTACTTGTAAACCAAAAGTCAAACACAGAATTGCCTGGAGAAAAGGAGCTGAAGTCTTAATTTTAGAGTAAAAAGTGCATTTCCAGATAGAGTTTGTTGATTCGTGGCCTAAAGCCATGTTGTGTATTAATACACCCAAAGTGGTGGCACAAGCTTGTTTTGCAGAGACAACAAAGCAAAGCTGAAGTGAGTCCTCACTGAAGGCAACAGCACAACTCCCGTGGGCCTCAAGGAATCGGGATTTTCTTTAGGAATGGAGGTGGGTGGAGTTCAGAGGCAGATGAAGTTCTCAGTTGTGTTTCTAGTGCAGCACAGCTCCTGCTGGGCTAATCCCAGAGCCAGTGCCACATCTCTTGCAAAGGCAAGAGGGAAAATTCCTACCCCTGCCTGACGCTTCTCTTTCCCATCCCGTGGGGAATGAGTTCAGGGATGCTGCCTGACGTGGGACCCTGGAGGTGGATGGAGAGGGAGTGGGCAGAGAGCAACTCTCAGAATCACGGAATTGCCTGGGTTGGAAGGGACCTTTAAGGTCATCAAGTCTAACCGTCAACTTAACCCTGCCAAAACCACCACTAAACCATGTCCCTCAGCACCGCGTCTGCTCGTTTTTTAAATACCTCCAGAGATGGCGATTCCACCATCTGGAATGACAGAACCTCTGCCTTTCCCACCTGCAAAGCCGGTGTGTCTTGGCTCGCCTCACCCCTAATTTCAGTCTAGGTGTGGGAGCAGGGGGGAGCCTCTGCCATCACCCCCACACCTGGCTGGCGAGGTGGCGGGACCCCTGTCCCCCTAGCCATCAGTGCCATGGGGCAAATGAAGGAGGAGAATTTATGTAGGTCACGTTAGTTCATAATTAATTGTTGGAGGTCAGGAGAGTATGTGTGGAGGGAGAAGGGCACAAATAAATTAATTTGAGTAACCAGGCTTTGGAGAGGGGCTGATGTACCACAGTATCAGGCAATTGGCAAGAGCGAGTCCGTGGCTTCACCTTCACCAGCAACACTGAGAAAAGCAGCAGCGTTGCCACTGCCACCACCTCTCCATCACTCTTTGCTGCTCCTGCATCTTCTCCTTGTGCTAGAGCAGCTGCTCTGTACGTGGTGAATCAGATGAGAGGATTAGACTCACAGGGAAATAACTCAGAAAATGTTGGGCTTTTTGTCAAAAAAATCAGCCAGATATTATTTTTTTTTCAGACAGATCAACCATCTGAGTAGGTTTGCTTTAAAGCTGTGCTAGCAGAGCAGAAGCGATGGCACAGGGTCAGGATGAAGGAGGGAAGGGCAGGGAGCCCGGCTGAGCCCTCAGCGCTCGCACAGAGGAAATTCTGGGATGCTACAGCCGAAGAGCAAAAGCCAGTTCCTTTGGGAAACTAGTCCCTCTTCTCATGCAGATGGAAAAGAAGTTCAAAGCTGATCTTCAGACAAAATCTTTATTTATCAAATTTTGATAGTGATCTTTGAACTTCTGAGACTGGCAGCGCTGTGTTTTTTATGCCTTCCGCCTATAGCTCTCCATAGGTTTTTCATTCTTTAATTAAATTACAGTTCTTGCAATGGGACAATACCTGCAAACCTGAGTAAGGAACAAGGAAATTCACAACCACAACCACAAGTCAATGAAAGGCAGCGAATCCACTGTAAGTGAATGAAATGCAGTGAATTCACTGTAAGGGAATGAAATGCAGGAGGGACAGGTCAGCAAAGAGAAACAGGATGACTCACTGCCTGGCAGATCTTGCCCTGAGGATGGTGGGGTCCAACCCCACCACAAGTTCATTGCTGATAGCAAAATTATTCTAAGTGCTCAGTGTGGCTGTCGGCGTGCTGGCCCAGTGCGCTGCAGCAGGAAGCATACACCGGCACACCAGCCCCGTGGGGATTTCCCCCGCTGGCCCCAAGATTGTCTTGTCAGCATTATCTGGAAGTTCAGGATAAGGGTACAGCTCTGTCTCCCTATTTCTTTCTCCTTGCTTGTGTGTCCTCTGCCTATTGCACATGCAGATCTCGGCACATGCCCCAGATTCGGCATTTACTGCTTGGTAATTCCCTGCAAATTTCCCCGATGGGGTTGGAATGTTGTCTGACCATGCACTTTGATACCAGAGATAAAAGTTTCCGTAGTCTGCTGATTTTTCCCTGCTTATAAGTTTGTAAATGTTCCTTCTGTCTATAGGGAGTGCTGGCCTATTGCTTTAAAGGGGCTTTGTGACTGCATGCTGGGCCTGGTGCTGGCCCCCAGACACTGAAGCAGAAATGCTGTAAAGGGCGGGCCACAACCCGACAGCGGCACTCAGCGCATCAGCGCAAGGGTGCACAAAGGATGGACACAGGGCTGAGTTTGGGGAGACGCCCCCTCCCTTCCCATCTCAAGGTGTGTGCTGCCCCGAGGATGCAGGATGTGGGTCCTTGGGGAGTGGAGGGGATGGGCAGGGAGAAGCCCCAGGAATGGGGGGACCCCCAGGACCTGGGGCAAGAAGAGGGGCTGGGGCAAGGGTTGGGAAGGGAGAGAAAGTGTTTGAGGGATGATGGGGGGAGAAGAGGCTTTGGGGAAGGGGCAAGAGGCTTGAGGAGGGAGACTGGAGGGTGCAGTGTTGGTGTGGGATTTATGGATGAGAACGTTTGGTGGTTTGGTGGTGGTTTGAGGAGTGTGAGCAGTGGAAAGAGCTCTTTGTGCCCCACTGTGTTAACTAACAAGGTCTGTTACAGAATCGCCCAGGCCAAAGACCTGGGTAAGAAAACCTTCCAGCCTCAGGTCCAGCTGCAGGGTGGCTTCAATGGATCATCATGCTTTTTCTTCACTGGGAGTTGCCGCTTCAAATGTTGCAAGGCCCCTTGTTATCCACACGTGCTCTGCAAACACAGAACCCTCCAGTCCGTGCCTGAGCCCAGAGCTTATCTGCAGGCAGAGGGCAGGGGGCGGGAAGAGACTCTGGCAGAGCGTTGGGATGGCGTGATTGCAGCCGTCAGCCCTGCATCACGAGGGCAGTGGTGGGACTGCCACCCCAGTGCCCCAGTGGGGACCAAGGTCCAGGCGTGAGGATGGTGCGGCATGGGGCTGACTTCTGCTGTCACCTCCTGCCCCCGATCCCTCATCCTTTGGCTGATTTCTGGACCCAACCCAGGATTTTGTGTGTCTTGCAGGAATTGGCAGGCTTTGAAACTGCAGCTTCCTCATTTGGATGGGTGATGAGATGATGAGGATGACAAATGTGCTGAAGGGAGGGATTTAACGCACCCTCCCAGTACCTCCCAGCACTGCGTTAGTCACAAAGGTCACATCTATTAACAGACGGAGCTGTAGTGTGTGGCAAGTGGGTCACATGTTACCAGCTTCTTGTTTCCACCCAGTAATTTGTGCTAAAAGGGAAGTAATTTAGTGTCAAACAATTTATTTAGGACAGGAGGTCTCAAGGCAGGGGAGAATGCTGCTTCCATCCACTAGTTAACAGGAATGGGGAGCAGAGGGAGGAAACTACTGAAAGAGTTTCCTTATATAAACTATTTACTTAAATTCCCCAAGGGGGCATGAGAGCAAGATGTGAAGCAAGAAGCACTCAGAGAAATGTTTCTCCTACTGCCTTTGTATTTACAAGGAGAGAGCACTGGCAGACCCTGCCCCATGGGAGCTTTCAAGCAAGAGCTCCTCAAATGACCCATTGGGCATTCATGTGTTGTTGCCTGCCTACACAAGCTAGAATTACCTGAGTAGCGGAAATGAAATGAGAAAACCCAATTCCTGCTACAGAGCATGTCCGTGGGGCAAAGGCTTTGTTTGCTGCTTGAGGAAGAGTCGGCAGCAGTCAGCACAGCTGCGGGAAGAGGTTACCTCCCTGCTGCTGGTACAACTGTTAGTGCTGCCATGTGGTAAAGGAGATCAGAGAACTGAGCTGGCTGGAAAATAACTTTTGTTTTTCTTTTTTTTCCTTTCAGCTGGGTGAGCTTTCAGCCAGATCAGTTCCCCACGCCAGCTCATGGTGCAGCTGCATGTCGGCTTGTGATGGCATGACATGAAGACAGCCCAAAAATAGACTGAAGGCACAGATGGGAGAGGCTCCTTTCAAAGGAAACTGCTCACCGGACTACAGCCTGAATGACCTCTGAAGCTCCTCGTTCCTAGCTGTTAACAAAAGCTCTGTTAGGCCATGTCCTTAGTGATCGTGAGGCTTTGCACTGGGGTAGGTCTGCTTGTCTTCCAAATATCTGTCTTCGCATGCCAGCTTCCCCCCCATTGAACGTGTGTGAGAGGAGCAGATGTGATAAGGAAGACAAACAGGAAGACGGACACTGAAAAGCTGGGTGAGACCCACCACTGCAACCTCCTGCTTCCAAAACACGTCCTTGAATAGTGGGGATCAAGGTGTGGTCTACGTGGAGATGCCCAGCTTTGCAAAGTGGGTATCTCAGCAGCATGCTGGGAGGCAAACATGATACAAAGGTACACACAGAGGTGTCAAACTGCAGTGTCAGAACCAAATTACTGCAAACTATTTGTGGTGGTTTGTTTTTTTTTTTTTTTTAATCTTAATAGTGAAAAGAAGAAACAACCTGAATTGCTGAGGGCTAGTGGCATCAGGCTGAATAACAGGTCCAGGTGGGCTGAATGGGGCAGATGTATGTAAAGCTCTTCATAAGGATGCTGCATGTCCATCTGTGCATGCTGTCCTAGATACACTGCAAAAAAATTTAGAAATCCTAATAAATTCTGTGAGAAATTGCATTACTCTTCCTTGGGTCTGAGAGGCTGATTTCCTCCCAAGCAACATGTTTTGCAGCAATCTGTTCGAGCCCTCAGCTGAAGGACATTTTTCGGCAAGCCACTTCCTTTGTGCATTTCGCAGTGCACAGCTGACGTGAACAGACATGGCACGTCACAGCCTGGAACGATTTCCAGCCTCGGTGCAGGTCAGCGGCTATGCCATGTCTGCAGAGCAATTTGGCACATTTCTAGTTTAACCCAGTTAATCAGATCAGCTTCTTAAAATTATTTTGTTTTCAGCACTCCAAGAAAAAGCTGCCTACTTCAGCTGAAAGAATAAAAGGCTCTTCTCTCAAAATACTGACCAGAATGTGAGCATTTATTGAGAAACTGTGTGTGGGAGTCATAAACCAAACAAATCAAGATCAGTCCTACAGAAAAACACAACCACAGAACAGGAAAGGCTAATTTCAAGGCCATTACCCGAAATGATTGTTGTCTGTATGAAAGAGAATCCTGATATTTAGGAATGTCCACTGGAATGTGAAGCATTCTTCAGTTCTGGGAAGAAACGTATTTATTTTGCTGATTGATGCAATAGCCAGTGCTTTGGGTAACTAATGAATAGTGGTTCCTTCCGTTTAAAAGAAACACTTTGAGACCATATTTCTTAAACTCACATACCCTTAACTAAGGAAAATTGAAACTATCGGCCCTTTGGGGGGCTTTGCACCTTGCCTTGGGGCCACAACTCTGTAACTTTCTTAGTACTGGATTATATCACATTTGGAGTGAAGTAGGGGCAACGCTGCTTATTTCAAAGTGCCTGTTGAGAAGATTTAAAAAATAACTGTGCTGTGGGCAATACCTACAGAATAGTTATTATTTAGGATCATGCAGACTCTGCAAAGGAATATCTTTAAATTCCAAATTTACTTGGATCCAATCAGGACGGAAACCGTTTGGATCTGGCAGATAGATAACAAACACAGATAAATTGCAAATTCTGCCTGTACGGACTCACCTGTGCTGTTGTCTCCTGGTATCTTGGAGATATTCTTTGACCCTGAAACTCTTCACTTGCCTGCTTGCCTTTATGTCTCTAGGGCTTGAACCGTTGGAGTCAGTGGAAGCTTCACTCCTGATTACAGCGGGGCATGTCTGGGCTCAGCCTGAGCATCGATGGAGTTGAAATTGCGGTTTTTCTCCTGCCTCCTTATCTACACTTTTGGACTGCAGTTTAACCGTGCGAGTTTCACCCAAACCCCTGACTTAACCTCCTGCTTCGCTGCATGCTGAAACCTTTGCTCCCTTTGGGATCCCCCTCATTACCTGAGTCCTATCATCTCACCTATTTTCGCTCCAGGTAAGAACAGCTGCACTGGTTTAGACCATGCAACCCAACAGCGGCCATAAGCAAACTCCTACGAAAAATTAAGAACAGAAGTAATGTGTCTATCATTCCTTCCTTAATACTACCGCAGCTCACAGCTATTTTCAGCTGAGAGGAACCTGCTGTGGTTTGTCTGTGGCATGGACTCCTCCAAATACTTGGGAGAGCATGTAAGCTCCTTGCAGTCCCAGCGTGCTTTGGAAAAGACCTCCTTGGCAGGTCCACTGCCAGCTGCAAGAAACAAACAACTTTTGTTTGCTTTGAACTTGGCTTCTACCAGCTTTGGTAGCTGGTCCCTCATTCTTGTCCTGGAGACACAATCAACACTTGATCCCTATCCACTCTCTGTGTTTTTAAGAATTTCATAGCTTTCCAGGTAGAGTGTCCCCCACCTCATCTCTTTTCCAGCTTGAGAAGCCTCACTTTCTTGCACTGTTCCTTGTACAGAAGTTGGGCCACACCTTGGCTAATCCTGTTACTCTTCTCTGAAACTTTTCAAGCTCTCCTCTAACCTTTTTGAGAGGTAAGAACTGTACAGAGTATTCAAGGTGTGAGTGAAAGATGGATTTATACAGCAGCACAGTGGTGTTGGCTATTTTGTTGGCTTTTCCTTTCCTGGAAATCCCTAACATTGATTTGTTCTTTGACTGTTACTGAGCAGTGATTCGATATTTTCAAGAATATGTCTACAGCATCTCTACCAACGCCTCCCTGAATGAGCACAGAGATCATGTTTTATACATAAAGCTGGAGCTGCTTCTCCCTAAACGCATTCTTTGCTTTATATCTGTCTAGACTTCATTTCTTTTTCCATTATATGAGCGGGTCACTCTGTCTCATAAGGTTCTCCCTGAGTTCTTCACCATCTGCCCTCATTTTTCTTACCAATAATGCTGTGTTGTCATTAAAGTTTGTCACATCCCTGCTCACCTCCTCTTGCAGTTCTCGGCTCTGGCTTTCCTCTGCTGCTATCCTCTCTGACCTTTCCTTACTTTCCCCACTCTGAGGACTCACAGTGTCCTTCAGTCCATTCACTTGTAACCATCATCCTTCACGTTTGTCATCCGCAGCCTGCACCACCCAGAAAAGCTATACTCTTTCTTCGTACTCTCTGTCACTACCAGCATTCTACTTTGCCAAATGGTTGTAATCGTGGCAAACGGAGTCGTACCAAACCTTCAGTGCCCAAAGGGAGGCCGTCCCTGCTGCAAGGCCTGTTGTGAGAGATGCTGGAGGGAGAAGGAACAGGATGGGATGCTCCTGCTGGGCATCTGAAATAACACTTAGGAATTTTCAAAATTACTCATGATATCATTTTTATTTTTTGAAGGCTTTAGAAATAAAGTGATGGGTTTTGTTAACAGGAAAAAGAGGATTTTTTATCCTTCTTTGACCCTGGTGGTTAGCCAAAGTTTGGATTGTTTCATTTAATTCTTTAGTGTCAGGATTGTTTCAAAACCTAGCTGTTTATTTACAAAGAACAGGCACTGTCTTCTTTGCTTAACATGAGGAAACACTTTGCTCACAGCTCCAAGCTCTTTTCTACCCAGCGGTTCATGCAGTTTGTACTACCAGGCAATACCCGGCAATGCCTTTTGCCAGCATAGCTCAGCTCCCTCAGAAGACTTGCGTCATGTGCCTGTGTTTTGGATGGTGGCTCCTATTGTTCTGGATAGTTGATTCCATAAAAGACGTTAATTGTTCCCTTTTTTTTAATGGGAATGAATAGGGCTGCAATACCTTCTGTTTCCAACTGGCTTTAAGACGATCCATGATGGAGGGAACTTCATAAAGAGCCAGTGGTCATCCAGTGGTGTTGATTTTTCAAGAAGGAGCATAGTCAGTCTGAAAACTCTACTTTTCTTCACTACTTTCTTTCACCAGTAAAGCACAGTTGATCACGCAGTGTCTTCATTCCGTAGACATCCCAACTCTGTGGAAGCCCAGTCAAAGTCGAGCCTTGCAGTAGCAATAACATGGAATTCCACCACCGGAAGTAATTTTAACCAGCCTGAAGACTTTTAGAGATTAACCTGCTGGTTAGGCTTCCCAGTTGAAAAGTAGAAAGTAGTACATTTTACCTTTTCTTGTTTTCAAGGATTTGTAAGTGGGCTGTCTCTAATGAAAAGGTTGGGGAGACAAGGAGTTAACTTGGAAGCTAGAGTTGGCTTCAACGACATTCAGAAATTGCCACATCCTTTTTGCATAACTTACAAAACTTTCAATGGGTCTGTGCAATTCCAAAAAATGCATGTGGCAACCACTGACTCCAGCTTCTGGCTCCGGACCTTTGCTTCTCCTCCATGTGGGAATATCCATGGTCTTTTCCAGTCATTTTTCTCATAGGGATGGAGTGGGTTTTCCTCCCTCCCTACAGACTGGTCCATACTACAGACCTGAACACATCTCTGAGCACCTGAGGTAGGTGATACAGGTCTGAGCAGACCTCCCATAGCCTGCTCGCATTTTTTATTATGTTGCCCAACATCATTGCTCATAACCACCTTCAAAGGCAGCCATGCCTTACGGACCAGCCAGGCGCTATCACCATAATTCTCCACTTGCAATTCTCTGCTCTCGGCATGGTGTAACACAACTCGTTGCAGTGATGCTACTCTGCACAGCGGGAGGGAACAGCATTGCTCCTGCAGTCCCGGGATGTTTTGTTCAGGGGTTGGGTTTCTTCTGAGTTACGTGCTAGCAAGACACGCTCTCTGCTCTGCTTCACAGAGGACAGCACAGAGGCCTTGCTAACTGCCACCTTCTGCTGCTTATTCTCCACTGCAGAGGACACAAATGCTTTTTCTCAAGAGAAAACACTATTTTTCTTGTTACTAATGACACCAGAAGAGAATGGGAACTGTTGTCTATAGAAGATGCACACTTTGCAGAAGGTGTTTTGGCTGCCATCCTCGTCTCACAGAGCACTCGCGTGGCAGGAAAGTCCTGGTACCTGCTAGATCACTTCTGTCTGAGGAGCTCTGGCAGCGTGACCCAGGGCTGTACCAATGGAATAAATCTCCCCTAGCACAGCACTGATGATTTTAACAGCTGAGCACTGAATTTAGGTATTTTTGCACGAGGCACACGCGGGTAGAGATGGGACCCTGGACAGACGGTGTTTTTTGAGAACACACCGACCAGCTCTATATCCAGGGAGGGAAAGATGCTGTGGTGTTGCCTCCTGCTGTGAAACTGCCATCACTCAGAGAAGAAGGGTGTCAATGCAAATGAGACACCCTGATCTTGGAGCAAATGACTGATTTTATTCAGGCCCATGTAAGATGGCTCTGCAACGGAAAGAGGGACAAGGGCTGGTGTTGCAATGACTTCCGCCAGCAGCCATCAGCAGTTACTGCTGTGCCAGCTTTTCTGTAGTAATCTCAGGCTTTCAAGCATTTACTGACTAGTCAAAAAGCCTTTCTTTGGCTGATATTTGGCACATGAAATAGGAATTTATTAGGAATACTGTTACACTTTTCACAAAAAAAAAGTCTAGTGGTTTTCTGTTCCTGTTTTGGGAATTCTTTCTGGATATTCCAAATATAAGAGCAATTCAAATCATATCGACATTTTCTTATGTTTTTCCATGTCTAAGAGCTTTATTAAGGGACTTAGAGAGCTTGTCACTTGTTAATCTCTTTGTGTCAGGCAAAAAAAGAGATCACTGTTATATGTAGTCTAGTTTCTGTTTTCATTTCTCGCTGATTTATCTCCTCTTGAGTATGGGCTTGCAACAGCTGCTGTTGCAGGCTTATTACCCATTGCCTACATCTGCATTTGCACAACAAACTGGAACAAAAGCAGTGGATTGAACATGTCTTTCTGGATAAAGGTGGACCTAATTCTCTATTGCCTTTTACTTGGATGGAACAAGCACAATGATGCCATATCGTTGTATGTCATGTCACTGTATGTCATCTAAACAGCTCTATGAAATGCAAAGCAGTGGAAAGGAGTGCCTGGTGGCATCGTACAGCTCCAGAGTCCTTTGACTCTTTGTGGTCCAAGAGTCATTCAAGTCCATCTCAGACCTGAGCGGTATTATCTTTTCTTTAAAGTATTCTAATACTGAAGAGACGCTACACTAAAAAGAAAAAAAAAATTGACTGACTTGAGCTGATACAGGCCAATGAGTTATGATGAAACCATTCTTTTTATTGGGTAATTCTGATGACCCTTGCTGCAAGTATGAAAATGCAGCATGGCTTGTTGTGTGTTAAGTTTGTACTCTAAGGTATTTCATTAGGAACTAGTGATCTCACCTCTTAAATGCAATTAACAGAAATTTCCTATAGCGTATGTGATGTAAGTAATTGCATTTCCCCAAACAATAAGGTAATAATGCTCTATACATTTATTATTCATTCCATGGCTGGTTAGTTTTGTTGCCCTTAGTCCAATAACAAACCTTCAGTTGTTCAACTCTGTGAAAATCTTTTTGGTATCAAAAAGCTGACAAAATTCATAGCATTTGTGAGTAGGGAAGTAGCTCCAGTTTGGTATATGCAGACTCCACTAATGATTAGCTCTTGGTAGACAATAACTTAGAGCTTGTCCAAACAGCAGGTTTTGCAAAATTTGGCTTTGCATTTGCAATGCTCTAAGTCATTTGCACCACTAAATCCATAAATAGCCACTCTTAGGCCAAAAAATATATACGTATATATATGTATGCTTTCCTTAGGTTTTATTTCAATGAGATAAATCTTCTCATGCAGTTTGAGCAGCAGCTCAACCTGAAGTGGAGGCCAGGAGCCCACAGTGGAGGGTGGGAAGGGTGAAGGACAGCATCAACCACTGCAGTTAAACAAAACGCTTGTTAATCTTTGCCCTCAGCGTGCAACAAGCGTGAGAGAGCGAGCTCTCATCTGGAAGACTATTTGGAGAGAAGTAGCAAACATGCTATAAATTAACACCCTTGCTCACTTAATGGAAACCTTCCTGCCTTAACAACCTGCTAGACAGGGGTGTGATTGATCCCGCTACCCAGCAGTGCTCCCTACCACAGGGGAAATCCGTGTGTGCTGTGACGGACGGCTTGGAAGTGTGCGCAGTGAGAGCAGCTGTCCCAGCCAAAGACCTGGCCGTGTCCACAGCCTTCCCCGCAGCACTGGCATCGCTGGGTGCTGTGCCTCCGCCTGTGCTGCAGCCATGGGAGATCTGCCTCCAGCGAGGGCACAGCTGAGATTTATTAAAAGGAGCTGTGTTTTAAATAAATCGCAAACAGCCTGAGCGCGCTGTGGTTCAGCTGGACTCAGCTTGCTCTTTGCCTCTGAAGCTCTGTATTACCAGGAGCCTGACTACAAAGACGTAGCTCCTTTCATGTGATGTCCTGCCAGGCTGGGTCACAAACGCACTCCTGAGAGCATAGCTCAACTCCTGTATCTACCACCGGGTCCTCCCCTGCACCTCCGTGGGAGGCATCAGTCCCTCTTTATTATAAGGAATTCTGTGCAGTGAATTGCTAAACCATCCAGTGACTCAGCCATCTGGGAGATGACTCTAAAGGCAATTGCTCTGTCAGCTCTTTCTCTTGCCTCTTCTGTGGATGCGCATGCGTAATCCCACCGAGGGCTCTGGGCTAGCAGATTGTTTTGTTATAATCAGTGACAAGTTTGCCAAAAATTAGTGTCTTGCTGTTGTCATTTTATATATATTTTTGAGGGATGCTGCCTGAGAGGTTGGGGGCGGGGAGCTGGGGAACACCATACAGTGGGATCAAATGGGGAGGCACCAGGAGGCTTTGGGTCTCCTTTAATACTGGTCTGAATCTGCCCTGGTTAATCCTGACAAAAAGTTGTTTCCGGCAGCTTGGCTTGCAGGATGAACTGGGAGAATCAGTCCAAAACTGGCCTTTGCTGTCAGGAGGAGATATTTTATATACCAGGCTTCTGCTGGTGCAAACAGTAGAGGAAGGGTATTTCCTTCAGGTGAGGTTGAGCAAAGTGAGAAGGCGCAGGGAGAAGCGGTGGTGCTCACCTTCCTGACGTGCCCTACAGTAGGTGGCAACCAAGACCTTGTCTTTGCATGGGATTTTATACTGCAAATAGTATAAATAAAATTAAATAGCTTTTTAAATAGCAAAGCTTAGGGAGCAGTTTCTAGTGCCCATGGGGTGAGTAATACTGGTGCCACTTCTGCAGAGGTTAAGGGCAGATTTGGTTCTGGAGGCATGAATGAACTTGCATTTAGGTAGCTGGCCTTTTGTGTGCTTCTTTCAAGCATTTTGACAACATGCTTTCCTCTCTGCCTTGTGCCTCTCCTGCCCTTAAACAGCAGATTTCAGCACGCACAGCTCCTGGTTTTGGACTTTGTGCATTTAGAGCAAGCGAATTTTCTGCTGTGGTTTTGCAATCACTCTGGGTCGATCATTTCTGCTGCTGCTGCCAGCGTCGCTCCCCGGCCTCTCCCATGTGCGGTGCGGATGGTGGGGAGCTGGCGGCGGGGAGGCAGCCCAAGGGGCAGCAGCCCTGTTTCCCCACAACCAACTGCACAGGGCAGGGGACAGCCCCAGGATGGGGTGGCAGGAGGGACCCCCGCAAAGGGGGGTGTTTCATGGACATCTGGTGGGGTAGAGGAGAGAAGTGAGAGCGACCAACATGCAGGTGCATTGGGTTTGGTGGTGCTCTGCTATGTTAGAGGTAGAAAGGAGTTATATCATTAAGTGGAGAATGTATAGCAGAAACCTCAGCCATGGACCTGTCTCTCTAACCTTCTCTCAGTGTCCTGGGGCCGTGCCAGCCTGCCAGCATGGGCTTCCTGTGTGTGAGAGAGGCTGTTAACTGAGGAGCAGGGTGCTCAAGGCAGGAGAGATTTTGTTAAATGTGAGAAAAAGAAGAAGCTGTGGTGGCATTTCCTCTCTTGAGCAAGAGGCAGCTCAGCTCTCCCTGCAGCTGAACTCTGCGGGTCCCGGAGCCAATATCAAGCCCAAGCAAAGGTGCTGGGAGAGCCCAAGCGGGAGCGGGGGCAGGTGCCCATCACAAGCAGCAGCAGCAGCAGCAGCAGGAGGAATTGTTCCCACCAACGCATCTTCTCATCTCCCTGGATAGTTTTCATTTTTTTTCCCCTTTAAGAAAAATACTGTTTATTTGTCATTGGGCTCACATTCGGGAATAGGGAAAATTCTTTCACTGAGCACCAGTTTAGCTTAATTTTCCTGAGTTTCTTGGTGGGAGCTTGGACCAGGGCTATTTATAATGACACTGTTAAATCTGAGGGTTGGGCCTTGTTGCTGGTTGTGATGGCTGGCAGGTTTGCCCCCTAGTCCTACTTTGGCTTTTGCATCTCTTTCATCTGTGCAACTCAAGATGAAATATTCCTGTTCTGTTCATCGCTTGGTTTTACACTTTTGTTAAACAAGAAAAAATAAATGTGCTTTGTGATGTTGCCTGCTTGTTCTTCATCAGAGGTGACCTTACACATGTAGAAAGTGCTTCATACCCTCTATTAAAAAAAAAAAAAAAAGGCAAAAGCAAGTTGGAGCCATACCAGCCTAAAGGCAAAAGCTACCAGGAAGATAAAATGTCATCCAAACACAGCAGCGACTGAGCCACAGGACAGGGCCAGAAGCAGCTCTCCAGCAGCAGCCGCCTGCCAAGAAATCAGGTGCTGCTGTGGCGGCTGCCATCAAGTTTTTGGTTTTTGTTTTTTAACTGTGTCACTTGAAATGTGGCCGTGAGCATAATCTGAAGAGAAAGGCAGGGCAGAGGAGGGCAGCGGACAGCCCTCCCACCAGGCTGTCTGCTCGCAGCTCCATCTCCGCCTGCCCTCTCCAGCTGCCTGCGTTGACACAGGGGAGACGTCATTGCCCTCTACAGCTACCTGAAAGGAGGTTGGAGAGAGGTGGGTGTTGGCCTCTTCTCCCAGGTGAATAGTGACAGGACCAGAGGAAATGGTCTGAAGCTGGGGAGCTTCAGGGGAGGTTTAGATTAGATATTAGGAAGAATTACTTTACTGCAAGAGTGGTCAGGCACTGGAACAGCCTGCCCAGGGAGGTGGTTGAGTCACCATCCCTAGAGGTGTTTAAGAAACGTCTAGATGTGGCACTTCAGGGCATGCTCTAGTGGCAGAGATTGTAGGTTGTTTGGTTGGACTCGATGATCTCAAAGGTCCTTTCCAACCATGAAGATTCTATGATTCTATGATTCTATGACACATAGCTGTTTTTAAACACCTCTCTCTCCTCTTGTCTGCTGCTGGTGCTTTTTCACAGAAAACTCTGCCTTTTTTCTGTTGAACGGGGGGAAGGCAAGCACTTCTCATGGCTTTCTCTCTTCCCAGGGACGGAGGCTCTCCAGACCTCTAAGGTCATCTTAAATATCCAAATCCAAATTTTTTTCAAGCCTTTCTCTATTTAAACGAGCAATACCTCACACATCAGATGTCCCTGCTAGAACCATGAGGACTTGGCATTTGCAGATACGCAGGAGGAAGTGCAGTGAAAGGAACCATTTTCTCAGGAACTGTATCTACCAAGAGTTGTATTTACTTTAAGCCTGGCTGTCGCGTTCCAGCCCAGTGCAGCATACCACCCATGCCAGACTGTTTATTTTTCAATAGATGGTACCCCTGGGGACTTTCCTGATTTCTGGCTGCTGCTTGGCTCACAGAAGTGCCCAGGTCCTGACCAAACCTTGCTTCTCTGGTGGGTTTCCCCCATGTTGCTGCCCATCAAGGGTCCCCATGAGGTTGTGTGGATGAGGGAGTGCAACAACTGCTGCCAGATGGGGAAAACCCACAACACCTCCAAATATCTGTGTGCTTTTTAAGCTTCTGCCTGCTGTTTGGGTGTGTAGCTAGCCTATGCCAGGAGCTTTCAAATCCTTCCCCTGCTCAACACGGTGTTATCTCCTCCATTGGCACTAGGCTGGGACTGCCTGGCATTTCAGCCCCACCAGCCCCCGTGCTGCTCTCCCCAGCCATGCCATCATCCCAGAGGCGACGGGCAACACCACTTGAGAGGTGATGCTTCCTCGGCATGGCAAACCCCGGGTGGCCTCCTGCTGCTTACCGGTAGCCGCAGGAGAGAAAAGGCAGAATTTTTTATCTATAGAAATAAAGAAACTTAAAAATAATGAAAGATCCTTTCGCCACACACAGTTGTAATTTGCTTTCTGCCCATGCGGAGCCCAAAGGCCCTCTCTGGGCTTTTCCAGCAGCTTCATTCCCAGTGCTGCTCAGGCTGACGCCTTTTTTACCCCCGCCTTTCTTGGCATGCCGTTTCATGGCGTTTCTCTTCCACTTGCCTTTCATGCGTGAAACCCTTCTTCTGACACAATACCCCGGCAAACCCTCCGGCAGGCGTGTGTTTGGGAACAGGAGATGTGCTTACGTTTCACTGCAGGCTCGTTCCATCTGAGATCCTGAAAACACTGAAAATAATTATGCTAATTTTCAGGTGCCACTTGTAGTGCTACTTGGCCTGGTCGTTGACTGTATGAACAGTGGGACAGCAGTGATACCTGGCAGTGCAAGCAGTCTCCCCTTATACTTCAGTAAGGATGTGTCCACTGCAAAGAGTATTACTAAGACAGCTGATTTTTCAATGTCTCTTTTAAGAAGCAGCAAAGAGAATGAGAATTAGCCTTTAAAGACATAAAAAAAGGTCAGCTCCCAGCCTGGCAGCCTCGCACCCAGCAGCACCAGGCGGGCGCCTGGATGGCTGCTCCAGCTGCGCTCACCACCCCGAACCCAGCTCCCAAGTCTTATGGCCACAGAAAATAACGGAAAATTTTGCGTTATGGAATACATAACTCACTTGAGACCAAGCTCTGTAGAGACTGCTTAGCTCACTTCGCATGTTCTCTCATTTTGCAAGTACTTTTCTGAATAGGAAGCAAAAAACCAAACAACAAGAAACCCGAAAAAGGAAGTTATTCCCATGGAGTGCTTTGATGAGTGCTATTTGTAAACCCTTTCAATTAGTTTTCCCGTCATGGAAACCCGGGAGGCCAATATGCGCTCTTTGTGAGGTGTTTGCAATGAGACGTGGCCACATCTGTGGAGTATTCCCATCTTGGATATGATTCCTGCTCCTCCGCCGTGTCAGAAATAGGCCCGGCTGGCAGCAGCTGAGCCTTTCAAAGCAACATTAGTTTTGTGTATCTGTGATTTGTTTTTCTTTTTCTTTCTTTCTTTTTCCCCTCCCCAAATTAATACACAGAAGACTTCTCCAATTAGCCCTGAGTGACTTATGGCTTAGTCACTTCTGCTGAGTGCTCTGAAAGTCACTGCAGCCGCAAGGAAGTGTTTACTAAGTTTTAAAGGAAAAATGAGCCTGCCCTCTAGCTGCTGAGCACACACACGTCTCCACTTCCTCGGCTTTCCTGCAGCAGGTAGGACTTAAAATCAGTTTTGTTTCCTTCTCTCCTGCTCCAGGAGGAGCTCTGCCGTTTCTTGCCCTGCTCAGGGGCTCCAGCTGGGTTTGCCACGCGGTTCCTCCGCACGGACATCACCACCTGCATGGCCGTTACCCGATAAAGTGCGACTGTGTGACTTTTGCACTGTAAAGCTGATTCTCCAAGCCACAGGGCAGCGGTTTGTGGCATAAGTTCACCCGCATGCCCTTCATCCCGGTGAGGAACCCCTCCTTGAAGGGCAGGACCGTTCCTCGCAGCCCTCGGGGTCTGGTGATGCGGAGCACCTAAGGTCAGCACCTGCATTTAAACCAGGTGTAAAATAAGGACCACAGCAAAAAATGGGTTCAAGTGCCAGTTCAAATATGTATCTAGATATTATTTGGACAAAGAAATCTTGAAAAATGCAGGAGAAAGCAAGAGGTCACCTGTGTGCTGAGGGACCGATTCTCTAAAAGCAAAATGCCCCTGAAACGCTGGAAAGGTTCAGCATTTTTGAGCTTTAAATGGTAAGAAGACAAACTGATGCTTATACTTGCTTATACGTGCTGGCACAAAGGCCCATGGCACTGTACAAACAGATTGCCACACAAAGCAGAGGCAGGGGCTGTGGATTAAGAAGCTAATGGGTTGAGGTGCAGATTGCTTCAAGAAACAGGGTGCACCTTGAAGATCTTCTGGCTTTCAGAACCGAGTAATCGAATCACCTGCGAGAAGACAGTAACTCAAAGTGTGGCTGGATAGGGAAGTGGTTTAGAAAAAGCAGGGGAAAGAGGGAACGTTGCACTGTAAGGATCTTTCCATGGTGTTTCCTCACTTTCTGTTGTTCTGGAGTTCATCTAAAGGTTTTGGAGTTCATCTAAAAGGCCCAGAATACAAAATCAGGCCCTTATCATACCATAATGTAGGAAAAAAAAGAGAAAACAGGAATGGAGCCGAGGAGAAAAAGGAGCACTTTCCGCCTCTGATACTGGGCCGTGCTATGTGTATTCTGCTTGGCTGCATTGGTGAGGGGAGAAATGATTTTAGGGGTTCTTTGTTTGTTGTCTGTGGTGAAGCCTGGCAGTGGCCATTCACAAACACAAAGTAATTTCTCCAAATGGTCTGAAAGGAAAAAATGGTAAACCATTTCAGAAATGTTGAAAGAGTTGTTTTGGGTTTGTTTGTGGTTTGTTTGTTGTTTTTTGCCAGAAAAGTAAAAGAGTTTTTTGGAGACAAAAAGAAACATCTGGCACTTTCGACATGGACTATTCAGTTTTCAAGCATTTGAAATGAAAGACAAGAAATGAATGTTTGGGGAAAGTGGCTTCTTTTGTTAATTGCTTCCTCTGCTGAATGCAAGTGCTGGAGATAAGAAGGATCAGGTCCCGATACTTTCTTTGCCTGGAGTGACTTGGACACCCATTACCCAAATTTAATGATGACAAGGTTCTTGCTTTCGTAACTGCAAATACATGCTCCATTTCCTGTGACAAGGCATCCTGGCTGGATCTGGGCTCATCCGGAGCGACCATGATGTCCTCGGGGGGTTTCCATTGACCTCTTCTGCAGCCACCCTCTCACTTTGTTGGCAGCAGTTAGTGGCTGGCTGAGGTACAGAGGTATTTATTAACACAGTGGTTAGGCCACCGTGCTGAGAAAGGAGCAAGACTAATCGAATTAACTCTTTTGGAGACCAAACATAGTTTGTAACCAAAACTTCCTGTTTCTTGGAGAAATGGCCTAACCGCAAGGCTATGGTGTTACATCTTTTGTTGAAATGACAATAGCTGTAGGGCACTCAAAATTTAACTGTTGAGCTGAGCAATAAAATCCTCCCTGGCCCCTGTAAGAAACTAGTAAGAGGAAAAGAAGAAGATCACTTCAAGCCCTTAAGGTTTTGGATTTTTTTCTTGAAAACTTGGATTTTAACTAACCTGCAAGTGTTGTGGCAAGTGTCTGCCGTCACAGAATGCTTGAAAGTAAAATATACCACCTCCTCTCCAGCAGATGTTTGGTTAAAGTGCTGGGACAGAGGGGTGAGGAGGCCAGCCAAAGCGGGTAGGGCTCTGCAAGGCTTTGAACATGATGGGCAAACAGGGGTCAGCCCTAAGCAAAGTCCCAGGTGGTGAAACTTTCTTGTGGGGGTCTCTGAGGGTGCAATGAGGAGCGAGAACTTGCTGGGGCTGATGAGAGGCAGCTCTTGGGACAGGTCATCAGGGGCGAGGTTTGCAGTGGTGCCGGGGGCGCCCCGCAGCGCGCGGCACCTCAGCTTGCTTCTTCAATAGCAAGGTTGAGACATAATGAATAGCTGGCAGCGTGTCTGATAGTCATGTTTAATAAAGAATTTCTCACTTTGGAAGCCACTAGGTGGCATATGAGGTGTAGCAGAAATGAAGTACAGTAGCTGGAGGCAGAACAAGCTCCTCAAAGGTCAGGCATGGCAGCAGAGGCCATCGGCCGGCCTGCACATCGTTGCGCAAGAGCCAGCTCATTGCAGTAACTCCATATTCTAACATGTCACAGATGTGTGGGTGCTGTGGTTTTTTTTTTCTTCAAAAAAAGAAAAAAAAAGTTGTGTTTTTGTGGGACATTGTATGTTAACAGGCAGGAAGCAGCTCACAGTTCTCCACAGGAACCTTTCAGCATGCCTCTGCCCTGTTCCAGGTGCAACCTGGGGGATGTGTAGCCACCCACGCCCTTGGCAGGCCATGTCTGAACCTTTGTAGCAGTTACCAGTTACCTTCTGCTGTGCTTTCACTTCAAATTTAAACAGAGTGTTATTTTACAGGAACATTCACCAGCTTGGAATTTATCTCTGGCCAAATATATTTTATAAAGGTCACTGATCAGCCACCGTTAATGTCTACCTACTATTCCAGGGGACAGCGTTGAAGCAGTTGTCCAGCTCTGACACCTCTGTCTTGTAGTGAACCATTTGGTCATTTTCTTGTGGTGGCTTTGTTTTGTTTTGTTTTTTATTATTTGTTTACTTGTTTGATTTTAATGCTCAAGTTGAACAAACTCCAACAAAGATCCCATGCAAACCTGGCTGACTAATAAAGGCTACTTTTTTCTAGCCACGGGTCACAAATACGTCTTTGTTTCAATAGCTAAAAGCATCTTCTACAACGTGCCTTTGATTCATTCCTCCAGTCGTATTTGCAAGTAATGCCACAGAGGTCTCCTAAATCTCCCCAGTGCAGCGTCGGCATACGCCCGCTCGGAAACAACCCTCTGAATCACTTGGTCATGGCACAGAATGATGTTTCCTCCCAGCTCTTCAGCTTGCAGGAATATTGTCATTTGGAAGAGAAAACTAATCAACTGATGGAATAATGTTTTGAAATATATGAAAAATAAAGGGTACTCCTACAAAAATGTGAAACCATAAGTAGCCCTGGCTATACATGGGAGGATGCAGGTTCCATCTACTAATGAGTCCTGGTCTCTAGGAAGAAAGAGGCAACGAAGTGTTCTGAAAGGCAAAGATGGGGATTAGGCACCTTACTTCTGCACTGAGCATCCTTTGTACAACTGCCACCAACCACCCACGAAAGCTGTAGGCTGGACATGCGAAAGGTGAGGGCAGGGACATGTTCCTACTGTATTGATTGCAATGAGAACACAAAATTGATTATGAATTACAGGGGCCTGTCATTAGCCCTGGAGATGGCTTGCTGCCTTCATCTTTCTGCCCAGCCAGTATGTGGGTGGTATTGGCTAGATGGTCTCCATCTGAGTCCTGCACAGCTATCAAGGACTGTCGAGAGATATATGCTTTCTGCTACTTGAGGTCTTGAGTGGATTTATAAATGAAGCAACAATTTTTGTGTTTTAGGAAAGACTTGCTGGTTTGACTACATGTGCTCTTTCGGCGTGGACACAACTTAGGGCTTTTCAAAGCAAACCAATTACTTTTCAAAGCAAACCATTACTGTTGTAATTTCAGCATTAGCTGTCAAAACATCCCTCTTGGTGGCTCTCTTGTTCCTGTGGTATGTGGGTCTGCATGGATGCCTTTTGGCTCTGCAGTTCAGAATAATCTGTAGAACTGAGCAAAAAGATGAAGGGAATCCAGTCTCTTTAAAAAACAAAACCAAACCCCAACCAAACAAGCTACTTAGTAATTTCTGGCCGATTTTCTCCTTTTGACTAAGGATTAAGGCTGTAACAATTGGGGCGGGGGGGGCTCTACGTGTTTTTGCTAGTTCAAAGTAAATAGCTCTGTTGTGTGGGAGCGGTGATAGACCTATACTTTCCTATTGGCGATAGGAAAACGTGCATAAAACTGTTGAGGTGGCATTGGATTTACTGTGAAGAGAGAAGGTGCTAAAGGAGCCCAAACTGCCTGTCTCCAATAGTCGTTGTCTCCTGCGCTCTACTTGTGTCTGATACGTTGCCCTCTCCCTGCTTTCTGCAGAGTGCTTCAGCTTGTTTCTGGCTCTGCCAACAAGTGCTTCCCCAGCTGAGGACCCAGCCACTGCTCCAGCCCTCTCAGATAATGAGCATGCCCTTGGCATTTAAGTTCGTGTAAATTAAAGGACAACTAACTCAGCAACTGATGTCCCAGACCATGCAGTAAGAAGTAGGTAAACTCTGTATTACCTACAGTAGAAGGGGATTTACTCTTAAATGCATTTACTTTTGACATGCCAATGCTGCATGCTATAGCAACACAGGCACAGAGACCTTCTTGTATCAGGAACAGGTCTTGGAGCAGAAATCCCTGTGTGCAACACGCAGAGGGAGACAGTTTTGCTCTCACAGATGTCAGAAATCAGAAATGTCCACTGTCCACTTTAGGATGAACGCAAACTCCAGGGGCCTTTGCTGTTTAACAGAAGAGTCAGTCCCTGCACATGCCTGGTTTCAGGCTGGAGCTCTGCACCCTCTTGCCTACACCCATCAGGATGGGATTAGGCATGCCAAAGGGGGTTCCCCTTCCCTGAGGAGAGCAGTTCCACCTTGTTCTGGTTAAAGTTTATTTGCAGAAAGCTCCACGCTTGCTTTCCTAGAGCCTGGCTGCCCTCCTCCCTGCAGGCTGTCTGTTCTCCCAGAACTGGGGATGGTCTCACTTGCAGGAGAGATTGTGTGCCTACCTTTTTGTAGCACTTTGGCCTAAGGTTGGTTGCTTGCACCAGTGCCTTCAAGTTTTTAGCATTTGTCCTGTAATGGTGAACTTAATCAGTTCCCAGTAGCATCACCTTCAGCTGGATTTTGACAGTAAAACAGGCTGCTGGCTTGGTGCTAGTAGGGGAAGTTGAAGAAGCACAAAGTGGACTAGAGGAGGAGACTCCACACTGGTCATAAGGAAGGATGCTACAAAGGACTTACCAGGACCCCAGGTCTGGGCTGTGGCCATATCACATCTGACTTATTCTGCAGGGTCTTGGCTACATGACCTGGGCTTCCAAAACGCCAGCAGGTGTGAGCAGAGGGTTTTTCTGCTGCTATTGCAACACTGGTTCCCCCAAGAATTTTAGCTGAGCTCACCACTGTTCCACCCAGACTCCTTGAAAAAAGATCGTTCTGACCTCATTTCCGGAAAGAGCTTACTTGCTCACCAGAAGCTGGTGGCCTGATCCAACCTCATCACAAGTACTTTTTACTTACCACAAGTACTTACTTCCCACACATCAAGTACTTTTTACTTGATGTAAGGCACAGATAGGGAGGGGCCCTGATCTTTGGCCTCAGGCCGTGTAGCACTTTGTCAACAGGCATGGGTTTTTTCCACAACTACAACAACAACAACAACTTTTTTTTCTATAAATTTTCTACATTGTTGACGGAGACAATTGTCTTGCCCTCCACTCAGCCAAAATAGCTAATCTGGGGCTGTTCAGCCTGGAGAAGAGAAGGCTCCTCGGAGACCGTATAGCGGCCTTCCAGTACCTGAAGGGGGCCTACAGGAGAGATGGGGAGGGACTCTTTGTCAGGGAGTGTAGCGATAGGACGAGGGGTAACGGTTTCAAACTGAAGGAGGGAAAATTTAGATTGGATATCAGGAAGAAATTCTTTACTGTGAGGGTGGTGAGACACTGGCACAGGTTGCCCAGGGAGGCTGTGGATGCCCCATCCCTGGAGGTGTTCAAGGACAGGCTGGATGGGGCTTTGAGCAACCACGTCTAGTGGGAGGTGTCCCTGACCATGGCAGGGGGGTTGAAACTAGATGATCTTTAAGGTCCCTTCTAACACAAACCATTCTATGATTCTATGATTCTATGATAAAACCTTGCAAAGTAGAGGCTGATCCAGGGTTTGCACTTTGATATTGCAGTAGAAATGTTTCTTAGGTTTGTGGGAAAAGCATAAGGTTCCTCAGGCAGTGCTAGGTTTGGGTGGCATTTCAGCGAAGCAGCTCATGATCACATGTGTTTCATTTTCAACTCGAAGCTTTTAGTGTATGTTCCTAGCTAAAGGGTTAAATTTGGTTTTCCAGGCAGTGTGTTGAGCTACCGTGGCACAAACCAGAGGCAGTTCCCTCGCAGAGCACCAAGCAAGAATCCACAGGTCTTCACAGGAAGGCCCAGGATTTAAAGACTCAGAATGAGATCACAATTTAAAAAGATTTGGATGCATTTAAATTTTGCATGTTGAATGCTGAAATGTTTTGAAAATGAATGTTTTGAATCTTGAAATATTTTTATTAGACTACACAATAAAAATGTTCTGTTCTGATGGTGCCAAAATAGAACTTTCAGCCTTACCAAAATGAGTGTTTACATTTTTTTCCTGTGAAATGTCACTGAAATCATCCTGTTTCCTGGGGATTCTCAGTTTCAACACAACTGTGTTTTCCTATGCACGCCATTCTGTTAGAAAATTTTGAGCTCTTTCTAGCCATGATATTATTGGCGAATATAGAATCAGTCCATCTACCTGCTGTACAATTTTGCTTTAAGAAATTCCCTCAACCACAGCATTTTAATAAAAGCTGCACCAATGCAGCAGTCGTTAGGAAATGTCTTACCTGCAGTGTGCTATATTCTGAAAGAACTTTATCACTACAATAAAATCTCTCTTCTCTTTCATCTGTGACCCACTTTACAGTAATTTCTATAAAAAAAGCATAAATATCTGCTGAATAAAAGTCTATACGTTGGACATTTTATCTTAATTTTTTTTCTTAACCTTAATGAATGAACCTCTCAGAAGTCCGGCTGGCACCTAAGGTGATGCTCATCGCGTGCTTTGGGCAACTGAGGAAGTGGGGAGGTAGGGGTCTGACACGCTGGGTGCGTTACTGTGCGAGCCTGCAGCAGAGCCTGTGAGACCGACAGCAGCATCCTAATTTCCCAGAAGCTCAGGACAGTTCCTTTTCACTATATGGGTGCCTTCTCCTGAACTTAGTCATCAAATAACTGGGCGGGGGGAAAACTCTCCTGGCATAAAGACTGTGGAAAGCCTTAAGATGTTTTGCTCTTCCTCAGTTCCCATACAATCTATTAGTACATGTGATGCAATGTTTTGCTGTAAAATTTAGGAAATTCAAATTGCAATGTGCCAGGAAGTGACGCAGTAAAGAGGAAAAGGAGGAAGGTCAAAATAGTTCCAGATCGTCTGCTTGTCCTTGAGTTCCTCTGCCAAAACGTGGTGCTTGCACTGCCCTATATTTTTAGTTTCTTTTATCATGAGACGGAAGAACTGGACAGATACCAGGAAAAGTAACGGGCTGCCTGACTATGCAGAGGCGCAGTAAATGGGGGTAGTCTTTATGTGCTGACAGCTGTACCAAATACTCAAGGTGAAGGAGGGAAAGGCTCTCCTGAGTAACTGTTCTCTAACCGCACATGCAAGAAGTGACAGAAGACAAAACATTTTTCCACTTGGAAAAGTCACTCTTTTAGGGGGCCTTATTTTCCTCTTGCGATGATGCGGCAACAACCTGTTATAAACATGAACAGCACAATGAGTAATGTCCTAGTTAGAAGGTCAGGAACAAGCGTCTTTAAGCCACAGAACAGAAATGCGTTTTTGCATGCATTTATACCATGTCAGTGCAGTGATTAGATTTGCTGAAAAAAAATTTCTCAAGGGATTTTCATTCCATTTTGGTTTGGTTTGGTTTAGTTTATTTTGGTTTGGTTTGGTTTATTTTAATTTTTATTATTTTTATTTCTTCCATTCTAGCAGTTCAAGTTGATAATAGTAATGGTAGCAGCCATAGAGTGTAATTACTACAGTTGTTCTGATTTTGGTTTAAGTTCCTTGAAGGCACAGTTTTTATGAATGTTTTAAACCATGAAAGATATCATGAGGAGCGATCAATAAAGAACCCCCAGCATTTGGCAATCCACCTCTTCCATAAGTGTCCGTGTTCCCTGTACCTGGATGCTGTTCAGGTTTATTTTTGGATCAATCCATGTGATGTTAAATCATTTCCCATGCAGAGGTGTTTTATTACTCCACTCTGCTGTCTGCATGATATAAAGGGCAAAACGCAAAACTATGATAAAGCTGATAAATAATAGATGGGATCTTTAGCTGTCACTGTTGATCACTCTCAGAAGCCAGGAAAGCACTCACCAGAGTGCCCTTGATTGCAGATCATAAAAACCGTGCCTTCAAGGAACTTAAACTAAAACTTTCCCCCCAGCACGGGGACACACTGCACACACAGGTTCACTGCTCCACAGGCCACTAGCTCCTCCGCCACGCACTGTGGTGTCCAGTCAGGATCACTGCTCCAAGGCGTCCCCACGCCCCGATCTCTTGCAGAAGATGTCCCAGCCAGCTTCAAAGAGGGACCTACAGCAGCACCATGGTGGTGCAGACATACTCTACACCATGATGTTATGCGCCAATTATCCTGCATTCATACACCAGGCTGCCTGCGGTGGTAATTATGGCTCAGGCACATGGACTAATCCGTTGCCTCTTGCTGTGAGATCACCGCCCTCAGTGCACATCTTTCAACAAACCTCGCCAGGGAGGTTTAAGACACTGGTAAAAGCCCCTTAGTAAGCAAAAACTGAACCTCAGTTCTGTGTTGTCAAACTCCTGCACGTCACAAAGCAGACGTTCTCAAAACAATGTATATTTAAGCTCAATTGATGTAAGTGACCATGAGTGTGTTTCTTTGTGCACCAGCTGATTCATGCCAGCATGTTTTTGCTCCTGCACCTATTGTAGAAAAAATAGGGTCCTGATCCCCTGCCACCCCACCCCACCACTGTCACTGCTCAGAGCTCTGCCAAGGCAGTAGGAAATGCTACCAAACCAGAAGAGCAGCCCTCGTGCTCCTCGGCACTCGGGATACGCCAATGCAAGCGGGCTCAGGCTGTGCACAGGCTGAGCCCTCCCACTATCAACGAATACTTAAGCAATGACAACGGTCCCATGGCAGAGACATGATGGGGCTAAGGCAGTGACCTCCCGAGCACCTGGTGGATGCTGGAGGGTTTTTCTAGCTCCCTTCGTTGCAAGTTGGGGAGAAAACGTGAACGTGTAAGGAGGTGTTTGGAGGTGCATGGCGACCCCGACCCGTGGTGCTGTGGGCTGCGTGGTGGCTGGTGGGCAGTGGGGGCTGCCAGGACCACCCCTGGGTCGCTATGTTTGATGGGTTTCTGTTTGCAAAGCACCAGGTCCTCAGCTCACAGCTCTGCGCAACAGCTCTGCTGCCGGGAGAATCGCTTTGGCCCTCCTCGCTCAGTGCTTTCACATCTGTTTGGCCAGGATCATTTTATTTTTCTCACACTGACAGAAATATCTTTAAATGAAGTTGCCTTAACCTACACAGAAGGTTATTACAAGTTCCTCGGGCATGTCTGGATCGTACAGTGCGGCTGCTCAGGATTCAAAAATCAGGTTATAATTTCCTTTAAAACCTAGAGGAATGTCTTCTTGAGCTGTGAGTCACCTTAAGTGTGATGTACTCATTTGGACTGTTTCTGCTTAAAAAAGAAGTCCTGAGCGTCAAACAGCAGCGGGAGGTGGCAAGGGACGGACGAAATCCTCCAGGAGCTTGGTCCCAAGGTAAACCCAGCAGAGGGCTGCCCAGAGCCAGCAGCAAGGGGCTGTGTCCCTGTGTCCTGCAGGCACAGCCAGGTGGGTTCCTGCCCCACGGCATGTGGCTCAGCATGGAAGGAGGAGCCCCAGCATTGTGGAAACAAAGGCTGTTTTAGACTCTCCCCTGCAAGAAGGGGTCTCCCTTGCAGCTGTCAGATGAACCCTTGGGCAGTGGCTTGGGAGCAGGAGGCTTCTCCTGTGCACCCACTGCTGTACCCATGGCTGCTGCCTCTGGCCCTGCAAGTGCCCAGTGGCACAGCCCATCCTGTCCCAATGCCCTGCAGCAGGGCTCATCCCTGGTGTGCAATGGAGGGGTGAGGGCTGCGTCGGTGTCCAGACTGTCCCCCAAATGGGTCCCAGACCCCAACACAGCCAACAGCAGGGATTGCTGCCTTGAGGTGCACCAGGAGGAGCAGCATCTCACGGGGGTTCGACAAACCCGACCTTGGCAGTGACTCCAGTTAGTGTTTATGGCAGCAGGGAAGGATCACGTTGGGTATGATTCAATGGCACAGGGTCACACGCACCGAGGAGCCACGGCCGACTGCTGCTCCTTCCCGCAGCCAGCCCCTGCCCTCGGCAAACAGCGGAGCAGAACAACAGCCCGGCAAAATTAAACCCTGAAAACCTCTCCTTGCTTTTCTAACAGGATTGAAACACAGCCTACAGTGAGGAGAAGGGGAAAGCACCAGTTTGGCAGCTCTCTCTAATTAGTCAATGAGTAAGCAAGGTCTGACAAGAATCTGGTGAACGTCCCATTGTTGCTAGTGGTGTCCCCTGACTTAACACATCTCCTCTTTGACTTCAGTAGGGGATTTTGCACTTGTGTAATGCAGCCCTGCTGTTACACAACTAACTCCAGCCCCACGTTTTCTGGTTTCACTTGTGATTCATATCACACGGGAGCCAAAACGTGCTCGCTGGCTCCTGCCGAACAAAAGTCACGCTGTGTTATTTAGGTTAAGGTTCGTACTACTCGGACCCTTGATCAACAACAGGAATATCAAACAAATTGACAGTAGTTAATATTTACAGGACCAAAGATCACAGAAAATCAATGAAGTCTGTGAGATGACTGTGAGACAAAACTTCAAAACCAGAGGTAAAACTTTCCAAACCAAAGGCCTGGCAAAAAATCTATTGGTGTCCAACAATATGTTTTGTTTCTTTCCCTTGTACCTCCCCTTGTGCAACGCTGCATGTACAGCTTAGACTGAAAGCTTCTAACCCTAAAATCAAGCTTTATATCACATGCTTCAATTAAAGGATTTGGAATAGGCAAAGGAGCAGCGGGCTAATCCCAAAGATACCTAGTTCTTGGAGAGCTTTCCTGGAATTTGTGCAACAGCCAAATATTGCAGGCTGGTGCTTCCTAAGCTGCCTTGTGATCTGTAGGACGTGGATCCACAGGCAAATTTTTTTAGGATACAAGTCCCATTTGCAGACCAATAACTTTGTGCAGTCCCTAATTCTTGTGTCATGCAATTTAGGACTCTAGGAGATATGTCATGTAAAAAAAGTTGCAGAACAGGGTGAGATAAGACACAGAGAAAAAGCAGACAGAAGTATATTGGCTCTTCTCCAAATGTTTAGCTGTAATAAGTGTTTTTGACTAGAGGAGGTAGGTCACTATCAGACCTGTCTCTCGCCGACCACAGAAGGTCTCTCCTGAAGTCACTCCCATGCTGTACCCTTGTGCCAAAACACCTGAGCCCTTGCTGGACATTCATGTTGCACCTCCCGCTTGGCAGCCCCAGCATAAATCCAACTAGAGACGGACATCATTCCCACTTTTGTGGACAAGGACTTCATTTGATTTATCTCCTTTTTGGAAAGCATCCTCATTTGCAGGGCACGTCCCTGGCCAGACGTCTAACCTGGTACTCGCCTCAGAGTTAGAAAACAGGTCAAGAGTGTACAAAAGTTGGGGGGTGAGTGTGGAGGGGTGGTGCACGACACATCGTGTTTTCAGTCACGGAATCACGGAATCTTCAGAGTTGGAAGGGACCTCTAGAGATCATCTAGTCCAACTCCCCTGCTAGAGCAGGATTGCCTAAAGCACATCCCTCAGGACTGCATCCAGTCCCAGACAATGCTCTAACTGCAGGCTTGTTTGTGGAGCCAGAGTTAAGCTGAGACTAGATGCAGGTTGGGCCTGGGTCCCCTTGTGCTGGGCTGGGGGAAAAGGGCCCAGGAGAAAAGGCAGGCAAAGAGAGCAGCTGAGGTGGCAACGTCACAAGAGAGGTGCAGAGGTGGCCAGTTGTGGCCAGAAGGATGCTGGTCTAGAGGGGACTCTGGAGTTGCACTTGTGGCCACAGAACTTATGTGTAGTCCCAAGAGGGAGGAAGACTTAATGCAAAGGGGTTGTTCTGGGGCTGGGGCTGCCCAGTGCCGTCCCCACCCGATACTTCTCTGGTCTTGTGATCCCTCAGTCCTGCATCGCAGAAAATCCCTGCAACAAGAAATCCTGGAAAGGAGCCTTCCATAACCACCCCATAACCACCCAAGTTAACCCTCCTCCTCCCGCCTCCCCGCAGCCTGGGGTGGCTGAGCTCTTTCTCGCAGCATGACAAACGCAAAGAAATCCTTCTGCAGAATTAAGTTGATTGATATTTAAATCAGCAGCTTTCAACCTGCAGCCCGTGTAACCCTGCAGGTACAAGGTAAGTAACCAACAAATGGGAAGCCTGTTGTCAGAAGGCTTATATTTTCCACAGGGGGATACCTCATCTGTTGGGGAAAATATCTGTGCCCATAAACGTAAATTAGTCCACAGCCTCCCAGATGTGAGTTTGCCCATAAACCATTCAATGTTCTGGTGGAACAGCATTCCTACGGAGTTAGAGTTTAGCCACAAGATAAAAATAGCCAGGGCTAACATTTGGAAAAGTTGTCTATGTTTTGTAAATTTGTAAAAAACCATTATGCAAAACCAGTTGTGTCATGCCTGTGTCATTTAATATCACAAGGATTTAAATCTTGGCTAACTCAACTGGCCAGGCCAGTTCTTTTATAATCCTGAAGAAAAAAAAAGTCATGTGTATTCTTTGTGGGGCTCTATTTTTGTTGTTGGCTTTTTTCAGGCTTCTAACTCTTTCTCCATTGCTGAACCACTTGCATAATGCATTGCAATTTTAATTCAGGCAGAAAAGCAATTTCTCTCTGCCAATGGCCTAGGCTGTAGGAAATGTTTTACCAGTAAAATTGGACAGGCACTTTTATTGGTGACTGTGGAGGAGGAGGAGGTTAAACCACGCGAAGCTGTTTCTGTGTTCTAGCATTTATTAACACGACAAGGCAGGGACTATATTTGCTCTCAGAGGGGCTGGTGGTCAATGGTGCAACACAATTTCACGCTGCGCGAGGAAAGCTCTGCCTAAACCCTTTGAAGGGCGTGAATGAGTTCAGCAGAGGCTGCTGCTTCACCTGGTCCCATCACACAGAGCGCTCAGCGTACAAAAATGCTTTTTGGCTGCAAGCTCATCTTGCCCCATCCATATTTATTGAAGATAACGCAGAATTAGACAGCCCTAATGACACTAAATGACACTCAGCTCTTTGCAGTATGATGGCAAATGGCCTTACTGAAGGAGGCACATGCTATTTGCTTTGGTTTGCAGATGTGGAAACTGAAGTGCAGGGGTGAGCTGCTGAAGGTGACAAATGCTAACTGGCAGGACTGCAACCAGGACCCAGTCTTGCTTTTTTCTGGAGTGCCCTCGTGTGACCTGTTCACAGACTTTGTATTATGGACTAGCTCCAGCCTTGCTTCTGCACTGCTGAACTTCTGACCTGTCATGTGTGGCTGTGGGTCAGCAACTGGGACATCCCTGGGGGCTCAAATGGTTGACTCCCTCTTGGCCCTGGGCGTGAATTAGCCACGCTCCTGCTCTCTTGCTCTCTGCAGCACTTTAATTAAACACTCTGCCCCCACTCTGAGCTTCTTACAGAAGCATCTTCATCCCTGGAAGTTACTTAATAAAAAGTTCAGTAGCTGTTGTGCAGAAGTGCTGTAAGGGCAGCTGGGCAGGACATTGGATCAGATGATCTCCTGAGATCTGCTCCAGTCATAACTGATTTTATCTGAATGACTAAAATATGTTGACAACCTATTTTCTGGCAGGGATTGTGCTGAGGAGCCTCAGTTGTTTATCACCTGCCATCCTGTAAGAATCGCGGTGGCGCCAGTCCTTGTCCTCCAGAGCTGTCGCTGCTGGAACCAGCCTGAGGCCACCGGTGCCTTGGGATGCATGTACCAGGGTTGCTGTCTAACCAACGGCTGATGGTTTGGCTCTTGAAGATGCTGGGCATGTGTCAGCAGCAGGATCCTCTCAAATTAAATCACAGTTGTCCAGAGTACACTTGATTTTCATGCAACTGACTTTCCTGACAGCTCTCCAAGGTGGAAACCACCAAGGAGTGAAGATAGGCGCCTGCTTGTGGCACAACACTTTTCCTGAGCTTCAAAGATGCTAATCCCACTCAGTTATTAAAATACAAATTTTCCTTACAGGATGGGTCAAGCACTTACAGAACTTGGTTGGATTTTTGAAAGCCTTTTGACTAAGCTGTTACAAGCACTTCGGTGACCTCTGAAAAATTGCTTGGGTCACCACTACCTTGGGATCTTCCACATTTTCATGCCCAGGCCATAAATACACATGCATCTAGAGTGTTGTGGGAAAATAACAGAAGATTGGCAGGGAGAATTGTAAACGTGGTCAAGTGACTTGCAGCTGGGGTGTAGAAAAACACATATGTCATTCTAATTGTTGTTTAGCCTTGTGTGTTGGACAAGTAAAGCATCTGTGTTTAGATAACATAGGCCTGTGATAGACTTAGAGGTTCCCTATGGAACATGCTTGAGATTTCTGCCCTGCTGTGGCAAAGATCAAAGCACAGCGGTAAACTATGCCTGCGTGAATCCCTGACATACAGCCAAAACCAGCAAGTTTGGTGATATTCTAGCATGGACTGAGCTCTGCAGTGCCTGCGTCTCCACTTGTGTGCCTCTGACGGAGTGCTGCTTTGGGGATTCCCCAGTGTCAAGGTAACGAAAATAAATTTACTTTTTGCATTTCATCCGTGGTTTAGTGGTTGTTGCTGCATCCTGCCTGTGCCGTCTCACACAACTGTATGGTGTGGTCAGCATCTATGTGTGGAATTTGGTTCCCATTTTCACTATATCCGAGCACCTGCTATTGTACTTTTAAGAAGGGAAACACTATTATCCCCGTTTACAAAGAGTAAACTGAGGCACAAGCAGCCCAATGCCCAGATGAGGAGTGCCTGAATCCTCCCTGTCTCTCACTGGAAGTCTGATGGGAGTTAGGTAAGAAAACGCTTTTTTGGTTGTGCAGCTTAATTACTTGTCTTGGGGCACAGAGGACAGCTACAAAGAATTCAACCTAGATTTCAAATAGCACCTTATGCACCAGACAATTCCCCTTCCCCCTCCCAAAGGGGCAGAAATATAATGTTCACAGAAGACAAACAAGTTGTTGTCCTTGGCAAGTACTGATATTCTTGATTGAGTAGTTTCTCTGGTTTCATAGTTTAATTCAAATCTAAATATGACTCCAATTATTTCTCAGCATCTTAGGAATGTGATTTTTCTACTACTGTGAGTTTTGAGTTGTCACTGCTTTGAAATCTTTTAAGTTAGAATTCTTACACATTACACACATTTATACCTGTCACATTGCATTCTCCCACTTGCTTTTGAAAAGAAGGAATCATTAATGTGGTTTTTGTTTCTCATGGGAAAATATATTTTCTCTTTCTAGAATTACATTGAAATAGAGAATCAAAATTGAGCTTCATGCATTTTTTTCCCAGTAAATTGAACTATTGTACACTATTTTTCTGTCAATACTTTGTGTTGACTTATATTTAATGCATGCCATTGTCATTTCCAAAGCTTTCATTCTGTAGGGAATTTAGATACATATCCTTGGTCCTTTGAATGTAACACATCATATTTCTACAGACCTTGGTTTGCTTTCTTTTAATTCCTCTGTTCTTTGGAGGTGTCCTTTCCTGTGCTTGAGAATATTTCTCATTACTGCATGGATTCCAGCTTAAAATTACGCTCCTTCTCCACACCAGCTGGTTCATCAGTTCCCTTTGAAATGTGAACCTGTGTGCAAGGGTATGAATGACACGCGACAGACAAAATGCATTCTCCTTAGGGCCAACTCTTATTTAGAATTTGGTTGCCTACAGGTGAGGCGTTGGCCCTTTGGGTGAAATGCAGAACCCTGCAGCCTGTTGGGTGTTCACGGACCCCTCTCCAGTGCACACGAGAGCCCACAGTCTCAGGATGGGACCCATAATGGTCAGTGCTCCAGGCAAGCCTCAGAGAGCTGCTAAGGTGAGGGCAAGGCAAGACCTAAGCATCAGTCCTCAGGCACCTCAGCCAGGGCCGTGGGCAGGCACCTCCAGAGAGGACTTGTCAGCGCGGATGCTCAAGGACCTTCCTTTCACAGAATCAAGCGGGACTCCTTCCTTTAAAACTGGGCTGGGGGAAAACATGGCCCATGTGCCCCCCTCCCCCTTGCATGATAGTTTGAGTTTTCAAAATACAACAAATTAGAAATTTCTAACCATGCTCCGATGTAAATTTGATGGCACTGTGAACACACAAAAATTTTTGCATTTTTGGTTGAAAGCAAGTACTTCTTAGGGATAAGCTGACATTTATTCTAGATATTTAAATGGGTTTTTATCAGTTCTTGCTCTGTACATTCCTACCTAACCCTTCCAACAGTGCATGCAGTCTGTCTGCCCTTCCCTCTCTTTCCATTTATGTCACCTTTTCAGAATTCCTCAGTCATCTGTTGAAATTGTGATCTATTACCCACATCTATGATTTCTAAAACTAATAGAGGAACAAATAAAGAATAGAAAGATGTGCACACTGGTATATTGCTGTGACTTACTGTTACAGTCCCTCCAACTTCTAATCAGACAAGGTGATTCAGGAGCTGTGATTCAGAGAGTAGCTGGTACTTTGATAGTAAACATCTATCTTCTGGGTTGGGCTTTTTCTTTGCTTGTTTGTTCTTAGACTTGCTGTATGAGGTTTGAATGGTGTTACCTGATAGGCTTTTCAGGTGCAAATCTGCAATGTCAGCACATAAACAAGATGACTGCAGCAATTCCAGACCTATCAGCCCAGCTCTGGGAATATATCTAGAATAGATCACTCCTAAGGTGCACTTCCAAAGTGGAGTTGAGGTACTTATACCCACGACTGCAAAAATTACTCCCCTCAAACCTATCCCAGGAGGTACTACAGATACCTCTATTCCTGACCTGCAAACTCTGTCCGCATGTAGAGCAGCAGGTCCATGCAGCTCCCTGTCTCGGTGCTTAGACATTGCACCTGCCCAGGGAGGGTCTTCCCACATTTGTTGGGCAATCCAGTCCAGTTGGCATTTCTGAGATTAAATCCCTCTTACCCTGGCCCTCCTGATGATGCTTCACCCATCTCCATGAAATTACTTGGAAGTCACTTAGCAGCCAGGTGCTGAAAGCACCGAGCTGGGTTGACCCAGCCAGCAGCCAAGCACCCACACAGCCGCTCGCTCATTCCTCCTTCCTCAAGAGAGGAAAGAAAAGGAAGAACAAAAGCAAGAAAACTTGTGGGTTGAGATAAAAGCAGTTTAACAGGTGAAGGAATGAGGGAAAAAACCCCACGGGTGATGCAAAGGAAATCACTCACCACCTCCCACAAGCAGACTGGTGGCCAGCCAGTCTCTGAGCAACAGCCCCAAACCTCTCCTTCTTCTTCCTCTCCACAGTTTTATTGCTGATGTGACATTATAGAGTACAGGATATCCCTTTGTCCAGTTCAGGACTGCTGTCCTGGCTGTGTCCCCTCCCAGTCTCCTGCCCACTGCCAGACTGGGGGGGGGAAGCAGAGTGGGGAAAACAAGAAGCCTTGATGCTGTGCAAGGACTGTTCCGCAACAGCTAAAACATTGGTGTGCTGTCAACACTGGTTTGGCCACAAATCCAAAACGCAGCACCATACAAGCTGCTGTGAAGAGAGTTGGCTCCCCCAGCCAGACTCAGTCCCAGGATGCAGAAGGGGGGTCGAGTCCTGCTTTCCATGTTTGCTCCTGCACATTACCCCAGACGTGGCAGGCTACCGCACAGGGCCAGCCTGGGCAATAAGGAGTCTGAATGAGCCTGGGTGAGCACAAGGACCACCAGACCAGTGCCAGCCACTTGTGTCCTTGGTCCCCTGACATCCCCAGGAGGTCTGATACCCATTTTTATGCCACCAGACAGCTTCAGCATGAGGGGACATCCCGAACCTGTCAGTAGGCTCCTGGAAGATGTGCTTTCAGATCCTCTTCTGGCACAGGAGGGAATTCAATTTACCATGTTTGCCTTCAGTACATGAGCCTGGTATTCAGCATTCCGGCATTCAATGAGACACTGGGTGCTGTTGGTGTGTTCTAGCTGCGTTATGAGGGTAATGGACGGAGTCAGCCCCCAGGTTGCCCAGGCTGGAGTCATGTCTGCGTCTTGTCTGGGACATGGGCACTGAGCAGCTCCTCCCGACAGCCTGGGGCAGCTCCAGCCTTGCCTAGGGGTGCAGCTGGAGTCCCTGAGAAATTTAAAAACCAGTATCCCTGTACCTCAGCATGGCGCTGAGCAGATGTTTTCAGACCCGCAGATATGAACAGGGGTGGAATTTCAGCTCATAGCTCCTCCAGCTGACTTGGTCTGTGATGCCACTTCTCTACTGCCTCCCCAGTGCCACAGCACATCACCCATGCTCACAAGCACTGCTTCAGAAAATGTCTGAAACAACAGTGGTCCATTTCTTTCTGTTCTTCCTTTAAATATCCACCATGATCTCCAGGCTTTAAGCAGCTAGTGCCCTAAAAACATATGCATTCATCTGTGTGCTCTATTAAAGACAAGGAAGTCAAAATAAGAAAGATGTAGGGAAGTTTTCAACTTGAAATGAAATGTGTAGTTACAATTGCCTTAGTTCTTTTCTGGATCTCTTGGTGCTTCAGAAGGAATCTGAGCATCCTGTGTCCACAAGGATAACAAAGGCAATCCACATGCACCTTAATTGTTGCCAACAGCAATATGATCTGACTCTCATGGAATCAAGACTCAAATAAAAATCCTAATGTCAGGAAATCAGCTCTGTTGTTTATAATACCTTCTGTTTGAGCTATAACGAGGCAGAGAGGCGACGAGGAGGTCTGAAGCTGTAGGTATTTCATAGACTATCAAATCTCAAGATGGAGCCAGATCCGTCCACATAAATATTTATATTAGAGAGACAAAGCTGCAGCAAATTCTTGGCTGATGTGAAGAGTCTTCAGCTGATGTGAATTTTTAGGGCTTGTGCTTTCCAGCAGGGCTGTGACAATTCACATCAGCAGAGGAGCTGCTACTCTATAATTAGCCAAATCCTTGCAACAGGGACTGCTGTCACCTTCCCATCAACCTCGCTCTCTGCACACAGTTCCTATTTAACCAGTCGCAAAAATGCCGCTTATCAGAGCATCTCCACAGCGCACCGAACAAAAGATATGTGAAACTCAGGCTCGCTGTCAGACAGGCAGAACCACGGAAGACAACAGCATTAATTCAGGATCTTTAGTTGTATTAGAAGATCAAAGATCAGCAGATCAAAGGAGACAGTTTCCTTCGCAAAATGCTGGATGCAGAAGTTGGACTGAAGTTGCTCCTGAGCCATCGGCTCTGGGTTACAGCAAGGGAGGCAGCGCGGGATGGAGTGTGGGGAAGAGGGGAGAGCGCGGGCGTCTGCCTCTGCCTGCAGCCTGGGTCGCTCCCATGCGCATCAGGGTCTGTGAAATTGGCTTTTATCCTGAGCGTTGCATCTAGCAAAGCCGCCTGTTCATACAGACAAAATAACAGAAGGATTACTGGGGTGACGAGGTCTTGGCCAAATGCCCTCCGTCATATTTTTTTCTGGGGCAGCGGGAGGAAAAGACAAGCTTTCCCCATCTCGCTGCAACGCGAGAGAGCGTGGCTTGATCTGTGTGGCTCTGAGCAGCGCAGCAGCAGCAGGTTCCCTGGTAAGCTCGCAGCCCTGTCCTGTCCACTGAAGCCTGATGGAAAAATAGGCCAAAAGGGGTTTTCCTGGGGTTGCACAGACCCATCAAATGCCCAGGCAATGCCAGAGCTTAGCTGGAGGAAAGTGCCTACGGTATTAGAGAAAGGCATGGACAAGCAAAGTAATTAGAAACTGGAAACCAAAAAGATCACAACATTCCAATGCATAAAGTGAACATAAAGCCCATTCCAAATGCACGTGCAGCCCTCATTATTCAAGCAAAACCCAGGTTTCACCATAGGCCGAGGTCAGTGGGGTCAACCCTCCAGCTCACCTCCCAGATCACAAACCACCCCTGGGCTGCAGCAGTGCCTGTGGATGCTCCACGTGGGTTTCCCTGCTCCGAGGACATCCATGCCAAGAGTGTGGCTGGGCACCGAGGGCAGGAGCTGGGCTCTGCATGGCGTTCCTTAGTTTGATTTCTGGCGTGAGCGTGCTGGGGCTGTGGTCTGTCATCGCCAGCACCCTGATCGGACTGTTCAGACCAGGACCACGGTGCCCTGCCCCAGCATTCCCATGCCCGTCTGTGCTGTGCGGGCTCTGTGCACAGCCCTTACAGAGACCAGGGGTTTAGCTGCCAGCTCGTCCTCCTTGCCAGGCCCCAGGGCAGGCTGTTTCTTTGGGAGATGAGTGCTATTTCAAAGACATGTCACCCTTCGGGAAAATCACCAGAGTGGGTGTTTTGTTTCCAGGAGTGACTTTTCCCGAGGCTTTCTCAGCAGCGCTGCCTGCGTGGGCTCCCACGCCAACCCGCTCTCTGGAACAACCCAGGCTGATGCTTTTTTCGGCAGCTTGTACAGAATTTGATTGCTTTTGCTCTGGACCATGACTGTATACTTCTACTTCTGGCCTGGAGGATTTGCAGACGTCGGAGCAATCCCTGGGACACTCTGTCCTCAGGCATGTCTGCATGCAGCATCCCTGGATTCTGGGGATTCTGCCCTCGCCACCTCTCCAGCTAAATGCATGGACCCTGCAAAAGAAGGGAACAACAAGGTGCCTTCACACACTAGGATGGATCACATAAGTATTATTCAAGGACCAAAAACTTCTTAAAAACAGAGTAAAGGCAGTGGGGTAGGAAACATTCACCTCAGCATGACAGCACTATGAAGAAGAGCATCTCTGACTCCACTGTCTCTCAACACTTCTGCAGCTCGTTCTTTGGCAAATAGGTATTGCCTTACCCCTGAGCCAACACCACTCAGATTATCAAAGAGTAGTTGAAAAGGTAAATTGCTTTCTGACTACAGCTTTATACCACCCCTTTCCTGCGTGATTTGTTTGTTGAAGCTCCAGAAAACTGCAAACATCATTTCCGGACTGTTCTTAGAAGGGAGATATATATGTGTGTATGAAGTATGTGGGTGTGTTTGTTTATATATATGAATATACATATACATTTTGCTTATTGTCTTTTATGTATGTATGTCTACAGAGAGAGGGGGAGACAGCAAAATGGGTGGGGATTGATTTCCACCAGCCCTGTCCGTGCAGCGAGCCGCATCCTTGCTTCCCTCCAGCTGCCTCCGAGCCCATGTGCAGTGTTCTGCAGGCTGCTGCCACGCGTGTGCTGCCCCTGCTTGCTGGTGGGATGCAGATGTTGTGCCAGCCTCAGCTCTCGTCGTCACTCCTCCGTGTGCCCTTGGACGTGCTGCGCAGCCTGGGTGGCAGATGGAGCCTGCCCAGGGATCTCCTCCTCTGCCAGGGAGATGCTCAGGCCCAGAACAGGGCAGATGTGGGGCTTTTCTCAGCCCCTGTGCTCTCTGCCATGGGGAAGGGAGGGAGCATTAGCCCACAGGCTGTGCCTGTAATCCCCATGGGATGACTCCTCTCGCACACAATGAGAGCTTCAACATCTTCCCACCGTCTTCTGTATTTCCACACCCATTCTGAGTATGAACAAGCAACTGCTAGGCAAAAATAGGGTCTCAGTTGCTCTGGGGCTCTCAGCGTTTGACAGCAGTCATTGACATTGCCAAAGCATCAATGCCCACGGTGAGGATACCACCACAATCCCCACCTGCAGCCCAGTCTGGTCAGCCCTCTGCCAAGCAACAGCTTTGAACATGAGAACCAGTGCCAGGCCCTGCCAGGTCTGGAAGACACCAGCGCACTGCCAGGGTGTCCAGTCCCAGTGTTTGGTACCCTGCTGGGCTTGCTCCTGGGTGTGGTAGTGACTGGTTAGGGCAGCTTCTACTCAGTGTCTGGGGGACAGGAAGAAAGACCCCCATGGGTCACAGCCATGGTGGCTGTGCATCTAGCCCACACCATTCCTCTCTCCTGCAAGGTCCACCAGGCTGGGGTGGATACAGGGATCATCACAGGCTGCCCACAATGATAGGGAATGGCTGGGAGTTCCCCTGGCTTCAAAAGATCTTCCACATCCATCCTGAGTGGTCTGCTGTTGGTCATCATCAAGGACGCTGCCCTGCTGACCACTCCTCTGAGACCCTGCCCAAATCCTGTTGTGGGAGCAACCTCACAAGCTGCAGAGGCCACCAGGATGTGGCCGGAGCATGGGTGCATGTTTGCTGGGGGTACGCAGAAGGTTAGGAGCCTGTTTTGTGCCTACAGCTTCAGTGAAAGCTGCTGTGTGGAAGGATGTGGGAGGAACCAGGGAATGACTGTGGTGGCTGTGGCCAGCTGCACCACCAGGCTGATCAGTAAACTGGCCAGAATGGCTGCCCGTGAGAAAGCCCTAGGACTACTGGATGTAACCAGGGATTTTGGCAGCTCCAGACCATGGGATCCTTGTTTTGGGGGTCTGCAGGGCAGGGCCGAGCTGCATTTCATGGTGATGTGGGCTGGAATGGGGTCCTGGGCTGTGGGCAGGGCAGGTGGGAAAGGATGAGCCCATGGTGCCTTCCCACTGCCCTCTGCCCCAGAGGCATTCATGGTTCTGCCCCCCTGTATCAGATAAGGTATGTCAGACCTTAAAAAGTTCTCACTTTTTTCCTTGATCTGATTAATTTAGGCTTGCCACATACCGTGTGAGTTGTGCTGCTCCTCGAGTCTCCGCGATGCCTTGTCTGGGCTTTGGATGGGAGCTCAGTTCATCAGATGCTGGGTGCTTCAGGTCCCCTTAATCACCAACCTGTCAGTCTCCAATAATATTGGAAAAACTGGTAGGTACAGTGGTCCACTAATGAATAATTAAAGGAAGGTAATAGGATTAGTGTTGCATAACGTAGATTTATGAAAGATATTCCATTCACATTTTAAGAGTAATGTTAAATTAGTTTGAGAAGTTTCTGATAAACATGATGTTATTGTAGCAATAAGTTTAGACTTGTGTAAGGAAGCTTTCTCAATCTTAACTTGTATTCTGGCTGAGGTAAAAGATAAGACAAAATTGACACTGGGTCTTTTTCTTTTTCAGGAGAGATACAGAAGAAAACAATCATTATTGACAATGTTGGGGGAATCGGTAAAAATACTGGCACAAGCAAATAATGTGTATTTCAGTTTGCTAAAATACAACCTAATATATCTAAGAACAAAACAACGCAGGTCATGTTTGCCTAATAAGGTGTTCTGTCTTGCAGAGCAGTAATTCTGGAAAAGATCAGGGCTCACGGATAATCAGCTGTAATGAAATTGCAATATCATGTTGGGACCTTCAGGGTCAATGCTGCTCTTGAACATAGTCCCGAGCTTGGCACTGAGGAGGAGCTCAGTAAGGTTTCTTGCCTCCATATTTGGCACAGTTGCAGCTGGAATATGGGGTCCAGTCCTGGAGTTCACACTCCAAAAGGGATGTAAAAAATTCAGAGGAAGTTCAGCAGAGACCAATACTGTCTGAAGGCCTGAAGAACCTCTTACAGGAGACACAAAGTCTACCTATCTTCTCTAAATGGTCTGTAAGACTGCCAAAGGGCTTTGACGTTACAGATAAAGATACAACAGCCTTCTGCTTTTAGAGTCGTTAGGTAAGTTTAAGTGAGAAATATGATGTAATTATTTTCACTAATGAGGATGATGATTGTCATAGATTTGCCACCCCTGGAGAAGTTTGCGGTCAATATTTCTCTGAAGGTTATCCTCAAATTCAACTGTAGTTACTGGAATTGAATCAAGGACTAATTTGGAGGAATTAGGTAAGGACTCAGACAAATGATCTCAATTCTTCTTCCTGGCCTGATGATCGGAGCCCTATGCAAGTCTGAAAATCAAAGTTGAAATCTGAAAATTAGTATCTTTTCATGCCCTGCTGTACAATGTTCAACATCTTGGCAAATGCCTGGCAGGAGCAAAATTTGTGCTAGTGACTTCAGGGCAGCCAATACTCTCCTCCTTCCCTCTGGGGAGATCCAGTGCTTGTGTTACCTGCTGTGTCCCCACTGCGGGCTCTGCAGCTCTCTGTATGTGCCTGAGCAGCAGACAGATTTTTATGGCATATTTAAGACATATCAGATGTAAACTATAGAATCCCATTCTTTATTCACCTTTGTGAACCCTATTGTAATCTCCAAGCCTACGTGGTGGAATTGCAGAGTGAATCATGACTGGTGCGTTTGAGTGAAGCCACCTGTGTGAATACCCATCTCACTGCGCCATGACGGGGACGCCTGGAACCTGCGGTCCCAAACCCCCTCCTCCAGGGCCTTAAGCTGGCATGAGGGGCATCCCCACTCACTCAGAGGGAACCCTGACAACTGTGATTCTCCGATGGAAAGCTGGACAGGAGACCAGACCTGGCAGCCAGTGACAACGCCTAGGGCTAGCTATAAATCCGTCTATGTGCGCTAAGCTCACTGCTCCAGCACGTTGCACCAGCTGTCAGTGCAGTCCGCAGTGCCACTAGCCAACAAACACCCACACTTTTACTTCATCCCTTGTCAATGTGGGCTGTATCGTGCTCCCATCTGATTGCGTTAAGAGTGAATGGATGCGGAGCTCTAATCTTTGAAGCTTCTCATGGGTTAGGAGTGGCTTTAAGGCAAAGCTTTGTGATCGTTACCTGCTTCGACCCTGGGTTGCCAAATCACCGTCAGTGTCTGTTGGTACTTGCAGCCTTGTATGTAACAGTTTACCTGGTAGGCTGTAAACAAACATTTCTCAAGAAGATGGTGTGCGGCTCTACACAGCACGCACAGACAGTCTGGCTGTATTACTGCGTCCTTCTCACGAGTCCTCGGAAACTCCAGTACCTCTGGAATTTTAAATAATGCTGTGATGGTGCGTGTGTGTGTGTATACACCTAGACAGATACCCATATGCATATAAGGAGAGCTGTAGATATAAAATATGTATACCATAGACTACATACAATATCTATAACACCTAAATAATGTAATTATGAAGCAATACAGTGTACTTATATAAGCATATATATGCACACACACATCTATATATGTGTGTGTCTGTATGGAGAGCATGAGAATTTGTGAGTATAAGAGTAAAGCCACCACAGGCAGGCCCACCTCTTTTTCTTAGCACCTTCAGTTTGGTGTGAACCCAGAGCTGATAAAGGGCACTCAGTCAATAGCTCAGGCACTGAAGCTTCTCATTCTGCCCCATTCAATGCTGTCAGCAGCCCTGTGAGCTGCTTAACCCTGTCCTTTCGATGCACAGTAATTTAGCCAGGATGGACCTGTTTCTGGTGTGATAAGATACTGAGGTTGGCTGAGACTAAAAACTAACCTCGGGGCTAGGTTTGCACAAGGAGTCTAGACGTAGCAGCTTTCTCCTAGACATAGGACCATCTCTGCAAGCACTTCAAACCCATTGTTTTCTTTTAATTATTCTTTTGAGAAGACTAAGGCTTTGAAGAATTTTTAGAATGAGGAGCAAAAGCTAAAAATCTGCCACTCTGTGTGACTGTGTTTAACAAAATTCTCTATTTTGCCCGCGAATGCTAATTTAAAAGCAAGCAGCCAAGAGTGCAAGGCATTTCTGATTATTCTGTGCTGTTACAGGCAAGAAGGTTCAGGAATGAGAACAACAAACCAGATGTCATCACTATTACTTGAAACTCTTATTTCAATGATCACAGACGTTAGAGGAGTCTGGATTGGTGAGAAATGCCAGTCGCTTCCACAGGCTTCTTGCTTCTTTATTTTTTCATTAGGACTGTATATTCAAATGCAGCAGTACCTCCTTTCCCAGCTGAGACCATTAAAGCTTTATAAATATATGTTCATCCCATTTCTGGTTTTGGATTTCGTCACCACTAAGGTACCAGTAAGGTGCAAAAGTTATTTTTGCAGTGCAACTCTATGAAATCCCAGAGTTATCCTTCCAAGGCTTTTTGTCCTGTTTTTGAAAAAAAATAAATAATAAAAAGCAGCTGTTAGATGTCAACTGCTTCAGTAACATGGCTTGGTTTATTGACTATATGATAGCAATAAAGTTGGCAAAGCTTTACTTGACTTAAAAATCTCTACTGTCTCGTTCTCCACATTGCAGTAAACATCAAATCCCACCTTAGAAGCAGAGTTAAAAATCAGGTCCTTGGGGGACATCCGATGCTTTATTTTGTATCTTGCAAATTGTGTCTCCAAATCACTTCTTGACTTGTATAAACAAGGAAAAACCAGCCATACATGGCTGCATGTTTAAAAAGGCGCCTGAGATGGTTTCGTAAGTCCTCCTTGACTGGTCTTAAGAGACTTATGTAGTATAAGCTATTTTTAACAGTCTCACTGTGTAAGGATGAACACTGGAAGCACAGAGAATTAAATGTCTTCTCTGCAAGACCCATGCCTGCTGCGTAGGTGCACCCGCTGGGGCCATCCTTTTCTCAGGCAGGCACAAGGGATGCAGAGATATTTTTAGTCTTTGTACATATATATTTTTCTCTTCTAATCCATGAAGGACAAGCATTTTGGGACAAAGGACTGTGTCATCCAATGAGTCACGAGCAGTGCCTGTAGGACGGTTTATTGTTTCCAGCCAGCATGCAGCTTGCCAGAAGCACAGACATGCTTTTCTTCCGTCAGTTCTCAGCGGCTCAGCCCTCAGCTCACAGCAAACACTCTCCCCTGGTATTTCATCAGAAATGGTCCTCAGATACGCTTTCTCCCACCGCCATTTCACAATAGTCTCTTCAATTCTTGTGCCAGGCTTTCAGCCTTTCCATTAAAGGTACGGCCAAAGGATGTGATATTCCACTTCCCCTACGTCTCCCCCAGCCTGGGGCAGGAATCACCCCACAGTTACAAGCAGGTGTTCAGCACAAGCCTCTCTGCTTGGCATTTCCCAGGATGCAGACCAGATTTGCTTGTTTACACTTTGGTGCTGTCCTCAAGGCGTTCTCCCTAGGCCGGCTCAGGCTCTGAAGAAGGAGCACGTCACACACCAAGCTGTCCCTAGTAGCTACATCGTCCTTCCCTCTGCAGCCAGGCTGGTGCTGGACTGCCAGGGCACACAAGGGCCAGAGAAGGGTTTCACACAGTGTCCCAGTGCCCAATAACTGGCTTATGCAAGGCAGTTATCCCTCCACCCATGGTACTTCCACAACTCTTGTCCTCATTCCCTCCAGGCACTTGTCCTTAAGTCATAGTCCTTGTCTCCTCCAGCCAACAGACATTTTCACTCAGCCCATCAAATCTCTCCAGTGGATGCTAAATCACCTTTCTTTTTATTTCTCTGCTTCTCAGACTATGTTATTGTGGGTGGAAAATTATCTTTTACCTCCCCTTCTGCCCTCCCTCAGTTGGATTTCTTTCCATTTGCTCCTTTTGGTGGTAAAGTTGCAAGCCAGGGCTTATTAGTTCCCTCTCCTTTCCACCTGTCTGCAAAAGCACTTCATCTGATTTAAACCATTCTTGAAGGTACTGATTTTGCCTGCAAAGAAGATGCCAAGTGAGACTTCTGCACAGCTTATGGCAGAATGTGATTTAAATATCGACTGCCTTTCCTTGGCACCAGGTGATGCTTCATGGGACTGAGATTTCAAATGCAGAGCTTGGAAGGATGAAATATAGCACTAACCTTTAAGGCTTCTCCAGAAACTCAAAACGTGTCACTGATCAAATGTCAAGAGCAGTGCTTAGATATTTTATCTGGGCTATACGAATTGAAAACCCAAGCAGTTTGCTACATGTGTTAATTGACGATGTACCACTGAATCAAATCATTATGTAATGATTATTACTTATGCATTATTCTCCCGATTCTCCATATGCATACTTCCAGGTGTTATGATTTTAAAATGAACGACATTTATTTGAAAACATGATGAGGGAGATGTGCATGCCTGTAGTACACGGCTTTGGACTCCGCCATTTGAGTGTGCACAAACAGAAAAATTACAAAGCTTGAGTTAAAAGTACTTTGAAATTATTCCGTTCTGAGAAACTCTGGCTGTAAGCAATCAAAGGGAGCAGGAGCAACATTCAGGACCTGCCTCAAGAACTCCTCAAGACCAGGGTCAAAAGCCAGAACTCCTTTGGCACCGAGCTATACTGAGCTTGGTACGGTCGGGGAAGAGATCGCGTGACACGCTGCTACTCCAGCAAAAATGAACTTGATGATCAGAAGGTGTCTGTGTTCCTGAATATTTGTATGAACTATGAGCGCATAATCAGATTAGCAGCTTTTTATGGTGCTAAATTAGCAGATCACGTGTGTGTATGCTGATCTTAAGCCTGGGCAATTCTTTTGGCTTTAAGGGGCTACTTAGGTGCATGAAGCTAAGCAAACGTGTGACTGTAGTCTTCACAGAAGTTTTACAAGGCCTTTGTTCCAAAACTGGGTTAATGCAAGTGGATCCTTGACCCCCCATTGAAATGGGTTCTTCAACTGCTTCTGCTGGTCACACTTTTGTTGTACAACTTCTACTACTGCAGTAGGTAAGAGCACTGTTCACACGAGCAACGTTAGGGACAGATTTCACCTGGGAGAGTGGCAGGAATTGAAAAATACATTTACCTTGGTAACACCATCTTCAAATCAACAGTAGCTGAGAATGAAACGTTTTCTAAAAGCGTTCACTGTTGAATTTCTGGGATATTTGTAAAACCGTGTTTTGATCAACTACTGGATCCAGTGGTCAACCCAGACTGCTTTGTAGCAGGCTGCTGTAATTTCCACCCCCCTCTTTTGGTCTCATTCTTGAACTTTGTAGGTTCCTTACATCCAACAGCTCAAACTACAATTAGCACTGACTGTACCCTTTCTGGGTGTAGCACTGAGGCTCTTGCTGATCTCCTTAGGACCAAAAAGATGGCCAGGCTTTATCAGAAGTGAGCTGGGTTTATACTAATCATAAAAAATTTCCCAAGAGAGCTCACAAAATATCAGCATTTCAGTGCATGTGCTTTATAGGCATCCTGATAGTCCTTTAAATCTTATCAGCTCAATACCAACAATGGGGTGGTAAATAACTTGTATCAAGGAACTGACAGTAAAACTGCTATAGCGCAGCTTTGAAGGACGGCATCCAGCTGACAGGTCAACAGCGGAAAGGTAATTTGAAAAAAAATTCACTACTGCCTTGCCATCAACAGAAATTCATGTATTCAGCCTGTAACAACACCGGCTCCTCTCAGATTGGCTGCTTCTCCCAAGAGCGCAGAGACAGCAAAAGTAAATAGCCATATTACGTAGAAGAAACACAACAGGCAACAGCGTGTGTACATATATATCTATATGTGTGTGTGAATGCATTGCATATATAACAAATGTACATAATGCATATGTAAACGTAACAGATTTGGAAACACCGGAATGCAGCAAGCATTCCAGTAGAGCCTTACCACGTGTCATTCATGCATGCTTTATGTACACACCTACATTGTTTACTGAATCGATGCTAGAATAATTTGCCCAGCCCGTTTGCTCAGCTCCTCAGACTAGGACTGAAATCCTGCTCTACTGCTGTAGCGTAAGAGATGCCTATGACTCCGCAGTTCTTAAAACAGAACTGGAATTGGCAGTACTAAAAAGTGGTGCTTCTAAAATATTCATGTAAACATTTTACTTAAAACATTTGGAGGTTGGTCAGGCTTCTAAAAATAAAAGCAAAACAAAACACCAAAAGAAACTAGTGTGGTTTTCTGTTGTCCGTTATGGCTATGGTTTTTTCCCCTTTCTAACTACGGGGAATAAAAGAGCAGTAAATGTTTCTAAACCCCAAGTTTAAACCTCTCCAGTAGTCCCCAAGATTCTGCTTCCATGTGGATGAATCGATCTGATCGAAGCGTGTTGCTTGAAAAGCCATTCTTGAAATTCATCTTGAACAGTTATGGCTGCTTCTGTGTTTTATATTCATCAAATTCTGCTCTGAATGCAATGGAAACACCCTTTTCAAATGGATTTTACAAGAGATTTGGGGAAAGTTTTCCTAAGACAATCTTCTCCCTCACCTTTCTCTTCGCCATGTGAGCAGGGCACATTTTTTGCGGCGGTTAAACTAATCTGCAGAGATGAGCCCGTAACATGCAAACTGTAATAACCAACATTTAATTTCCTGGTGGAAACATTTCTCATGAAAAACTGGCAATGCTTTGGCAGATTTTTGGGAAGAGGATGGAGGGGGGGTGGAAATGAACAGAAGGTAAAGAGGGAGGGATTTGAATTTTTTTTAATAGTGCTGCCAGTAGATATGTGCATCCGGTTTCATTTAATTGTGTTCTTTTTTGTTGTGCTCCGCTGGGCTTTTTCTCTGCCAGATCATGGGGATCCAGAAAGTATCTGGTGGTCTGCAGTGACTGTACGGGATATCCACTAACACCAGCCTCAGACCCAATGTTAACGAAACATTCTGCTCTAGAGAACATACACCAACTTGTATTTGCTCACTTTGTCTTTACCTTTTTTAAATGCAGATGTTGAATGAAGGCCCTTGACTACCTGTCACTGGTGGTTGTATTCTGGCTGCTGCAAAAGCAGATTCGTGTCCTCTCACAGCAGAAATGTTGATAACACACAGTAAGCACAGCCAGCATCATTGAGATGATGGACAGGGAAAGCTTTAAAAGCTTTGTCAAGGGACAGAAACCATATGAAATAAAGGTAATTCTCCACATACAACCACCACAATAGCTCAGAAGAGGTCAGGAATGAACCTCACTGGCTATTTTTTACCTGCCATGACTAGTGCTGACTGCCACAATACCTTAATACTTCACCCTCCCAAGGACACCAAGCCTGAAGGCTCCCAAAATTTACTGTTTTACTGTTGAGTATGGACAGAAGCAGTAGCCCAAAAGCAGCTGACACACTACAAAGTCATACTCTGATTATGTGGCAATAAGGTATCCTGTAGCCGTATCCAAGACATTCCCATGAAACACTGGTTTCAGAGCATACGCTGCCATTCATGAGATCTCCATCAGAAAGTCCTTGGAAGTAACCCCCAACTTGGGAAGCCACAGGAGGAGAAACTGAACAGAAATCCGGAGAAATCCATTGAAGAAGTGGCAGTGTGTGGAGCTCACCGTTGTCCTACGTGTCTGTTCAGTTACCTTGACTGCAATAAGCTCTGGATCCAGCTCTCAAAAAGGCCAAAGGGAAAACACAACCAGAAAACCCAAATCCCCTTATGCAAAACCAGCTTTTTCCAGAGAATCCCATGAGTTACATTTCATCCTGTTTTCTCCGAAGCTTTTACAAGGAGTTCTCCTGAAGGAAGAGTTACCCCTTACGCAAACTCTCAAATTTCTGCTCCCTGTCTTATCAGCTGTAAAGCTATTCTAAAACACATTTCAACCATTATTTTATAACAGAAACAATACAGCTTTTTTTTATCCTTCTTCACATCTTGCTAGGAAACACTTATTTTCTGACCAAGCTGACTTCTAAGAGGACTTTCAGTCCGCCTTTCAGCGGACTTTTCAGTATTGCTGTTGAAACTAGTCCCTCCTTAGCTGCCTGAGGTGTCATTTGCTCACCCTAACAACCATAACAGGTTCTTTTCATCTCAGACCCTCATCTCATGGTGCTCCTCATTATTGTTTCAAAAAATACTTTTTCACAACAGTTGTGGAGAACCAGGAAGCTATTAACTGTCTTTCACCGATCTTGCAAAAGAGATTTATCTGTCATGAACAGGAAGCCGATGGCAGAAGCAATGAATCCAGGTCCTCCATGTCCTACCTACCAAGTCATAGGAGCAGCCTCCCTTCCCAGCAAGCCCATCCCTTGTTCTGTACATGTCACAGAACTTTGGTACTGACAGTTCCAGGCACCCAACAACCCCCCCTGTCACCAGTTTGCCAAATCCTTCTTCCAAGCGATGCATGGAATGAGGTAGGCAACCCAATATCAGTAATTAGATATGATCGCATTCAAAAATTTATTACAGTGAATCCACACATTGTTTGAAATAACTCTAGGTTTTTGTGGACATGGTCTGCAAGGAGAGCAGTCCCCAGCAGGAGATGGCACTGGGATGAGACCTGTGGGTTATGCTGCAGCTTCCTTCCACACAAGTCTCTCTGGCTCTGGAGTCTAGCTCCCTATGGGGCTAGGGAATTTGGAATCTAACCTCCAGGCTCAGGAAATTCAGTTTGTCTTTAAAGAGGCTTAGGCTCCAGCTCACAGTCTGCAGCAGGTAACCTGCAGTGAATACAGTGTAACCCAAGCGCATGCAGAGAAACAAGGAAGCACTGAGGGGACAGCATTATGGGCGAAGCACTCACACCTTTTCTGGGAAACCCGCAGGACGCAGGGCCTCTCTGGGGTACCTGTACACTGACAGATGCAGTATGGGGAACACACAGGAGGAATTACGAGGTCTGTGATCTGATAGGGGTCACAGAGACATGGTATGACAGCTCAGCAACTGGAGTGCTGCCAAGGATGGACACCAGCTCTCCAGGAAGGATGGGTTGGGAAAGCAAGGAGGGGATTCACCCTTTATGTGCAAGGGCAGGGGCAACGCATGGAGCTCTGCCTGGGGTGGGTGATGAGCCAGCTGAGAGCTTATGGGTTAGGATGAGAGGGCTGACTGAGGCGGGCAATGTTGTGGTGGGTGTCTGCCACAGACCACCTGATCAGTAAGAAGAGCATTTCCTACTGGTCTCAGGGGCTTGTGATTATTGAAGGTGTATCTTACCAGTAAAGACCAATGCAAAGTGGACATTGTTTATCTTGACTCTATCAAAGTCTTAGACACTGTCTACCAAAACATCCTTGTCAACAAACTGATGAAGTATGGACCAAATAATTGCATAGTGAGGTGTGGATCAGTGGCACAAAGCTCAGCCTCAACCGTGCTGTGACTCTGCATTCCCATGGTATTGCTTGCAGGTGCCAGTTCTGATCCTCAGCTCCTGGCCTATGGCACAGGCAGTCGAAGAGTAGCCTGTCCCCTCTTCAATAAACCTGAGCTGTCACCAGTGCTGATGGCACCTCGCACACTAGAACACAGACAGGATGGCTGAGCAGCTCAATGCACAGCTTCTGCTGCGGCCCCTGCTCAGGGGACAGGAGTCTCCATGGTGCCGGAGCAGTAGCCCTCTGAATCGCTCCAGCCCAAGTGCTCAAGAGTATGTCAGAGCATTTATCTGTTTTGGACTGATGCAAGGAGAATGGCTTAATACACCGATAGAAAGAAAAAAAAAATCTTTATCCTTTTAGGCAAGCTCTCTTTCAGCTGTTGAGATAAGATGGACTAAATCCAGAGGAACTGTGAGTTTTCTTTTATTAGTGATAAAATCTAAGCTGTTGTTAGAAACATCAAGGGGATTTTATAGGCTTAACAGAGACTCCTAAATTCCTCAGGAGGCCTGTGAATTTGGAGTCCAGATCTGTGAGAGCTAGGAAGCGCTTGGCACCTTATCAGCAGTCAGCTTGGCAGCCTTCAGAGAATGAAAATCACCTTTTTGTTCAACTTGCCTTGGTAGCTTGCCAGCCTTCTTGTTACTCACTAAGTCAACTGTGTCTAGAAAATACGCTCTCTGGTCTAAGCCACGGGATCCAAAACACAGCTTAATAAGTAAGCCACAAGTCGATGGGAGTTATATTGTATCATAACACCTCTTCAACAGGCAGAGGCGGTTCAGCTCCTTGACTGCACAATGTCCTAGCCAGTCGGTGGGTTTTGCTCGGTGGTGCCATTGCCTTGCAGGCACAGCATCCTCCCCATGAAGCTGCCTGGCCTCTTTCCTTCTGGAAAGCAGTGGGCAAGCAGGGACACAGAGAGGTAGTATGGAGGAAAGGACTGAGAAGAGATATAAGGTAAAATGCACTTGCACCAATGACTAGGAATACTGAATTATAATCACAGCTATCACCAGTCTCCCTCCTTTCCCTTCAAAAAATCCCAAATTTACATTTATTCTGTTGACATTTTCGCCCATCACTGGAGAAGCTGTCAAAGCCATGCCCAAGGCCCAGCCAGAGACCCCCCATGGCACACACCACAAGGGATGGGAGAAAAAAGAAATATGAAGGCAAAGGAAGGGATGTTCCTAAATACATTGTTTGCTCTGAAACATTAATTATTTTGCTGTTGCCTTGACCATTTGTGGAGTGCACTCCATTAAACATTCCTCATTTGCTATCCCATTAATCACAGCAAGTGAATCAGTAAATAGCTGTGATGAACGTAAGATATGTGTCAGCAAACACTGATAATTTTTTCTCTAAACAAAACTCTGTCTAGCTCTAGAGGAAACACTCCAAAAAAAAGGCTGCTTGCTCACAGATCTAAGCAAAATGTGCGCGAGAATCCAGGACGTGGCTGCTTCTTCCGTGTCTGGGAATTTGGGCGATTTGCGATGCTTCACTCTTTTAATTTCAAGTAGCAATGTGAGTTTGCTTGTTCTGCAGTGGAGAGTATTGGTGGTATCATTTCCTTTGAATAAACCTTCTGTCTGAAACACAGCTCATGATCCCTTCAGTGTGACAAATAACACATTTTATCTTCCCCTGGAGCCTGGAAAATCTGAGATGAGATTGGCACTGCAATATAAAGAGAGATACCCTTGAAAGAGAGGCGGTGGAGGCAAAACCAATTGGCCTGAATGGAAATAATCACTGGCACTTCCAGCCACAACCAATCCTCTGATTTCAAGCTGTATTTCAATGTAAAATGGCTTTCTCTTACCATGTTTGTACAGCACCTAGCACAATTGCATCCTAATCTTGACTGTGGGTTTCTAGCACTGCAGTAAAACAGACACTGAGCTTATAAAAAAAATACACAATTACATGTGTTCTTGCATGAGCCATCCATGCCATCAGCATAAATTAAATCCAGGCATGGGTCTTCATACCACTTCAACTTTGGACATTAAAAAAAATAACATAGTGTGCAGAAGAAAACTTTTCTCAACTAATCCTGCGTTTGAGAGCCAGGCAAGTTGGGAGTTTCTTTTTAAAAGATAAAACATGCAGGTGGTCTGCCATTTGCTGTGGGTACATAAAAGGAGTATTACACAGATAGCGAAGGAGAAATGGATGGATCTGGCAGATGGCATCATGTTCAGGGTTAGCCAAATCCCCTCTCAGGCACTGGAGCCCAGATGGCCAAGCAGAAACACTTTCTGCCACAAACCCTTTGCATGCCTTTGTGGCATCTCTGTGCTGGGAGGGGAAATATGTCACTTCACAATCTCACTGCGATAAAACAAAACTGGACGTATTTTGGCAAAGTATGTTCATTCTCAGGCACTCCTCAGCCTTGAAACTTTTCTCCCATCATTTGAGCCTCTGCTTAGCTGGAGTGCTAATTACCACTTCTGCACGCCGTAAAAGATGGTTAGCGATGATTTTGAAAACCAGGTTTACAAAAATGGGTTTCTTGCCCATGCATCTCTAAAATCAGTAAGGTCTCCCTGAGGAGCTGGGAGAGCAGGGACTGGGTGGATGCAGGTGCTAAAGGAACCCAGCAAGGGTGACTGGTGCTGATGGAAATGCTTTGCAAAATGCTCAATACTTCCCATTTGTCTTGACACGGCTCTTTAGCTTGTGGCATTTCAAAAAATCTGTTTTGCCTAAACCCACTGAAGGTCTGAAGCACATGGTTATCCAATAAATTCTCACTGCTTGTCTCACAGATGATATTGTAAGACATCCCAGGTGCTGAGACCTTGCAATTGACTCCTACCTGCTGCTTTTCATGCTCAGCCCAAGTTGCCAAACATTTGTCTCCGCAAATTTGAAGGCACCCTGGGAAATCCCAACTGGGGGCCATTGCACAGGGACAGTGACCTTCCAGTCCTGCGCGTCCTCTTCCATGGCATTGTGCTGACATGTCCAGTGCTGGCACGTGCACTGGCCACGATTAGCCCAACAGTGAAGTAAGGCTTGAGGAGATTTTAGTGAGGGCTACTTGACCCCACTCTCACCAGCATATCCCCAAGCTGCCCGATGCATTTGATAAATGCGCAACACAAGCAGAGAGAGTGCACAGGGACCGGATGGGGGAGAAGAAAGGGGAGGAAGAAAAGCCAAAAATGGGAGAAAGAAGTGGGGCAGGACAGGGAGGGGAAAAGCAGGGTTTCGCTCAGAGATAGCGGAGGAAGCCTCATATAGCTTTGATGTGAAAAGAGGATGAATTAGAAATTATCTTTAATCTCCCCTTTTCTTTTGCCTTTCCTGAAATGTGATGTTACCTCCACACAATCCCATCCTGCTCCAGACTCATTACAGACACCCTCAACACCTTTGACAAGCCTGCTCCCTCGCAAAGGCTTTCCCTCTCTCCTCTTGCCTTCAGCCCTCCCTCCCCACCGCCTGTGGCTGCTCCCTTGGTGCCTGCTCCCTCCCCAGCTGAAGGAGCCCGGCTGTGCAATCACTAGAGCTGGGTCATTGCCACTATCATGCCCTTCTCTACACATGCATCCTCTCATGCTGCCTTAAATACCTGTAAAATTCCGACAGTTCCTGTTCAGGGTGATTCCTCCTTTACCGTGAAAGCCCTCAGCTCCAGCACATCCTTCCTCTTCCTCCCTGAAAAACCTCTCCTACCATAAATGATTTGCCTTGTGCACACATTGATGCCAGGAAACAGCCCCTCTGCCATCCCCGCTGTGGTTTGCGGACAGCGATGATGCTCCTAAGCCAGTTTTTCCCTGGCTGTCAGGCCAGCTGGGCCAGCAGGTGCCGTGCCGCAGCCTGCAGAGCTGAGCACGGAGCAAGGGGCAGCCCACCCCATGGCACCCCACCACGAATGCTGCCTCCTTTCAACCCAGAGCTGGCTTCTCCGTGTGACACCTGAGGCTTTAGTCTGCAGCAAAAAAGCAAAACAGAGACATAACCAACTGAGCACGAGTTCAGCAACTAAATCGTCCGGAAGGTCCTTGGTGCGGGTGACGTCTGGGCAACCTGCCCCATGTCCAGACAAGGTGGGGGCTGGCAGGAGCCTGGGTCCTTGCAGGCTGTTTGGATGTAGCCATCTGTTTTGGCGATGAGGGAGTTTGGCTGTAGGGACACAAGCCAAACCATGCCAGGGGGCCTCCGAGCCAGAGAACAGAGTGTTATTTCCTAGCACAAGTGTAGCTCCAGCATCAGGAAAGCCTTCAGTGTAGCCATACCTTCCTCGCCTGCAAACTCTCCAGAGCAAGAAAAACAACAGCCTCTTCAGTAAAGTGCAATGGATATAGTGTGACATTACTTTTTGCAGATTAGAAGCAACTTTAATCCAGGATTGAGCCAAGATAGTCTAAAAGCTCTCCCAAAGACTCAGCAAGTGGTGGCTGCATCCCCAGGTTTCACATTCAGGATTTTATTACTTTGGGGTAAGCACCTTCCCTGCCACGGAAGGGAATTCTGCATCTCCATAATGCCAAGCAATGACTTTGCTCATGTCATCCGTCACACTACTGTTTCTGCTCCTTTTTGTGCCACCTCTGTTACTGCATCTCTTCCCATCTCGTACACAGTCCCAGGTCAGGCTGTCAGATTCTGGCTGATCCTAACAGATCCCGACAGCCAGACATGTCAGGATTAAGTATAACTTTAGGGTTTAGGTCACTGAGACAGTAAAATGCCAAATCAAAAGTTCGTTGTGCCTCTAAGAGCAGGGCCTTTGAAAGGGCATCTTTCAGGACGTGGAGCGAAAGCCAGCTGGATTCCTGCTGAAGTGCTGAGCTCGGCGTGGAGGGATTTCTGGGATAACAGGAGGCACTCAGAAACTCAGCGTGGTTAAACCCAATGCCTGTGCTTGAAATGGAACCCTGACAAGGAAACAGGATTAAGTTAAGAGGAAGTTGACTTTTTTTTCGCAATCACCTGGAGGCAAATATTCGCTCTCACTTAAAAGTTGTCTGCTTACATGGAGATAGTGCAGAAAAAAACTGCTATTGGACTACAGGTGGGAAAATCCCTCTTTGCATGATATTTATTCTGCACCAACAAGCTTGTCTTCCCCTCTCTGAGCGCAGCCCTCTGTGTCTGAGCAGGGCTGCAAAGCAGGGAACACGCTTTTACTCCCCAGATCCCTTCTCCCTTCCCGGTTGGAATATGTGGCAGCACCACCACTTCAGCTTGGTTTGGTGGAGGGTACTGTGAACAGTGAGGTAGCAAAGGCTGCTCGTGGCCAGGGGCTCCGTGGCCAGTGGGTCCAGCAGCCTGAGCAGGCTCTAGCCAGCCAGAAGCACCTGAGGGGAAGGAGGACGGCATCTTACATCCCTCTGTTCTCTAGCTGATGGCAGGAGAAGTATTAGCTTGAAGACTGCGTATGTGGGAGAGTCAGGGAACAAGTCTGGAGCTTGCTTTCGTGCAAGGACGTGTATTGAAAATAGACGCACCCATTTTGCTCTCGAAGTACCTAACTGAGCAGGGGTAGCACGAACCTCAATGGGGTGTTGAAAAATGGCAAGTTGTTGTAAGGGAGCGGCAGCAAGTTGGGGTGACTAAAAACAACTCTTTATTTATTCCTATCTCTAAGACTCAAAGGCCTGAAAAGTTGGGCGTAACCTCTATGAGCTCTTAAAACTGACCGTGATTTCCCAGGACTCCAGGAGAGGATGTCGTATTGCGCACTGGCCGTCTAACAAGCAGCCACGGAACCCCACCAAGCCAGCATGGTGTCCACCTGCTCCCGCCGAGCCCTTCCGTGACCCTGCCTCCCACCAGGGCAGGTCAGTCCATGCTGAGCTCCATGCTGCCCGTATCCACCGACCACAAGCCCAGGCCTCAGCACAACACTGCCACCACCATTTCTGTGCCGCTGCAGCACGGGCTGGCCCTGACTCCTGTTTACTTGTAAGCATGAGAAAGGGAGAGGGCACTGCTGTATTTGAAAAATAAGAAATTGGTTTCTTCCACGCCATTTCATTGTTCCAGTGCCTGGTTTGGCTCCAGGAGATCGTCACCCCTCAGCAGGGACGGCCCCATGACAGAAACAAAGTCTCTTTGTTTGCTGTGGGTCCCTGGGCCCTTCTGGGACCAGTCTCCCACAGAACTGCCTCAAATGCTTTTTCCTGCAGTAAGCTTTGAGGTGGTTCCATTTCATCCCAATTCCTCGGGGAGTTATCCTGCATAAAAATGCTGTAGCTCTTTCCCTGACAGGTCCTTAAGATATATTATAACTATATTTCATACAGATGCAAAGAGGCTGGCAACATTAAATTCAGATGGAGCCATTCGTCACCAGAGGTTAGCAAGGATGAACACAATTTAATAGCATGACAAAATTCTTGTTCTGTTTTTGCTGGAACCCCAAAGCTGAACATTTCAGCAAGAACACTTCAGGCCTGAGATCCAGATCTTGTCACCCCAAGTAACAGTGGGTACAGCCCTGGGGGCATTGCTGGAAGGAAAGACTGACATATGATGCTAGTCTGACAGTTATGGGGGTAGCTGTTATTTTTTGAAACTTTTGCATCTATTTTATTCTATGCTGATCAGGAAAGCTCTGAGCTGAGACCAGATGGTAGCGATTTGCTCAGGGTTATTGCTGGTCAAAACTCAACAGTGCTGCGCTCCATTCCCACAGACAGCTATTAAACTGGAGATGATGATTATTTATTCATTGGTATTTCAGCAGTGTTCAGTTGGGAGTGATGCCTCACTTGGCTGGGTGCTATTCACATTATTCACATACAGACACAGAGAGTTACGGTTCTTCACCTTCAGAAACCCCTAAACCTGAAGTGAAAGACCCAGATGTAGAGTGCCCTGACCTCAGGCTGTTGTTAAATACTTCGATTATTTCAAAACCCATTTCTCAGCAATATGGTTTCCTCTTTTTTCCTCCCCAATTTCAGAGGGAGTCTAGATGGCGTATTACAGCAGCTGCTGACCAGGCTGGCTGAGAAGACACCCTTCCAAGCACTGCTGAGGCTGCTGATGGTGGCTGCTTCTCTTTTCTGCATCAAAACATCCCCTGCCACAGCCAGTCGAGGCCTCCCGCACCCATTCGAGAGCTGTCTGATTTGGCAAATTATAGGCTAAACTGTCTGTGGATGCTCTCCTGGAGATTTGGCCCTGAGGCGGCTTTTTTCTCCCTGTTGAGGGAAAGGGAGACTGCATGATCTAGTGTTTGTAACAGAAACACTTTCCTAAAGCAATTCTTGACAAATCCACTAGCCTTCTCAAGGTCTGTATTAAAAATTGTGGTGCTGAACACCATGGTCTAGCAGAGCTCAGAGAACCTCAGCAGCTCAGCATCTCATGTGGCATGTCTTGGGCAGGCCTGGACAATTCTTGGGGATGGGGGAAAACAGCACTTCAGAAAGACAAAATGTCTCTGGGGACCTGGGGAGCAAAAGAAACAGAGCCACAATACAACCCCCATTTACCTTCGCAAAAGAAATCAGGCCAGTGTAATCTCAAGAGGTTTTGTGAGGCCACCTTGCTTTCTCTGTTAGCTTTGACTGTTCGATGAATGTACCTGTTGTCCTCCAGTGCATGACAACATGCAAATAGGGAAACCCACTGATGGCAAATATCAAGATGAAGAAAAGCTTAACATTAACGTAATGGTTGCCATAATAATTTACGCCCAACTATAAGGTTGTCTTGCTCCAAATGGGACAGAGGCCAGTGGTTCCCTCAATATCGTAGAGCAAAGTCATAGGCTCGGATAAATAAAAGCTTATCTGCAGCACTGTTTAATTGTTTTTGACAATATTACAGTTTTTCCTGGGAAGCGTTATGATCCAGAATTAATTGGAAGTGTGCCCAAATTGAATAAATCCTTTCGATCTGTAATCCAAGAACAGAGATTTCCAAATTCTGAAGACCAGGAAAATATCTTGGAGTGGCAGGAGCTGCTGGACTTAAGTCCTAAGCACGAAACTCAAGTGTGTCCCATAGTTATAACCGTGGCAAAGCTGGGTATGAGGGCTGGGCCTCTCTGCACACCCAGTGCACTTAAGCCATTAATTCCCTGGGTGGTCCAGGAACACCCCAGCTTGTCATCAGCACAGATGAGATAGTAGGGCTAGTCTGAGACATCACACTGCCTTGAAAGCAGGTCTGAACGCCTCACCACACCCATAATTAATTAATTGACACACTGGAGCTCTCCAGATGGGAATTCTGGACAGCTGTACATATTCCCCCAGGTAGCTCCTGATGTAGCTCATCTCCTTTGTATCCTTAAATGTGCACGTGTTGATTAACATCCTGGGTGGGGTGTCCCTGAAATTTTCACGATGTTCTGCTACTTCGGCAGTTGCAGAAGGGATCAAGTTGTACCTAGATAAGGCATTTCCAAACAGTCAGTACAAACTGTTCCTGCAGATGCAAAAATACTCATGTAGGACAGTCTTTTGAACACAGTTAAGATATTTAAACCAGTTTTGTATGTAGCTGTCAAGGACAAAACATTACAGAGTCATGAAATTTTACTTGAGTTAATTTATTGCCAGGCCACACGAGCTTCTGATACCTGATTTGGATATTGAGGGAAAGAAGAACACAAACAGCTAGACAAACACTTACACAAAGCTCCGTCCTCCCTCCTTCACAGCCTCAATTTCCCTTATTTTTGCTGCAGTCACAATCAGTCCATCAAAACTCCTCGGTCGGGCAGCGTAGGATGTGGAAGCGGTGTGGGTGGTGGCTTTCCGCTGCCCTGCGTGTAACTGTTCCTGCCCGGCTGCACTTCGTGATTCCTGACACTCTTTGTGTAATGGTTTCCGCCGCGCCGCAGGTCGCGACCTCTGCTGCTCTGTTCCTCAGTGTCCCCGCTCTGGCGTGGGTAACCCATCGGTATGTGTTTTCATCGTACGGTTTTCACTCACTTTAGGGCAGGCTGGAACCATTTTCAGCAGACAGCAGGTCGTGGGCCCACTCCAGGCAGGTCACCACTGCAAAACGCTGCTACAGACAGCCTGCAACATCTGCCCATGGCAGCAGGTACGGTAACAGGGATGGATTATGCGTGGTCACACAGGACAGCGGGACGCTTGCAACCAAGTACTTGTATGACCATTGCAGTGGGGACTCCTGTTGGCATGGGACAGCGAGCAACCATTCTGTGAGATTTGATTCCCCATGTGAGAGTTATCTTATGATAAGATTAAAAAAAATAGGGTTTATTTTAAACAAACAGTCTGTCATTGAGTGCCTATATAACATTGGGCTGCATGAGAAACGGTTATTAAAATGCAGGCCAGGCTGGATGGGGCTTTGAGTAACCTGGTCTAGTGGAAGGTGTCCCTGACCATGGCAGGGGGGCTGGAACAAGATGATCTTTAAGGTCCCTTCCAACCCAAACCATTCTATGACTGTATGATATCTTTGCAGCACTCCCTCTGAAAGATGCTCAGCTCAGCAGCTCGGTATATCCCCAAAAGCATGAACATGAGGGTTAACTCTACCTATCAGCAGTTGGCTTACTTCAATTAGAAATTGTAGTTACCATCTTCGAAGTACAGCCAAAGATTGTGTGTGTGTGTGTACGTGTGTGTGCACACCCAGGCAGACTGCAGGTAGCTTCCACCCTCTGTACCCTTTAAATAGAGACCTGGGACCACTGAGGCTTACATAAAGTGTCTCAAACAATTCCTCTGGGGGCTTATACTTTGAACTGGGAAAACAGTCTCCTCATATCGTGTAAGAGCTGTACAGGACTGCTCAAGATGTGCCCTTTTGGGGAAAGGATTAAGAGAGTTCTAAGCGCGCGGGGACAGCCTGCAGAGCTGGTGCATTTGGGTGGACTCCATCCTTCTCGCCTCTGCTGGCTGACTTGGAGGTTTTGTGCTTGATTGCTTTTCACACCAACGCTGCTATACCTGAAGGTACAATGATTGCTATAATTCAATCACTTCATTGATCTAAATAATTTCTGACAGCTTTATTTGTACTTATCTAAATGTATAAAGAACAATGTCAACTCTGGTAGCAGTTATAAAGTCCTCAAATACCCTTAGATATTGCTGTCCATAATGAGTGCACTGTGAAATCTAAAGATTCTTTTCAGAATATGCTTTTAAATGAAGAAAGTCATGGCAGCTTCTCAGGAATGCTGTTTGCAGTGGCCAGGCACTCAATTTTAATGCTGATCCCTAATCCTACTTTGAGTAAATCAAAAGTGGAAATAAAATTGTATTACACAATTGCCAAGGCAGTCAGTTCTGCTGTCAGCAGATGCGGTGGCTAAAGATCCCCTTAATCACGGACACAGGATGTCCGAGTGATACACCCCTGGATAAAAGAACGAATACCAACGTGAAAGTGAAACATAGGCAAACATTTCACGTAAAACCCAAGTTATGTAGTGTGCAAGAGGGTCTGAGTCACAGATACATTATACTGTAATATCGAATGTTGCAGATTGCGAAAATGTCGACATTAGTACAAGTTCTGCCCCCTCATCAGGCAGAAGTAAAATATATAGGTCAGTTAACTTGCCGCATACTGCTTTTTTTTTTTTACTGTTATGGCAATAGTATCTCCATTGAATTCTTCTGTGTAATTCATCTCGGGAATAGATAGGTGAATAAATATATATTTATTTAAACAAAATTTAAACATCTATATTTAAATATATATGTATATATATTGCATATGGATCTCACTACTCCAGACAGTTGCAAACTTGTACAATTATGCCACAAGGAGGGACTCAGAGGGACTCACAAATTATTGATGTTTACTCCAGGGTAATTACTGTCACTCCATGTGTATCTTTCATCTGTCGGATACAGTAAATTGAGACACAGTCTGCCAAATGACGACTGCCTGTTTTCTCAAATTCCTTTAAAGATGCTCAACCTTTACCTGTTCTTCTCAGACACCAGATGAAAGCAGCATTCAGCCATTCAACAGCAGAGTTTTGCTGCATGTATTCTCCCAAGGCCAAGAGAATGGAGATTCCTTGAGGACACATGAAGGTGATCGCTGACAATACATTCTTGGCTGGCAAGTACTTCAGCACATAATAAATACCTGGAGTAAACCCAACTATTTTGGGGGGAGTTGTATAAAGACTAATCTGATTCAGAATTCCTGTGCAAATGGTGATAGGTAAAATGACATAAGATAATTTTAAATACAGGCTGTCTTCCTCATTCCTTCTGCACTCCCTTTCTTTTATTTTTTTCCTTAAACTTCCTTTTGGCTTTGAAGTCCCTGATCACAGTTTCATTGCACATGATTACATATGTAAAAACGTGGAAACTGAAGGGTTGTTTAATTTCGGTGTATGCATATGGGCTACACTAAAGTCCACGTGAGTTCCTATATTCCTCCTGAAAGCCTCGGAAACGGCAAAGGGCAGTATGATACTGCAACTTGTGAAAGGCTGCAGCTGGCTATTTAATTAGTCTGAGATTGCATTTTTCTGGAGTCAGTTGAGTTAAGAAGCTGTGAGCTGTGGACTGCTAGCTGATGAGGCTGTCATACCATGGCTTCAAGGGATTTGAACCTCTGCATTCACAGAGGAAACAAACCATTTTCGAGGCTGCACATGAGCAATGTCCTGTAATAAAAGAACACTTAACATGAGTGTAGGTGGAGCCCTTATCTCCACCATCCCCAATAAAGCATAATTTTCTTTAAGATTGAGTGTCCAACCTTGTGTAGATACTTCTCTGCTTATTACTTGATGAGTACAAGTACCAGCTTGCTTGTACTCCTGTTGTAAGGCATGTGCTGCAAAAGATATGCCTCAGGTTTTCTTCGTTGCCTGATTTCCCCACTACAGAGTTATCTATAGTTCCAAATAGGTTTTAGGCAATGTCAGGTCTCTCAGTGTTAAGGATACCAAATGTTCAGATAAATATATGGTCTTCAACCATAGTCCTCTGAGCATACTGAACTGTGACTTGATAGGCAGAGGCCAGGCCCCAGTACAATGCTAGAAGCTGCTGGTTTTCACTGGGATAGGCAAGGCAGCCTTCTATCAGGTTGGAGCGTCAGTTTGCCAGGGTTGCTTGCCTCCTCGCCTGTAAAGTCCCAGGTTATGGGAGGTGATAATCGCCCTAGGAGCCTGCCCAAATCCTTCCACACCCCCTGCCACCCAGGGACAGGCTGCCTCAGGGCACATTTCAGTATCGCCTCACCCAAAAGTTGTCTTCTCTTACATCAGGATGGCACCAGATTCCACAAACCCCATAATAAACTAACAGTGTTAATTAGTAGTATTAAACAGCTCATGTAAGGGTTAACAAGGACCTTGGGAACCTGCATAATAAAACCACCCACATCAATCCTGGGTAGGAACAGGGAAATGTATTCCCTCATCCTCTCCACAAGATAGCTCCCCCAGCACAGCAAGGCCACCAATGCCAGGGCAAAGCACGAAGCCATTATTTGTAGTAACATGTTCCCAAGCTCAGCAAAATAAAGAGATAGGCAGTGCAGCCAACAAACTCCACGACCAGCACAGGAGCTTGCCGCTTAATAACTACTCCAGCTATAGCACACTTAATACAAAACTGTCATTGTCTCGTGCCCTGTGTTGGGCAGCAAAAAGGACAGTGGTGGGTTGACCTCAGCTGGACGCCGGTTGTCCACCAAGCCGCTCTATCACTCCCGTCCTCAGCAGGATGGAGGAGGGAGAAAATAAGATGGAAAAAACCTTGTGGGTCAAGATAAAGGCAATTTAATAAAGCAAAAGCAAAGGCTGCACGTGGAAGCAAAGGGGGAAAAACCAAGAGATTTATTTTCTACTTCCTATCAGCAGATATCCAGCCACTTCCCGGAAGTAGGGCTTCACTATGTGGGGCAGATGATCTAGAAGATGCAATGAGGTCCCTATGGAATAAGTGACTTCTCCAGGACAAAAAGTGACACTGGGGCCTCTGGAGCAGAGTTCTGAGGAAAGTGTTCTTCTAGTGGCAGAAAACTCATTGGCACTGATGGTTCCTCCACAGAAAAAGGAAACTCTGGGGCTGGAGGCTCACAAAGCGTGCTCTTGAATGGTCTTAAAGGGTTTATCAGTCCTGTTCCTTCTCTTTGGACTGCTGGTGCTACTCAGTTAGGAGTGGCTGCTCTGCTACCAAGTTCCTGTAGGGTAAACAGGCACACTCTTAGTGGAAACAGTGCTTCCACTACAGACCAGGTGCAAGTCAACAGACCAGTTCTGATTCAGGGTCCCTGACAGGATAGGGCCCCCAGTCTCCATTTAAATGTAGGCCCTGGGCAGAAGGACTGGTCATGGCAGCATGGCAGCAGCCAGTGTCTCTCCGCCCGAGAACCTTGTGGAGAGAACATGTGTCTCAATCCCTGCAGATTTCTGAAAACACACAATACAATGCACTGCCCATATCTGCTCCCTACACTGCCCTTGATGCCGAGGTCTACATTGTCAGCCACGGAGCGAGAAGTCTCGGAGAGACTTATTCATTTGTTGCCTGTGTTGTAAGAGGATTAGGCCACTGAGTGCAAAGGCTCTTTCAACACATGTAGTTCAGCAGCAGCCTATGCTCCACAGAGAGAGGAGTTGAGCAAGCACAGGGAAGGGGAGGAAAAGGAAGAGTTATGCACAGTGCATGAAGGACACCACGGTAAAAGCCCTTCTCTGTTGGGACTTTATAACCAACTCTAATTAGTGAGCGAACTGAGCACCTCTTGCTGATTCAGGCAGTCCTTTAGGAAAGTGGGTGATGCCTTTGAGTACAGCGACAAAGCCGTTCCCACCGTTTTTGTTAACCTGCTGTATACTATGCTGTGACTCATCCAGACCGAGACGTGGTCTGGTCTAGTATGCTTCTGAACCCTTTAACCTCATTGGCAGCCAAGCAGGGGTTTGGCTTTTACAAAGCCAGAATCTTATCTGAGGATTGAGGAGACTGCTGGGGAGAGACAGGATACACCTGATGAAGCAGGGCAACAGCACCTTTGCCAAAAGGCTGGCCATCCTGGTAAGAAGGCCTTTAAACTAGAAAGACTGGCAAATGGAGATTATGACCTACAGTTAGGTGAAGAAACAGAGGCTAGCAGTGGAAAGCAAATGATGCAAGCAGGTGGGAACAAGAGAGATGTCAGAAATTATACGACAGAGCAAAAGGACACTTATCTCAAGCGTATGTCCACAGCCTGAAAAACAAGCATGAAGGCCTAGACAACTATGTGCAGAACTGCAACATCATTGGAACAACTGAGATGTGGTGGGACAGCTTGCATGACAGCAATGAAGTGAGGGATGAATAGAAGCTCTTCAGGAATGGCAGAAGGGAAGAGGCAGCATGGATGTATGGAGCTCTCCTATGGGGTAGATGACGTGCTGGTTGAGAGCTTGTGGGCCAGGATTGGAAGGCAGGCCAATAAAGCTGATATTGTGGCGGGACTTTGTAACAGACCAACCAAACCAAGTGAGAAAGTGGATAAACTCTTCTTCTAACATGGAAGTCTTTGGATCACAGCCTTCTCAGTACTTTTGGGGGGGTTCAGCCTCTCTGACATTTGCTGTAATGGCCACACAGTGGGAGGCAAGCAATACAGGAAAATTTTGGAGGATGGCAGGGATAACTTCTTTATACAGGAACTGAATGGGCTAAACGAGTGACATATAGCTGGATCTTTTATTCAAAAAAGGAAGAGCTAGTTGTGGATGTGATTATCAGTGGCAGCCTTGGTTGTAGTGACCATGAAATAGTGAGGTTTGAGATCCTGAGGGGAGTAAGGAAGGCAAGTAGGACATTCAGAGAGCAAACTTTGGCTTTTTCAGGCAGCTGACAGCTAGAATCCCATGGGAAACAACTCTGAAGCGTAAAATAGCTCAGGAAAGCTGCCAAGGTCTTAAGTACAGCATCCTCCAAGTACAAGTGCAATATGTAAGATGTCGAGTAGACTTATCAGGAGACTGGATAGTGTAAATAGGGAATTAATGACCAAGCCCCAGTGCAATCAAACAGCATACAGGCGGTGGGAGCAGGGGTAGGCATCAAATGAGGAATTTAGAAAGATTGTGCAGGCACACAGGGATAGGGTTAGGAAAGCCAGGTTCAAGCAGAGTTGAAACTTGCAAAAGATGTGAAGGGTAATAAGAGCTTCTACCACTACATTAGTAGTAGAAGGCTGAACAAAGATAATGTGGGACCATGGCTGAATGGAGTAGGCTATTTAGTGACAACAGACAGAGAAAAAGTTGAGGTACATAGTGCTTTCTTTGCCTCAGCCTTCACTTACAAGGTCTCTTGGGCATCTGGGTTGAAAAGCGGGGTTCAAGGAGGAGAACTACCAGCAATGGATGAGGGTCAAGTCAGAGATGATTTGTGAGAATTCAACACATCCAAGTCCACTGGATCAAACAGGCTGCAACCAATAGCTCTGAGAGAACCAGCCAACATTGCAGTGAGGCCACTGTCATTTTTGAAAGGCTGTGGAGACTGCGGATGGCCCCAACAAGTGGAGAAAGGCAAATATTTCACCCATCTTCAAAAAGGATGTGGTCAGCCTCACTACAATCCATTGAAAAGTCATGGAGCAAGGCCTCTTGGAGCACATTTCTGGCCACACAAAGGAGAAGATGGTGATTGGGAGCAGTCAGCATAGTTTTTACAAAGGGAAAATCAGGTCTAACCAATCCAACTGCCTTGTATGATAAAATTACTAGATTTGTGGTGGAGATAAGTAGGTGCCCCTCACTTTGAGTTTCAGAAGGTTTTTGACATGCTGTCTCATAATAATCTTGTATCCAAGTTAGGATGTTACAATCTGGATAGCTGGACAACTAGATGGAAAAAAATTGGTTGGATGGTTTGGCTTAATGATTAACAAGTGGTACTATATCTGGAGACCAGTAACAAGCGTAGCACTGCAGGGGTCTACCATTGGACCTGTTCATGAACCTTACCAGTCTCCTGAAGGAGGCACTGTCACAGATTTTGTAGATGACACCAAATTGACAGGGCAGGAGGGGGAACCAGCCAGTTTGCTTAAGGGCAAGGCAACCGTTCAGAGGGATGTAGGCAGCTTGATATGGACGAGCAGGAACTTTCCAAAAAGCCATAAAGACACATACAAAGTCCTGCACCTGCAACAGGAGAACCCCTGCAACAATACAGGTTGGGCACTGTTTGGCTGGAGGGCAGCTTTGCTGAACAAGACCTGGAGGTCTTGGCAGACAGCAAGCTGAACATGAGCCAGTAGTGTACCCTGGCAGCAAAGGCTGACAGCCTTCTGGGGTCTACTAACAGAAGCAGTGCAAGTAGATTGAGCAACGTGATTATCTCACTTGACATTCATTATACCACGTCTGAAATACCACATGCAGTTTGGGGCCCTCCAATACAAGAGAGATCAACTGCAGTAAATTCAGTGGAGGTTCAGGATGATCAAGGGGCTGCAGCACATGCCCCACAAGGAGAAGCTGGGCTTCTATAGCCTGGAGAAGGGTCTAAGCGATCCATGGCAGAAGAGCAAAAGATAACAGGCATAAATTGAAACCAGAGAGGTTCTATCAGACTGAATCACAGAATCTTCATGGTTGGAATGGACCCTTAAGATCATCGAGTCCAACCAAACAACCTACAATCTAGAGCATGCCCTGAAGTGCCACATCTAGACGTTTCTTAAACACCTCCAGGGATGGTGACTCACCAGTGCCAAGTACAGAGGCACCATCACTTCCCTGTTCCTGTTGGCCACGCTATTCCTGATACAAGCCAGAATGCTGTTGGCCTTCTTGGCCACCTGGGCACACTGCTGGCTCATGTTAAGCTGCCTGTCCACCAGCACCCCCAGGGCCTTTTCTGCTGGGCAGCTTTCCAGCCACTCTTCCCCAAGCCTGTAGCATTGCTTGGGGTTGTTGTGACCGAAATGCAGGACCCGGCACTTGGCCTTATTAAACCTCATACAATTGGCCTTGGTCCATCGATCCAGCCTGTCCAGGTCCCTCTGGAGAGCCTTCCTACCCTCAAGCAGATCAACTCTCCCACCTAGTTTGGTGTCGTCTGCAGGTGTCGTCTGCAAACTTACTGAGGGTGCATTCAATCCCCTCATCCAGATCATTGATAAAGATATTAAACAAAACCGGCCCCAAAACTGAGCCCTGAGGGACACCACTGGTGACCGGCCGCCAAGAGGATTTCACCCCGTTAATCACAACTCTCTGGGCATGGCCATCCAGCCAGTTTTTAACCCAGCGAAGAGTACACTTGTCTATGCCATGATTCGCCAGCTTCTCCAGGAGAATGCTGTGGGGGGACGGTGTCAAAGGCCTTACCAAAGTCCAGATAGACAATGTCCACCGCCTTCCCCACATCCAGAAGGCGGGTCACGTGGCCATATAAAGAGATCAGGTTGGTTAAGCAGAACCTCCCCTTCCCAAACCCATGCTGGCTGGCCCTGATCCCTTGGCTGCCCTGCACTTGCCATGAGAGCTCACTCAAGATGATTCTCTCCATGATCTTTCCTGGTACTGAGGTCAGGCTGACAGGCCTGTAGTTCCCCAGATCCTCCTTCCGACCCTTCTTGTAGATGGACGTCACATTAGCCACCCTCCAGTCACATGGTACCTGCCCTTGACCAGAGACTGGATATTGAGAAAAACTTTTTCACCATGGGGACAATGGAGCATTAAAACAGATTGCCTAGAGAAGTTGTAGAGTTTCCATCCTCTGACAATTTCAGGACCCAACTGGATAAAGCAACACAGTCTGATGCCATAGATGACTCTGAGACCTCCTGAGGCCCTTTCTAACTTGAATTATTCTATGATTCTATAAACTTCATGGAGTTCTCGTTGCTGTTGGGAGTTTTCCTCTGTGCCCCATTCACAGGGGGCTTGGTGACACACCACAGATTTTGTGTTCAGGTACAGACTGGAAGAGTAAGTTCTACTGGCTTGTAGTGGAAGTTATCTCCAACATACACTGGTCTCATGCTGACTTACAATTGTCTGTGCATTCTGGGGTTCATCTATGTGAAGAATTAAGAGGTTCCTACCTTGCTTTGTTTTACTAGAAAGTACCTATTTCTTCCATTCTTTCACCTTTCTTCCACCACATTACTGGAATAGTTCTGCTGCTGACTGCTTGGGAACGTCAGTGTGGCCTGACAAAGGCAGACATTTTCCAAGGCTAGTGGAAAATGAAGAAGGGGACACTGTAGCCAAGGAAGATCTAGAAAAGGAAAAAGAGGGGGCGTGGGGAAGACAATGCTGCACTGATTTTTCCCATGTAAGATGAGTAAGTGTAACTGCAACAGCACTTTGACAGTAACAGCATGACACTGGGCCAGCGGCAGGAAATGAGAGTGGATGCTGTTCCGAGCAACTTTTCCTCCCAGAACTGCAATCGCAATGTACACAACAAACACAATAATTGCAGCATGCTTTTAACCAGAGTGACTGATGTGATGCAGCTGGCTTCTGCACAGAAGTCCTCTCCAGCTAATGCCAAAGGAAACTCCTGTTTAACAAACCCAGTACACTCTACTATCTGTAGGTGGTCTACAGCAGTGAGAATGGTTAGGATAACTATGGAAAATTCTTTCATTCACAGTCTTTCGGACTCATGGCGTCTTCTTCCTTCTCTTAGGGCTGAAGTAACTGTACAAAGCAAAGCAGTCACCAATATTAGTCTTCTGGGTAGTCAAGAACCCTGTCATGAAGACTGAGGATGGTGGTGACAGAGGAAGGAATTGGTTCCCGATCCCATTGTATGGACTTCGCTTGGATCACTGTTCTCGACCTTGGATGGGAATGACAAGCCAGTGTCACAGGTTTCCTATACCGTGACTGGCCTTATTTGAAGGTCAAACTACATGTGGCACCATGATGAACTCTTAGTCAAAGGTTTCATCTTGATCGCCTTAAGTGAGATCATTTTTTACTAGTCCTTGACCATACACTTACTGCCCTAAATCTTGAACCAATATGCTGCTAGTAAGTACCCTCTTCTAGCACTACTGCTACAAATTCCTCCTGGCAGCAAAACCTGACCCTCTTTTTCAGCATAGCCTCACATGGACAATGTAATTTCTAGACCCCATGTCTTCCTTCTGTAGGCGGATGAAGACTGGGACAACTACTTTTGTTGAGGAAAAGGAGGAAGAAAAATCAGAAAGTAAATCCCTACATTTAAACTGGATAAAGAAAATTAAGAAAGATAGCAAAAAGAACAGAAAAAAAACCCCAGAAGGAATAATAGCAAATGACAGCGAAATGCAGTGCCCGTGCCAATGGGCCCTGGCAGCAAGCTGCTGAGTGCAGGGCCTCTTTGAGCTACAATACAGGTCACGGCAGAACACAGTCAAAATGGAGTGATCAGAGAATGAGGTACACACAGCGACCAAGGCACCCCCAAAAATCCTAACTCTTCCAGATGACTGCATGGAATTGAAAATTTAGGGGCTAAACATAATTAAATGCTGGAAGCTGTTCTGAACCCAGAGCCTGGGGCAAAATCTTTGCCCCCCAAAAAACCCAGTGGACATTTAAAAAGTGGTTACAATTTTGTATGCCTTAATTTCCCCATTTATTAAATGAAAATGATGTTACCTACTTGATATATTTTATAGGCTTCATTCCTTCGATGTTCAAAGGGTGCTAAGATCTTAGGAGGGCAGACTGGCATAGAAGTACAAAAAATATTCTTTTTTATTACCGCCTTATTGATCAAAACCTCTCATATATTTGGAAATACTCTCTCTGTGAATTGAAGTGACTTTTCAGAACCACGTAGCAGTGCTTGACTACACGTGAAAAATAACCTGAAGACCCTTGTTCCAATTAAGCTGAAGACATGGGAAATTTATTCAGAACTCTGGACTAATATTCTTACTTTAAAAAGATCTGTAAGGTTCTGTAAGATAATAAACTCACAAAAAACTACAGAGCATAAATTCTCAGCTCAAACCTCTCTGGGCTTCTGATCTGGCTGCAGCAAGAGACAGAAAAAATATAAAATTTCAGTTCTTGGAGAAATAACCTATTAAAATAATCTGTGTGATGTACATAAAGAAGTAATTTACTACAGAACGTGTATATAATCAACCTTCCATGAAAGAAAGGTATGTTTTCAAAATCTAACTGCATTGATGGCATTCACAAAACCTTCCAACAATTTGTGCATGACAATATAGTGATGTGGACACTTTTCATTTTATTCTATAACATAAAACCTTCTGATAATGGCATAAATAATCAGTGACTGATACTTGGAAAGTAAAAATGCAATCCATTTTAATAAGAGAATATACCTTTCATCTTGCCCACTGCCTAGTCCGTAGAAGGTAAGAATCTACCACTGCTCCTGATGGTGCTTTTAATACTGAGAAACTCAGCCTTGTGAGCTTAATCGGATTAAATTTAACGGGCTTGATATTGATATGATATAGATTCACACTAATGTGACATACAGCAGTTTTATTCATTATTTGAAAATCTGTTTTTATCCAATACGTTAAAAGAAATATGCTAAAGGTATAGGTCTTTATTGACCTTTGATTTAATTGTTATGATTTAACCAAACTGGACATGGATCAGAAAAAAAGACATGTTGAAGTGCAATGCTAATGAAGTCTTTTGCCTTTGTTGAATCAGAGTTCACATCTGATAATCCGTTTTACTTAAACCAGACAGGGGGAAAAATCAGCCTAAATTTGCCTAATTCTGTAATCATTACACCTGTTTTATATAGCAATAACTACTACTGATTTCAATATGTTTGTGCCTGGTTTATATCAGTCTAACAGAGGATGAAACAAGGCCCATGTGTTTTAATTTGACTCTTCTTAACCTTCCCTATTCACACAGCTAAGTTGTATGTAATTAGTACGGATGAAAGGCATAAAAGTTTATGCTCAAGAAGTGCCCTTAAAAATTGGAGTATCTGTACTTGCATGATTGCCACTAAGTACCAGGTAGAGCCGCACAGACCTGAGCTGTAGAAGATCAAAGCACTTCAATCTCACTGCTCGTGTTAAGTGCTAGGTGTTGCTCAGAAAATGTTAAGTGAAGTCCAAGTTTTCCCTAGGCACTTATAATCAACAGCATTAAATATATGCAGGAATCCACTACAATTTTCTAGATAACTCAAGCAAAGATCGGAAATTTCATAAAGATAAAATACAATGTAGTCTTTTATACATGAATAAATCACAGTAGTATTCACAGAAGTATTTGCAGGAATACTGGAAGCTCTTGGCTCCTTATGACTAATTTACAGACTTTAAAATCTTTCTCAACAGTTATACAGAAATATCTATATGGAGAAAGATTTCAGTGTGTGTTGCTGATGCAGACTTGTCCCACCATTGTGAGCTCCCCTGCTGAAAAGGTAGTGTCAGGAGGATGGGGCCAGGCTCTTTTCAGTGGTGCCTGGTGACAGGACAAGGGGTAACGGACACAAACTTGAACTTAGGAAGTTCCACACAAACATGAGGAGGAACTTCTTTACTTTGAGGGTGGCAGAGCACTGGAACAGGCTGCCCAGAGAGGTGGTGGAGTCTCCATCTCTGGAGACATTCAAAACCTGCCTGGACACGTTCCTGTGCAACCTGCTCTAAGTGACCCTGCTCTGGCAGGGGGGTTGGACTAGATGATCTCCAGAGGTCCCTTCCAACCCCCACCATTCTGTGATTCTGTGATTCTGTGAACCAGAGCCATTCTGAATTACTTTCACCTTAAGTTGACAATCAGAGGAAACAGCGACACCAGCAATTGCTCAAATGTATTTACGTTGTTTGTAGTGTCCTTCAAGGGGGCACCGCAGTTACTTGCTACATTCCCTAGTCTGATGGGTCTTCCAGTCAGCTCACTTGAAGAGAAGTGTCATTAAAAAAAAGTCAGCTATCTTCATGAAGAGGTTACTGTCTGTGCACAGTAAAAGGGGAACAGCTCATTCATGTACCACACTGTAGCCACCTTCCTTCACTGTTGGCATAACATTCAGGGTCTCCCATAATCGCTGGTTGTGATGACAGGGACCAACATTTCTTGGGTTCCCAACAGCCTGCATTACCAGAGCAACAGTGCTGCACTATCTGAGCCAACGAGTTGGGGAATCTTCTGGCTTAACAGGTAGGAAACAGCAAGTAGCTAGAACTAACACATCTCATGAATACATATAGGCTTTAAAGAGTTTCTTATTAAAAAAAAGAGAAGTTCAAATAAAACCTTATCATGCTTGTTTCCAACCCTTTTATTAGGCTAGAGCGTGCTCGGGCTTCCAAGAAACCCCGAAGGTATGGCTGACCCAGCTTTATTTAGTGCCTGACAGAGAGTGAGGAGCCGAGAAAACCTGCAACCACTGGGTCCAAAGCTTCGAGGTTCATTCACTCTTCCCAGGGCTTCCAGTCTCCCAGTTCCCTTCATCCTGCTGGGGCTCCAAGCAGAGCATCCAAGTTGTGCACTGCAGCTGGTGTCTTGAAGCTGAGCTCCCTGCCTCGGTTTCAACATTTTCAAAGACTGTTTTTAACAAAATACTTGTATTTATCTTAAAACAATTATTAATAAATCCTTCCACATCAAATATTGACATTTCTACCTTCGTATCTAACATAATGAATTTTCATTGTGCACACAAGTTTCCCACAAGGCAGATATTTCTGTTTTCAACCGGCTCCACTCACAATTTTGTTCATGTATTTATCATTATCTTATGCTGGTAAGACAGAAAAGTACAACCATCCTCATGTTACAGGGAAGGAACAGGCTTGCCTGTAAAGGCAAGTAAAGAGGACTTCAAACAAGATAATGTCACAGAATGGTGATAACAGCTTGCAGTTAAGCAAGGGAGGCCAGAGTGGTAAGCAGGTGAGACAAGGTGGCAGGAGCAAGAGGTCCCTTGGGAAGGATAAAATAAGTGTAAAGGGACCCCCTCAAATGCCTGTACACAAACACACGCAGCCAGAGAAACGGGAGCAGCTAGAGCTCCACATCTGGGTACAGAGCTATGACATCACTGGAATCACTGAGACATGAGATCAGTCACACCAGTTGAGTTCTAGACTGCTTGGATAGATGGAGGGAGGGGCAGATGGGACAGACAAAGGCTCTGAAAGGAAATATTAAAACATTGCCCAGGCACTCAGGGATGCTATCAGGAAAGCCAAAGCTCAGCTGGAGTTGAAACTTGCAAAGGACATGAGGGACAACAAGAGCTTTTACTGCTCCGTTAGCATTAAAAGAATAAACAAGCGTGGGCCTGCTGCTGAATGGGATGGGTGATTTAGTGACAGTGGGCACAGACAAGGCTGAGGTACTCAGTGCTTCCTTCACCTCGGTCTTCACCAGCAAGGTCTCCCAGGCTGTTGTGCCTGGAGAGGAGAGGGAGTAAAGGAGAACTATCTTCTCCTTGGAAAAGGGTGAAGGCAAGTATGTCTTGAGAAATCTTGACTCATCCAATGTGATCAGATCACACACGCCGAGCTTGTGTGATCACACTAACCTAAGGTGAGGTTGAACGTGTTTAGCCTAGAGAAGGGTTTAGGGGGCACCTAATAGCAACCTTTCAATGCTTGCAAGGAGCTTGAAACAGAGGAGGTTCCAGCTGGATGTAAGTGGGGGGGATAATCACAATCAGACTGCTTAATCGTAATTAAGCATTGGAACAAATTGTCCAGAGACAGTGGAGAACATCTATCCCTGGATATTTTCAAGATCTGACACAAAAAAACCCTGAACAATATAGTCTGAATTCCTTACTGACCTGCTTTAAGCAGCAGACCAGACTAGAGATCTCACAAGGTCTCTTCCAACCTGGGCAGCTCTATGAATTATCACAGAGAGTTTAAATGAGTTCCCTGAGATTCAACAGTAAATGGTGGGAAAAGAAACGGGCTCAGGACTTGCCAAGACTTCAGCTCACCTATTTCCCTTCCTGATGTATCTCCTCTTTCACCAGTTCAAAATAACATAATGTTTTTAGAGGCTACTCATACACCATTGCATCCAGGAATATCCTCTTAATTCCAAGGTCTGAATACGGAAGCATACCACCTCCTGACTGCATCTGGAGCTCTCATATCACCTTTGTGAGACTGGAACTTCATAGCCATCCTCCTTGCCCCGACCCTGCCTTATGGACCCTACAAAATAAGGTACGTCTCTTGGACAGATGATATGCTAGAAGAGATGCTAAACTGGATAACCAGCAGCCAGAAAACCAGTGTACACTGGGACACAGTGTGACCCAACACATAAACAACTCTTCCTCTGATTTCCTGATCTAGTGGAACTCCTGAGGATCTCCCCATAGACATGACTCATAGGAAGGGTGGCGAAGATTACTCCAGCGCTGTTGCCATAAACAAGGACAACCGACCATTTCTTCTACACATATTTTCTTACTGCGGTCTTCTGGATCATTTATCTTCAACCTTTAATTTCACTCCCACTCTTTTCCATTACTCCATGATAGTTAGTTGACCCTCACTGTCCTCTGAATATTTCCCTCTGGGAGGAAAAGTTTTGAATCTTTAGCATTTCAGCATCAAATAGAACACTGTTTCTTGAGCTACACACTCAGACATCCCCCACTCAAATTTCCAGTGTTGCATTTCAATTCTCCCTGTAAAAGAGACCCTTGGGTTTAACAAATATTGCACAACATTTATCAGTTAATTTTTACTTAAATCTTAAAAGTCTTTTAAATTTAAAACTTTTAATTGGAATCAAGTTGTTAGCAAATGGCAAATCTTTGTGACAGTATAAGTTAGGTGACTGGATAATACATAAACAGTAATAAATATAAAGTGACACAGAAATAAATCCTTTTAATAGGAATATGGATTGATTTCCACTACTATGATCAGTTTAAAAAAGAGAGAAAACATTACTATGTAAACCATAGGAGGAGGTACCTGCAGAAAAACATACATCAGATACCTTCTGCCTCCCCAGCAAGAAGAGAGAAACTGCTGCCAGAAGCAGCAAAACAGGTTCTTTAGGTAGAAAAACAAAATGAATGAGAAAATGAAAACATAAGGAAGGTACTGGTTCGATATAGTAAAATTAACAGAGGCTATGGAAAGGTTCACATTTCATTTGACACCAAGGATTATCACAAGCCTTTACCTCACTGGGTTCACAGAACCACAAATTTCCCAAAACATTTGTGGAAAGATTATTACTTGCTACGCAATCAGCTAATGCCATATTTATTTAATTTCTTTTGTTAAAGATTATCTCATTTCCATGTTTAAAAAAGTAATATTGCCAGATAGTTGATTAATGGTTCATCCTAAGCAATAACTTCAGTGCTGTTTTGACACAAAAATCCTAACTCTAAAAATTAGCAACCTAAAATCTCACTCCTGTTTCCACTACGAGATCTCAGGATTGAATTTACAGAGGGAGAAATAGAAAAGACACCTTGCTAATGATCCCAGAGGAAGGACTAGCTATAAACAAGTGCGGGTTTCAGGGGCGGGTTTTAATTATTTGGTTCATTTCTTGAGAGCACTGAGGAAGAAATGAGACTGTAGGCGGGAACTGAATTCAGGGAGCTTGGCAAACCTTCCGGGAGGAGAAGAGAAGTTGGCAAGAAAACACTGTGTGTGGGGGGCTATGCTATAATTCAGTTCACTGCAACTTATCAGATTGACAAACTCTCCAAATGTCGCCAAAGTGAAAGGGAAAAGCCAGACCCTACAGGTATCTGGCGGGTAGGTGCAATCCAAATCAATAGCTCAAACCGGGATCCCACATTGATTCCTGATGCAGCACAAGCTGTTACATTGCCCGCCTGCCACCTCTCTGCCTACGAGGCTCAGGCAGCTTTTCCTTCCACTTCTCAGCACCTCTTGTAGCGCCTCATAATTTGAGGTAATATGTTTTCTTAATTAATGCATCAGTCTGATCTGTATTGAAATTGACGCCTAAAGTTCTTCCCTGTCTCCTGCCACAGTAGGCTCCACTCTCCTGTTCTCACTTCATGTTTAATTACAAATCACTAAAATTAGGACAAAGGTGAGTAAAGTAGAATTTAAGAGGGAAAAAAGACCTAAATCAAAGTGTACCATTCATAGAAAACTCTGTATTATGTAGCAGGTGCCCATTTGTTCAGCCCAAAGACCTTCTCGCGGCCCGCAGCCTGACTGCCTCGGTGCCCACCCCTCCAACCCACCAGCATCCACAGGCAACATCCCTCTGCATACATCCAGAGAGCATTTCTAGGCCATGCTTCGTGCACGCTAATAGGATTAAGCTCTTCGCAAAATGCAGCTGCAATCTTTTTTCCGTGCAGAGAGTGAGAGCAGAGAACTGCCCCTGCATTTAAAAGGCGGCACCGCAGGAAGGGGCCATGCGGAGGCTCCCAGACCATGCCATGCAGCACAGCTCCCAGACCAGCTGGCTACCGGCAAGCCTAGGCTGCGTGCCAGCCTACTCAGTGTTGTCCACTGTGGAGAGAATTGAAGATGGGTTTGGTCTGAAAGAGATCAGAAGAAACCTACGTCTCACCTATACCCGTAAGGATGGTGGGGCGCTGCTCTAGGAGGGTGTCTGCTGCTCCAGTGACTCTGCGCTTCACAGGAATTAGTCAACAGAGATCTTGGGAAGCAAAGCGCCCCATGCGCAGTGCAAATATTGTGTAAGACCACTTTTTTTTTAAAAAAAAAAGTTTTTTTCAGAGATCACTTCTGTTTGAGACATCAAAAAGAAAGATCTCCAGCTCCGCAAATGAGTGCACACACACTCACTGCTTCATCACTTCTGCAATTATTCACTAAACGCGCTGACTTTAATCCTGCTCAAGTCAATAAACTGTTAACATCCTAAATTTAAGCACCTGAGGTAGCTTTTGCTGGTTATGGGCTTAGGCTAATATTCTAAATCCATCTCTCTTTCCTTCCTTGTTACCTTAAGAAGCAATGCAATACAAACCCAAACATAAACTTCCATGAGGATTTCCCCCGGTTTCAAAGGTGTTCCAGACAATTCTGCTTCCCACCTCTGCACAGGAGAGGCACAAGCCATGGCACAGTCCGGCAGCAGTTTGCACGCACCGGCACTGAGTGAGCAGAAATGATCCCGCATCTGTACGCAGGGTTTCCCCACCTACAGCTAGGATGACTTGGCAGAACAGCCCTGCATCCTTACGCAGTACCACAGCCACATACCCTTGCTGATTTACTGGAACGGTCTTAATTTGTCCCCTTGTCAAATGATAATCTCTGATGAACTGTTATGAAAATGGACAACGCTTAGGGCTCTGTCCTGATCCCTTTATAATCAAAATATCCGCACTCCTCAGGAACAGCAGGAGCAAGGTCTTTGCCTGATAAACCTCCCAGTTCATTTTTAGAAAGGGTGCAAGGGAAGAATCACACGTTTCTTTAAGCTTGTAGTGAGATAAATTTTGTAGCCTTGTGATATTTTTTTTGCCAGAAAACTGGCTGTTCAGCACAGCTTGCCCTCTATACCATTCTTTCAGAGAGCATAAATAAATTATTCCTTTTTTTTCTCTCTTTAAAGAAACAGTATACAAGATCCCCGAGCATACTGAAGTCAGTGGCAGCTCTGCGTGCTCACTGGAGAAGCATTGCATGTTACAGGATCAAGCCAAAGCAGAAAGTGTCTGTGCGTGTTAACGCAACCCCAGAAAAAAAGACAGTTCAAGGCTGAAGTTCATGTGAGGACACCAGCTGATGTCACAAGCTGTGAAGCCGCAGCTCCTCGAACTGATGGGCTGTAGCAAAATGCTGGGTGCCTGGCCCTCTACTGCGTTTTACAGATGTGTTGATTTATCCTGTTTTGCTTCAGGTATTCTCCTCCAAAACCAGCAGGAATATTACAGAAACCGGGCAATCACTAAATATGTATAATCTTTCATGTTGTCTACACAGCAAAAACAGAAATTCTGGGCAATCGGTGTTTTTAGGTGGGGGGGCAGGTTTTTTTTCTTCCCAGGTAGGTAGAAATCAAATGAAGAGAAATATAAGCTTCAGCTTGCCAGAATGAACATGGACACCTGGATCATTAGAAAGTCATCTTCTGTCTTTCCATACTGGACAACTGCCATTTGGTCCCCAGACAGAACTGTGGCAGCATGGTTGAACTTTGCGTGTTCTGCTAACTCAGTGGTGTAGCGGGTGTTGTATTTTTACCTAGACACACCACTGTACGTCTCTCTCTCATATTGGAATACATACTGTGTGTTGTGAAATACACAACAAAAATCAATGCGTTTAGCTTCAGGTCTCTTATCCCTCCACCATACAAAGCTTGATCACGTCCCGCAGACACCACCGTTGAGGCTCTTACTGTGTTCGTGCAGAAGCTCCGGGTTGAATCAGTCATAGAATCATAGAATTATAGAATGTGTTGGGTTGGAGAGGACCTTTAAAGGTCATCTAGTCCAACCCCCCTGCAGTAAGCAGGAACATCTTCAAGTAGATCAGGTTGCTCAGAGCCTCATCAAGCCTGGCCTTGAATGTCTCCAGGGATGGGGCCTCCACCACCTCTCTGGGCAACCTGTGCCAGTGCCTCACCACCCTCATTGTAAAGAACTTCTTCCTCATGTCTCATCTAAACCTACCCTGCTCTAGTTTAAAACCATCGCCCCTCGTCCTATCGCTACATGCCCTTGCAAACAGCCCCTCCCCGGCTTTCTTACAGGCCCCCTTCAGGTACTGGAAGGCTGCTATAAGGTCTCCCCAGAGCCTTCTCTTCTCCAGGCTGAACAACCCCGACTCTCCTCATGACGTCTGGTGATAAACAAACACCGAACTGGAAATGGTCTCAGCTCCAGAGGACTCATTTTGTTTTACTCTGGAGCAGTAAAAACTGATTAAATTACAACTGTTATTCTAGACAAACGGCAGTAAAGTCTTCACACTATGTCATAACATCGCAAATTCTCCATTGGGCAAACACTGCTGAGGAAACTATTTAGAAGTACTTCTGAATCTTGAAATATATTTATTGGAAATATTTCACTCTTCTTCCTGTAAAAGCCAGATGCATTCATTATGATGAACTGTACTTTATTTGCCCAAGATGAGCCTCGGGGCACTGTAATGAAGTGGAGGAAATTTCATTTGGGAGGCCAAGAAAATACTTCGTGCTCACTTGATTTAAGAGAAAAGAAACCCAGCTGCTCGGATGTTTGGGAACCTTGGTGTGTGGGGCAAAGCACAGGTGATCGAGTCTAATATTCATGTCAGCTCCCTTCTTGCCTTGCGTCCTACACTCCACAGCCATCACTTAACCAGCTGTAGAAGGTTATTTCAGTTGCACATTAGTTGTGCCACAGACACTCTGAATAGCTCAGAGGTTATTAATACCAAGTGTATTGGCTCAGGTGCAGTGCTGCACAAACAAGGTTAAACAGCTTTCGGTGTCAGTTCAGATCTGGAAGCAGTTCAGCCATTTTTAAATGATGTGGAACATGAAGAATAAGCTCTACCTACCCAAGCCAGCTCCATTCACTGTATATCTAGAGCACGGTACAAAACTAGGAAAACTCAGAAGTGCAGCCTTTTACTTCATGGGGCACCATTAGATTCAACAAGCTCCTGCTCAGGAAGGTCTCTGGATCAAGAAGATCCAAGCTGGTGCTAGACAGATGCACTCAGATATCCATAAGCAACACTTACTTGCCATCCGTCTCATGAGGAATCTTAAGCATTGAAAAAATGCAGAGGAGATCCACCTGAGTGGCTCTTTGTGGAGGGAGCCTCAGGACTCAGCCAAAGCCGATAAACTGTGCTGGATCCACAGTGACTATGCAGGACCAGTCAGGCATCTCTGTAACAGGGGAAACGTCAGGGTGTCCTGTGGCATTCATCCATCTGTGTGACAGCATTTTCAAGTTATTGCAGCTTCACATTGCTCTGAACCATGAAGCAATGGAGCTTTTTTTACTCTTCAAAGAACACGCAAAAACTTCAGTACGGGTTACACAATGCATGCCAAGAAATAAAAAATTTACGTGCTGTGATACAAAGCCACAATCATAATCCAAATTCACCTCTCCCAAAAATCATGGCAAGAAGCCTCACAGCACGTTCGGAAAGGTAGTAATCCCAACTCCCAGCAGAAATACATGCATTGACTTCCGAAGATGAGACCTTATGGCGACATACAGATCTTAAGACAGTATAAAGAAACACTGAGTTGCTGTGGCTCACACTCGGAAGCACAAAACCTGACAAACATCCGAAGGTTAGCTGTGCTGAGGTGCGAATCTTCTGACCCAGGTCCCGCAGTCATATAAACACCTCTTGGTAGCTGGAGTTCAGAAAAGAGATGCCACGCCATGGACCGAACAGACACCTCAGTAAGCAGACCATCAAGCAGTATTTCAACAGAATATTGGTGCGGGGTATGTATATATATACACACACGCACAGACAAAAGATCTAAATATCAAATTACATATAATCTAGTGTGACTGCTCACCAGAAGAATCTGCCATCTCCTGTAAACAGAATCTTGCACTGGATTTAACCTTGTCCTATATACTTCATAAATAAAGCAATTCCTCTTTATTTTTCATACATATTATAGTCAGTTATTTATACAGTCTGCATAACACATAATTTTTAAAGTGGATTTTGAGTAATGGTTCAATCAGACTTCTACACAAGCCTTCGGATAAACTACAGGGGAGAAATACTAGGCTTGCTTCATTCACTGAAAATGATTTAAAATGATGTGTCAGAATTTTTTTATTCACTTTTATGCAAAAGAATCTACCTCTCTGTGCTTCCTAGTGACCGGGATACTATTTAACAAGACTATTGATGGATACTGTTTAGCAATGAGAATTAAATTCTGGAGCCCACTAAAGTCTACTGAGATAATCTTAACCAATTATGCACTGATTGACTCTGGAGTCCCAGCCAGGTATCCAAGGTGAAAGAATGCTACAAGAACACAGAGGAAACACCGAGGTGCTGCAGAATGGTGTAGGATGGGAAGCCTTAGGAAGGATAAAAGGAGATTTAGGAGACTTGGCCTTGAAAAAAAGTCTGCAGGCTCCATTCCGTTTTCCGCATAGCTCCACAGCGAAGAATTGTATGCACCGAGGTGCAGAGTGACAGATGTCTGATAAACTCCAGCAATACCAGCCTGGCTATCAGGCACCGAGGGACTTGTTGCCAATCATTACAAGCTTAAACACTGCCATAAGCACTAGTTGCACCAAAGCAAAAGGAGTAGAGCTAAAATTCTGTTCTTTCGCCAGTGTATTTGAACAGAAAAATAACAGTATTAAGAGATAATGTTGACATTTAATCTGTCAATATGCCTTGAAACTATCACCCAGATAAAGGGAGCACAAGGGATTGGTTCGGGATCAGAATTAATGACCAAAAGAACCAGAAACTCTTTGTGGGGGAGGAAATCACACTGTGCATTACCATGGCGTGTGCAGAAATTTCAGTCACATAGATCTGTGCAACTGTGATGGGACTCTCACAGCTGGATGAAATAAATATCAAGTTTTGCAATAGTGATCGAAGAAGGGATATAATGCAATATCCATCTTAATTTGGCTGTCCTTGTACACCTCCTCAGACATCAACCTGAGGACATATTTGCAGGATAGCTTTCCTCCCAATACAAGAGCAGACTACATTATAGACTTTATATACATATAATGCTGACTGGACACTTCTGCTACACAGAATATCATTTATTATCAGAAATCCCTTGGGAACAAACCTGTCCCCGGATTAATAAGAATTTATTAAAGCTATCATTAGAGCTTTGTTTATTAAAAATATCTAACGTGAATACCTATAAAAATCTCTCACATGCCAAAGGGAAATGTTAGAAGATAATTATTGAAGAACCCTGGCTCTATCAGTATGCTAAATGGTATCAGAAACAATTTAGCTGAACTCGCATTTAAATTGATGAACACGATTTCTTGGTGTGGTTCCATCTGAAGACAGAAGTTAAGCCCCACGTACATTACAAATGCTGGTTTCAATAAGCCAGATGAACAGTCCAAAGTCAGTTTCACGGATAACAGATGACAAACACAGCACAGGAATGGAGTGTTTGAGGTTCCTAGGTTTATTTCTCTTTTGCCATTGTAACTATACTCCCACCATCTACTGCTGCAAGAGATGTATTTAATTTTTTCCAAACTTAAAATATGTTCTCTTCACCAGAAAACTGTGATTTAATATAGTTCTGTTTAGCATAATACCATTTTCTATTAATACTCTGAAGTCTCCTAACTTTACAATATTTCATTACAGATACAGCTTTAGATATGTTCATATGAGCTAAATTAAACCATTATTCAAGTTCTGGCACATCCTAAGGTACAAGAAAGAGCCAGCAGGAGGAGGGGGAAGATGCTAATAAAAATTATGTCTGAGCAAATCATCATTAATTATTCTATTGAAGGCTTGAAGATATATCAGCAGAATTCTGTAGCGAGAAACATCATTTTTTTAAAAAAAACAAGCAGCCCTGTAGTATCTCTCTGACTTTTCTAATTTCTTGCAACAGTTAGGATAAAAGACCGATCTGATCAATTAATTTATTTTTTCTTTTTACTAATCTTCCTTATATTAAAATAGACTTTCCAAACAAAAATTAAGATTTGACCTTTGCAGCTGAGAAATTTCACCATGAAAAATACACAGATAAAGAACATGGTAAGGGGCAAAATTCTGATGTAAATGACATCACAGAAGAAAGTTTTGGGACAAAACAAGGGAGATTTGTATATTTAAAATTATCATTTCAAATTATCCCATAATCATGTTGTCGCCTTGATGGGATGCTCCACGAAAGGAATCCTCAGAAGGAATTAAGGAAGAGTCAAGCCCAGGCAACTTCAGAAAAATAATCTTATATTTCAGGAGGATGTGGAAAAAGGCAGAGCAGCTTTACAGACTAGCTAATGGAAGTGAGCAGACTGGGTTGGCTATGCAGCCACAAACAAAACAAAGAGATAAGAAGAGGAAGAGCTACAGAGAACCCTGAGAAAGAAAATGGAAATTTCAACTTTTTTTGCTGTGATGGGGAAGTAATGGTAAGAACTTCGTGTCCATGGGACTGAACAAGAGCAAGCAGAAAACTTGAGACAAGCAGAAGAGTTAGTTGCAAGTTCATGGTGGATAATAGCAATAATAGCAATTATCATTGCTACTACCAGGTTTTGTTGCAAAATCGCACACAGACAAACTGGCAGAAGGAAGCGTACAGGGAACTCCTGATACACATATTCTTTTAATGTTTCTAACTGCTTCACTGACTTTTTCCTGCTCCATGGGAACACTTTCCCTCCTGAGAAAACTAATGAAAGTAGTTTCATACAGCTTGATTATTGTTAGTAGCTGTCAGTGTTTACCTTTTTTTTTTTAAACAGTAAGTAAATGGTTTAATAGTAAGTAGTCACAATTAAATAAAAGACCTGGTACTTCTCTCACATGAAATGGCATAAAGCAAAAGCACACTGAAGTCAACAGGGCACACTGAAGTCAACAGGGCACACAAGGGTAATTGAAAGAATGTGGCTCACAGTGCAATTATGGATCAACCAGGACCGATGTAGAATTAGGTCCAAAATATCTGGATGCCATTCCTGATCATATTCTTCGCAATTTTATTGGATATTCATATTTCTATGAAAATCTGACTGGTGAAATACATCTTTTCGGAAGCATCTTAATAAACAGCTATTAGTTATACAATTTTGGGTTTGGATTTGCAGATCATCAAATGTCAACCTAAGTGTTAATTCACCAACAGTTTTACAGAAAAGGCTAATTAAGCAGCTTTTTTAATGCAGTACTGATCAGTAGTACGGTCAATATTGAATGTTATTATTTTTCCATACATCTAATTAGTAGAGAGCAAGAAGACCATCTTCCCATCATGAAAGAGCCACAATTGTGACCAAAACCATATTTGCTACTTGCTCCAAAAGAAGCAATGTTTCCTGTTGTCACAGAACAATTCAAACAATAGCTAAACATGATTTACACAGATTAGAAAACCAATTACCATTATAATGAGTATAAAAGAAAGCTTTTGGAAGGCATATGTGTGTTTACATTTCAGGTCAACACCTACTTAAAAGGGGGCTAGGAAGTATTGTTCTATAGAAAAGTATCTTATTCTTTCACTGGAGCAACTGGTTCTGAACAAGGGAGGCAGAGATGGAGATTTTGATGCTCTGGAAGGCCAGGCAGTCCCTTCCCATACGGCAATGTCAGCACTTTGATAACGGGAGGCCTGACTGGCGCAGCAGCTCTGACACTTTACTGTTCGATCATTGTTCTCTGTATGGCCGCTGCAGCTCTTTTTCTCACACATGCTTTCCACCTTCCGAAAATTCTCCACCTCGTTACTCCATCTTTTTCCTCAAACTGACTCCAAGCACACCTGCAGGGCTCAAGGGAGACCTTATCGCTCTCTAAACTACCTGAAAGGAGGTTGTAGTGAGGTGAGGCCTGGTCTCTTTTCACAATTAATAGGCAATAGGACAAGAGGAAACGGCCTCAAGTTGCGCCAGGGGAGGTTTGGATTGGATATTAGGAAAAATTTCTTCACTGAAAGGGTTATCAAGCACTGGAACAGGCTGCCCAGGGCAGTGATTGATTCATCGTCCCTAGAGGTATTTGAAAGACAGGTAGACCGTTGGTTGCTGAGCTCAACATGACCTGGCAATGTGTACTTGCATCTCAGAAAGCCAACCACATCCTGGGCTTCATCAGAGGAAGCGTGTCCAGCAGTTCAAGTGAGGTGATTCTCCCCCTCTGCTCTGTTCTGGTGAGACCCCACCTGGAGCACTGCATCCAGCTCTGGAGCCCTCAGCACAGGAAAGACATGGACCTGTTGGAGCGGGTCCAGAGAGGGGCCACAAAAACGGTCAGAGGGCTGGAGCAGCTCTCCTATGACAAAAGGCTGATAGAGTTGGGGTTGTTCAGCCTGAAGAAAAGGCTCCGGGGAGACCTTATTATGGCCTTCGAAGGAGGCCTACAGGAGAGATGGAGAGGGACTTACAAGGGATGTAGCGATAGGATGAGGGGTAATGGCTTCAAACTGGAAGAGGGAAGATTTAGATAGGCATCAGGAAGAAATTCTTTACTGTGGGGGTGGTGAGACACTGGAACAGGTTGCCCAGAGGAGCTGTGGATGCCCCGTCCCTGGAAGTGTTCAGGGCCAGGCTGGATGGGGCTTTGAGCAGCCTGGTCTAGTGGGAGGTGTCCCTGCCCTTGGCAGGGGGGTGGAACTGGATGATCTTTAAGGTCCCTTCCAACCTAAACCATTCCGTGATTCTATGTAGTGCTGAGGGACATGCTCCAGCAGTAACGTGGCAGTGCTAGGCTAATGGTTCGACGTGATGATCTTGAAGGTCTCTTCCAACCATAACGACTCTTACGACTCCATGCCCCTCTCCTTCCTCCTCCTCCTCACACACGCCCAATGGCCCCGACCCAGGCTCACTGTACTCAACAGCTGCCGCACTCGTGCTCTCCCGGCAGCGGCGCGGTGGCAGCCGGTGCCCGGGTCCCTCCCGGGGGACCTGTCCTCACTGACCCGACCCACCCCACCCTCCCGTCACGGGGCACACCGGCCAGGCCTCCCGCCCTCCCAGCCAGCCCTGCCCCCGGCGCGGCTGCAGGTCCCCCCCTCGCCTCCTCGCAGCCCGACGGGGCGGCCGGGGAGCCGGGCCCTCCCTCACGGCCGGGTCCTAGCCCCCCGCAGGGCCGAGGCCGCCGCCCGCCCCTTCCCGTAACGGCCTCACGGAGAAACGAAACCGCGACACCCCCACCCCTGCCCCGCCGCACAGCACATGCGCAGGCCGCCCCTGTGCCCCGCGCCCGCTGCTCGGCCCAGCATCCCGTCCGCCCCGCCGCCGCGCCGCTGGCCAATAGGGAGAGAGCGCGCACCGGCCGCGCAGTGACGTCACCCAGCCGGCCCCGCCCGGGATCCGGTCAAAGAGAACGTGCAGCACGGGGCCTCGCCCCGCCCCCCCATGACGTCACAGCCACCTCCTCCCTTCCCCTGCACCGATCGGGCGGTGGGGCCAATCAGAGCCCGCCTGGCCCCTTGGCCCCGCCCCACCCGCGCAGTGACCTCACGGCCCCTCCTTCGGCGGCGGAGACGGGCGGCCAATCAGCGTTGCGAGGAGCCGCGCGAGGTCCCCGCCCCCCCCGTCGGCCGTAATCCCCTTTCTCCCCGCCCCATCCCCGTTCCCCCCTTTCTCCTCTCTCCCCCCCGCACCGAGCGCCTGGCGGTGGCGGCGGAGCCCGGCCCGGCCCGGCCCAGACCTGTCCGTGCGGGCGGCGGCGCCTCCCTGGTGCCGGCGACATGGAGTGCGCTGCGGCGGGGACCGAGTTCAACATCCTCCTCGCCACCGACTCCTACAAGGTGGGTGCGGGCACGGCGGGCGGGCGGGAGGGGGTCACCTCTGCGGGCGCCCCGCCGCCGCCGCCGCACGGGACTCGCCGGGGCGCTCCACCCACGGGGCGCCGAGCCAGGCCCTCCCCGTCGCCGCCGGCTCCCTGTCCCCTGCCCGCGGCCGGGAGGGCCCCCCCGAGGCGGGAGGGAGCGTGCCCGGCATGGGGAGGGTGGCGACGGAGAGGCCTGGCCGGGGTCCCCCCACCACCACCTCGGCCCCGTCCCGCGGAGCTCCGGGAGCCGGGTGCCCGAGGCCGCGCTGCCGGCGGCGGCCGGGCGAGAAAAGAAAGTGAAAGCGGGCGGGGTGGGCGCCCCGGCGGGCAGGGGCAGGGCGCGGGGGGCGGCCATGGCGGGCAGGCGGGAGGTGGGGGCCGCCTGCCGCCGCCGGGCATCCTCCGGCCCGCCGGGCTGCCCGCCCCCCCCGGGGACGGGAGCGGGGGCACATGTCGCCCGGGTGGGGGGTGGGACGCGAGCAGAGCGGGTGCTCTTTCCCCCCCACCCTCCCTCCCACCCCCCGTGTTTCGTTTCTTTGGTCAACTCTGGCGGCGGAGCCGTGGCGGCGCAGAGCGCTCCGAGCAACCGGCTGGCTCCAAAATATTTATTTTCGAGTCCTCTGCTTAGTTTTCTGGTCACTGCGGTGTCAGACTCGGTACGCGAGGTGATTCAAGAGTGAGGGGATCGCGCTTCACGGTCCTCCCTTCGTTCCGTGAAATTGCTTGAAAATCGTGCTGTTTGATAGCAGTGGCCGAGTACCGGCGCGCTGGCCACGCTCTGGTCCGGTGGTCACCGGCTGACGACTGACGTGCCTCAGGACGTGAATGTGCCCAGGCCCACGTCCCCTCCTGCGCTGCGCTGCGTTAGTGTCACCATAGGGTTCCTAGGCACCGGGCAGAGCCAGCGCGTGACTCCCCAGGTCTGGTCGTACAGATGTGCCCTGCGTCTCCTAGACCGAAAAACTAACTTTTTATTTCTTCAGGAGCTGCGTTGCAATGTCAAAGAGGTTATTAGTGCCCTCAACAAACAGTCCTGAGTGTCATTATAAAGCATTTATTATGTTATAGTCCTTTAAAGCTTTGAGCACTCCGGTGGGTTTCAGGGAGGATGGTACCTCTAGATAGAAGAGTTGGAAAAACAGGCAAATATGATGTTATGGCCAGGTCTCGTTACTGGCCAACTATCACAGTACGAGCCTCAGTGAGTGCTCCGTTGCTGACTGGTGCTGTTGTACCTTTCACAGCTCCTCCGTGATATTATTATTATTGCATGATGTTACATAAAGATGCTCTTTTTGTAAAGAAATTCTTAACGTTTATTGTTGCTGTTTGTTCGAAGATGCTGATAAATCTTGGAGCAGCTCAGTCAGAGAATCCTAACACTGCTACTGAGGGCTCACAAAACTGCATGCATGGAGGACGCACTTCATCTAGCGACAGTACTCTTTTAAGAGCCATGTTTAAGTGTTCGTTATCAAACTTACTCAAATATGGAGTTTCTTCCGTGTCCGAGACTAATCACATTAAATACTGTAGGCCTGGGTTTAAAGGGTGTCTATTTTAAATCTAACTTGCACACTACTTTTCCTAAATTCAGTGGATCTGCTGTAGGATTAGTGCTAGTGAGGAGCACTGGAGTGACAGATCACTAGTTTGCTAATTTGCTTCTGTTTTGTTCACATAGGAAAGACGATTTGGTAACATTTCAGCAGTGGTAGAAATCTTAACGAGGTCAAGTAAAGGTTGAGTTGTTTTTTTTTTTTTTCCAGTTTAAAATCCAGAATTTGGACGAGGTTTTCTGTGGCAGCTAGGAGCATTTTGTATTATAATAAAAAAGCAGTTGTAATGGTCTACTTTGCTTTGTTAGGGCTGTTCAAATTGTCTCTTTTCCTCTATGCTTTTTTTCCGAAATCTTAGGAACTCCAGCCTTTTTTAAAAGTACTTAAACACGTAGCTTCTTTTATCTTGTTAAGTAATATGAGCAAACATCACTTATCTTCTCCCTGGTTGATACTGTCATTTCCTAATCAATGAAAGACACTTAGCGAGAGCGCTTTCAGTAACAATTGCACTAAAATATCTGGTAGTTTGCACCATCAAGCTTTTTACAGGAGTTACCAAACACTCTTACTAGCAATTAAAACAAAAATGAGAATTGATTTTGTGTGTTTTTCTTTTTTTTTTTTTTTAGACATTTCTGCAGTATCCGCAATTGTAGCATCTCTGTGTGCAGTACTGTCCGTATACAGTGTTCAGACTTTGAGGAAAAACCATGTATCCGTCCAGAAGCTTACTTGGCGATCCTATTGCAGTAGATGCCGATCCATATGAACTAACGTTGATGACAAAAGTCATGTGGAAATAAACAGCTCAGGGCAAAAAAAAAAAAAATATGTGCAGACCTTCCCAAACAGTACAAGCCCAACTTAGGCAGCTGTCTATGAGTAAAAAGTTCTGGTATCCCAGGGTCATATCTGTCACAACTCATTAGTTTTGAGTGTTGACTCCGGTGTCCCAGTTCTCTCTTGCTGCAGTTGGAAATTTGGGGTGGAGAGAAAATTGGTTACTGGTTTAGTGCCTACAAAAATTCAGAAACAAAGTGATTTGGTAGGCAAAGATTCGTCTGTTGATAGTTAATCCAGCCGCACCTCCCTCTAAGCTGTTTTCCTGCCTGTGTGTGCATCATAGGACATTTCCTCTGAAGTCACAGAAGATCATCAAATATTCAGTTTCAAAATCTTAAAAGCTGTTTTCGAAAAGCAACTGAGTATCATGCTAATTTTTAGCATACTTGATATTTTTGGATAGGAATAGTTCCTGCTGAGTGAATCGCAGAAACTTGCTACACACTGGACCCAGTACTGAGCTTCCGTTATGAACTGGGAATTGTACAAGTGCTTCAGGATTTTGAGGCTGGGCTTCAAATCGTGCAGTTTATGTCTAACCCACATAACGAGATAAGTGTTTTTACATCGGTTAGGGTTTGTGTTTTTTTTTCTTCCTGTGTACTTTGTTGCATATTCCTAAGCTTCTCCAAATCCCCCGACAGTGTAATTCCTCCTGTGTGCGCGGTATTATATGCCATCGCCCCAGAGTCTGGGCATGGGCATATGGCATGGTGTGCGTGCATCTCGCTGATAGATGACAGCAGTCTTTTTAATTCTTTGGATCGTAAGACTTGGAAGAGATTCATCAATGCGGTGTTATCTGGGGAATCTCTTTGTTTGAATGTCCAGTACAGCAATGATGCTTTTAAGAGTAAAGTTTCCTGCTAGTGACTCAGTATTACAGAAAAAGGGAAGCATTTGAAGTCAAAATCCTTGTTGGTAGAGCTGCAAGTGAGGGGATATCAGCAGGCTCCTTGGAGCTCCGTGTTTGTGCTGCATGATAGCTTACTCTTGTGTCTCTGCCAAGAAGTCCCAGCAATCACTGTCCTCTCTGTGACAGTGAGGGTTCTGTTCACTCATGGCGGTTCCCAAGCGGAGAGGTCCATGCCCTTCAGTTCTTCATTCGTCTGACGCTGTTGGCTGCGGCGGGTTGACCCTGGCTGGGCACTGGGTGCCCACCAAAGCCGCTCTATCGCTCCCCTCCTCGGCTGGACAGGGGAGAGAAAATAAAGTGAAAGGCTCATGGGTCGAGGTAAGGGCAGGGAGAGATCACTCACCAATTACTGGCATGGCCAAAACAGACTCGACTTGGGGAAATTAGTTTAATTTATTGCCAATCAAATCTGAGTAGGGTAATGAGAAATAAACCCCAAATCTCAAAACACCTTCCCCCCACCCCTCCCTTCTTCCTGGGCTAAACTTCACTCCTGATTTCTCTCCTTTCGAGCAGTGCAGGGGGACAGGGAATAGGGGTCGTGGTCAGTGCATCACAGGTTGTCTCTGCCGCTCCTTCCTCCTCATGGGCAGGACTCCGCATACTCTTCCTGTGCTCCAGCGTGGCGTCCTTCCCACGGGAGACAGCCCTCCACTAACTTCTCCAACCTGGGTCTTTCCCATGGGCTGCAGTTCTTCACAAACTGCTCCAGCGTGGGTCCTTTCTACGGGCTGCAGTCCTTCAGGAACAGACTGCTTCAGCGTGGATCCCCCATGGGGTTACAGGTCTTCCCAGGGGCCTGTTCCAACACGGGCTCTCCACGGGGTCACAGCCTCCTTCAGGCATTCACCTGCTTCAGCGTGGGGTCCTCCATGGGCTGCAGGTGGATCTCTGCTCCACCATGGACCTCCATGGGGTGCAGGGGGACAGCCTGCCTCACCATGGTCTTCACCAGGGGCTGCAGGGGAATCTCTGCTCTGATGCCTGGAGCACCTCCTCCCCCTCCTTCTTCTCTGACACTGGTGCCTGCAGGGCTGTTTCTCTCACATATTCTTGCTCATCTCTTCAGCTGCTGTTGCTGTCATACAGCAACTTTTTACCCTTCTTAAATACGTTACCCCAGAGGCTCTACCACTGTTGGCTCATGGGCTCAGCCTTGGCCAGTGGTGGGTCCATCTTGGAGCCAGTTGGCATTGGGTCTGTCAGACGCTGGGGAAGCTTCTGGCATCTTCTCACAGAAGCCACCCCTGCAGCCCCCCTGCTACCAAAACCTCGCCGTGCAAACCCAATACATGGATACACCACCTCTCTATTTTCTTTCGCTTCGCTTCCCAATAATCTTTATCCTGTATTTATTTATTCTGCACAGGCAAAAAATCTTCCAGGGCATATGTAGTCTGAAACTGTTGAGAGGATCAGCTTAGCAGAGCTGTGTTGTTTGGTCAGAAGATACCAGTGATTGGCCTGTACTGGGCTGTGTTGGATGGACCATGAGCTGCAAGTGGGAAAGGCTATCAAAATGAGGACTGAACCTTGTTCGCTGAAGTAATAATAGCTTATTTTGCTTTTACCAATGAAATGTATTACTGTTGCTTGGACTGTTTCGTAATTAAGGTGATAGCTTTAATAAGCTGCCATGCAGTTGCCCCGTAGGAGGAGCTGACTTGCTATCTAGACTGTAAATGATATCCGCTTCAGAATTCAGTTCTTTCTGGATGCTTCAAGGAAGCCTAAAAGATACTTTTAAACACTATATGCCTTACATGTTGGATTTTAAGTATTTGTCGTTTTGAAGGACTTCTTTTCTTCTGCGTGGATGTAGAAGAGCACTTCTGAAGCGCTTCACGTGAGTGTGTGTTTATTCCGGGCTCTGACAGCCTGTATATCCTTTATTTAGAAGGCTAGAGGTATGCAAGGAAGAGACATGAGTATTCTTTAGCTTGTTGGTTTGGGCTAGTACTTACTGACTGCAAAATATTCTTTTCAGCAGCTCGTATATGTGTATAGATATTTATTAAAATCTTGTAGTGGGGGTGTGAATTGTGAATGTGTTCTGTTACCTCCTGTAATTCTGTCAGTGTAGAAGTGTTGGAAACTCCTGGCCCGGCACTCCTTGTAAGTAATCTTCACTCTATCTAGGTTTGTTTCCTTCCAAGTTTTGATTTGCAGTCACACAGTCCTGTTACAAACCCCCAGTCGTCATTGCTCTAAAGGAACACTGCAACTGTACAGAATTCAGCCAATTGTTAATGGAAAGTAACCCCTTCCAGAGTCATTGCAACTTTCATTGTTGAGAAGGTAAATGTTTTTCTTTTTTTCATTAAGGACCAGGAAACTTGTAGCAGTATGTGACATAGTACAGCTGACTATTCACAAATGTGTAAACAGTAAACATAAGGCATGTTGTCATCTTTGTTATGATAATCTTGGATGCAAAGCACACAGAAATTTCTGACGGGAAAGAAATCTGCTGTTACCTTTTTTACACATTGTATTTTCTCTGAGCAATTGAAAATACACTCAGTTCTAGTGCTTACACTTGACATTGTTTTTTAAATGAACGTGGACGTGGTCACTTAGAGCATCTCTGCTGCTAATATGCAGCTTCCATAGGAATTCAGTTGCTCTCCTTAGTTTTCTCAGTACTGGCTGATCTCTTAACTTTTTTTTTCCTCACCTCTGGTCCTCTTACTTTTCAATACACACATAAGAGATGATGGATGAACTAGAATACAGAGACGTTAAAAGTGGTACAAGATCAGCCTTCAGTCATAACCTGCATTAGTTTATCCCTCTCATCTCGTAAGAGTAGATATCTCCCAATATTGTCACTTTAGGTCTTAAACATTTTCTTAATCTGTATTTACTTCACTTAAGCATTTTTAATAAGGGATCTGGAGTCTCTCTAAGGCTACTTGCCTTTGGCAATTTGAAGCTCGTGTATAACCAAAATACTAAGATAGTACTTGACTGGAATAGGCTCCCCAGGGCGGTGGTGGAGTCACCATCCCTGAATGTGTTTAAGACTCGTTTAGATGTGGTGTTAGGGGATATGGTGTAGGGGAGAACTTTGTAGAGTGGGGCTGATGGTTGGACTCGATGATCCCAAGGGTCTTTTCCAACCTAAACGATTCTATGATTCTATTACTTTTTTTTTTCAGTACTCGCTTGCAAGTGTGTCTCACTTTACCTGCTACTATTGGATGCCCTTTTTGTTGACTTATTAAAGATTGATTCTTCTGAGGTTTCCTCTTGTGTTCGAATAAGCTTATCTTTTAACCACACTGACTTTTGGTTTGGTTTTCATTTCCACTTTTGTTTGTGGTGTGCATTCCTTTTGTGATTGCTTTGAAAGCTACTAAAGCATCCTTGTTGAATGTAACTGCTAGTTGCAGTTGTGGGTGTTTTTCCTGAAGGGGGTCAGCAATACCTTATAACTGCTGTTCGTTACGTCTCTCGTCCCAGTGAGGTATATCTGATAGAGCATTCCCTTTGTTCCTAAGTACTGGTTCATCTCCTCGTTGTTAACAGTGTTGTTTTCCATATAGGTTATTGGCAACCTTTGCTTTTAACCGCTCCATTGGTTAAACCTCATGGAGGTTTAGGTAAAGCAGTCGTTGAAATCATGGCCTCTTTCCACAATATTTTCAAGTAATATGTGATGTTGTAACTAATGGGGATCTTAGAGGTGCTTCACGGAAGTATAAATGCCAGAAGCACCACTGCAGTAAGATCCTCTAACTCAGTAAGTTGTGTATGAGGGCGACGGTCCCCCAAATATATCTCTTCCATCATTGACAAGCCATTCTGTCAGACTTGTTTTCTTTAGGTGGAAGCTGCCAGCGAGGCAGTCTGGAGGAGCTGTTTTGCCAGATATGCTACGTAAAGGATAAACCTGGCCGTTAGCCTTCCAGCTTGATTTCAGCCCTCAAGTTCCGATTTGCAGCAAGAGCAATGTGTTTTGTGATTGTGCTTCAAAGCAGAGCTGGAATGGGAAGTCCCTAAAAAAAAAAAAAAAACCCTGAAAAGAAACGTAATAGGAAAAGGTGGCACCAATTCAATGTGTGTACACTGTACACCTTAAGCTAATTTTGGTTGTGTAACCTATTTGATAGAAGCGTTTAACTGGAGGAGATATCTTCGAACTGCAGAAGTCAAGTATTTTTTTAAAGATTGTAGCCAAGGATCATGCAAATTTTCATTATAATGTAGGTTGTTGACTTCAACAACCAGCTCATAGTTAGTTAATAAGCTGGATAATTAAACTTTTTAAAGAAACCTGAGTAGGCAGTGGAGATAGTTTTCTTTGTTTTGCTTGAACTGTTGTGAATAGAACAGGAGCGTTACGTTGGTTTGCTGTAGAGCTCCTCACAAGGAATTCAGAGAGTGGTTTGTGGAATTGTTCCTGGGACATCTGCTATGGACAGGCTAAGCTGGTGGGCTCTGTGTTGAGCCTTTACTCTGAAACCATGGAGCTGTAGCATGTCAATAGGATGAAGAACGGAAATAAACAGTGTTTTCCCAGGCAATATAATGAAATCATAAAGAAGCACTAAGTTAAAGGCCAGTCCCAGTCATAAAAAGAGCAGCTTTCTTCATACAGCTGCTATAACTTGCGGCAACAGTGCGAAGCAAAGAACTTCTGCTCTCTGTACCTTACAGTGGGTGAATGAACCTTCTAATGAATTGTTACGTGCTCTTTTTCCTCAGAGTCCATTTTATACCTTTTTTTGCAAGGTGGTTGTGTGTGTGTTCATCTTCCCATTAGTTAGAAAGTAGTGTCAAACAGAGCATATTTTTAACTGCTCCATAGTGTGGGGGGTGGTTTAGGGAGGGGGTGTGTTTTGTTTGTTTGGATTTTTTTCCTTTAAGCATCATGATACCCCGAACACAGTTTTCTGTGAGCTGGCAGTGCGATTTACTTTTTTAGAAGTTCTCTGTAGAACTAGAAAAGGACATGTTATAATTTGTGGAGTGAGACATCTCTTAATAGCTAGAAGTAAACCTAAAAGTCAGGTTTTGTCTTTGGGTCTAACGTTGCTACTCTTAAGCATTCTGCTTTTGACTGGCTGTGGAATGGGAACAGAATAGGTTTGTGCTCCATTAAATGCCTGCGTTGCAGTGCTTTGTTCGAAGTAAAGGCAGAAAACTTGCAATGACAAGCTTGGGTTTTATTTGATTGGCCTTGAAAACTTCATAGAAGTAAAGATAATGGAAAGATCCGAAAATTGACCTTTTTGTTGTTTGAATGTTTCCTGGCATCATTGGAAACAGAAGCACAGCAGCGTTGTGCCGGTATAGGAGAAACAAAAAAATTCAGTTGAGCTGGGTTCATTTTCTAAGCTGAGTGAAATACTGAATATAAGTGGCATTTGAGAGGAAAAACAAAATGTATTTTTTAATCCCTTAATACACAGTTTTAGCAATACAGGTAAGGGAAACTTTCAAATATTTTATTTTTGAAGTGTCAGTGGTACACTTAAACAAACAAACCAAAACCACCAGGACAATAAGGAAGAAGTGGTAAAACTATCGCTTTTCCAATTCCATGTGGTATTAGAAACAAAAGGTTTTAAGGTGATTTGGAGTAAGAAGTAGCAGCAAGACACTTATAACGAACTCATGCTCTAACCTATAAATATGGCGTTTTGAGAAAAATTCAGACACAACTTTCATACCTTTTTGAGTTTTATTCTGTTGTACGGTGGTGCTTTACTCTGCCGTAGGAACAGTCTTCCCTTATGGAATCTATAGACTTGTTCACAGACTTTTCGTCATAATTTAGGACAACTTTTGATAGGTTCACCTTTGCGAATGCCTTAAGTTTATTTATGTATCCTGTAATTTGAACATTGGTAGTATTACAGTTATGTCATTGTGTATTCTTTTTGTTTAATGTGGAATTATGGCTTTTGCAGGGAGTTTGCTTTTTATACATTAGGAGATAACAATTTTGCAGGTTTAAGTTATTAACATTTAGAGTGTACTTGTTTTAAATGATACGTAACTCAAAGTAAGAGTTTCTGGGTAGATTACTATCAGTACCTTAAAAAAGTTGTTATGGTGGAATCCAGGGTAACATTATATGTTCGTATGACCAATTTCCATGTAATACGCACTTTCAGGCTGCAACTCTTCATGCTTCCTTTATGCTGAACATGAACTTTTTCAAAGGTTGGGAAAAAACATCCACCTAGCAAACTTTGTGGGGAGGTACAAACCTCAGGTAGATTTTAACAGCATTACCAACAGTAATAGGTTTGTAATCTGGCTTTGATGTAATCTGGGCTTGGGAAACCCGCTCTGCTCATAGTGAACAGGACGTTTGGGTAAAGGCCATTGTCAGTGCCTTCTTGAGTCCAGATGGCTTTTATTATAGCCTTCAAAACGTCAGTCGAATACAGTGGGTGCCTCCACTTTGGTGTAGTACCTGGTGGTACCACTTTGGTAGTGGCAGACAACTTTGTGCTTCCAACTTCAGCTTGGCCAAAGTGTGGGAGAAGGAACACTGACCCTGGGTGGTGGGGCTCCTAAAATCCCAGCCAGTGTCTAAATCAAAGTCATCGGGGGAGTGGAAGAGCTGACCATGAAGATTGCTCCAGGGGGAAAGGCTTGACACAGAAGCAAAGGTTAAGATAGGGAAATCAGTCTTTTGAACTGAAAATTGAAGGTGGCTGAAAAAGGGGAAATCCCCGAAATACTTACTAGGTAGAATGTGAATGGATAAATAATGGTCCAGAAGAATTGGGTGTTACTCTAAGCTTTAACGTACAAACGTATTCTCTTGTGCTTTGTAGTGATGTTTTGAGCTCTTACTGAAGTTTTTCTTGATGTAGGTTACACACTACAAGCAATATCCACCTAATACAAGCAAAGTATATTCCTACTTTGAATGTCGTGAAAAGAAGACTGAAAATTCCAAATTAAGGAAAGTGAAATATGAAGAAACTGTTTTTTATGGCTTGCAGTACATACTGAATAAATACTTAAAAGGTAACTGTCTCAAATTCCAGTAAAATTTTACCTGTAAATAAATATTTTAATTTTTCTCAAGCCTGGAGTCTTATAGTTGAAACAGTTCCAGGTTGTCTGGGTACAGGGTAGGTAGTGACAGGCATAAGATCTTATTTATGTGATTCTGAAAATGAGATGTCCACCCTCGTAAAACGGTATTGACTTCTTAATTCAGACACCTCTCTGCTATGTTTATTTATGCCAACGATGCATTAAAAATGAAGAGGTGTTCGTATCCCAGCTTCAGTGGACTAAATTGAAATGAATTAAAGTAGAGCAAGACTGTGCATAGAATCACAAGAAGATAGAAGATTCGAGGGGAAAAAAAGATTTTGCACTCTGAACATAAACTTTAGTCTATTCGCTAGTTTATTTACTGTGTAAACTAATAATGGGTTTAATTTCCCTTAAGTTTCAGTTGCCACTCAGGTTAGATCACTGAATATGGCAGCTATGTGTGAAAGTGGTTTCAATACTGACAATTCAAGAGTAACATCTGAAAATTCCTTGGTGCCGGTTTAAGATTTTGTTTGCTTTTTTGCATTATGTGCAAATATCGCCTGTTCTGACCAGAATGCAAGTTGCCTTCTGCCGAGCTTTAGGAGGAAAGCTCGAGTCATGTGGCTTACGTATCCATGTCTTGATCCAGAATCCATAAATGTCTCTGCCAATTCTGCCAAGGATTGGAATTCCACTATAATCAAAACGCTTGATAAACTTGTTTCTTTTCTCTTTGTCAGTCTGAGGATTGATCTCTAACGTTTCCAGTAGACGACTGGTCCTAAAGCAGCAGCAATGCTTATTCAAATAATGTGGTTCGTTTGTCAGTTCGTATGGCAGAAGTGGTTAATCAAAGGCTGGCTGTAAGGCCTCTCCACTAGAGCCGCGTAGCTTAACCCTTGTGCCAGGCTGGTTATGTCTTGTTCCAAATTGCACAATCATCACATTCCCCTGGGAAAAGCACTGCTGCTAAAACCCTTGACAGGTTATTGACCATCATAAAAGAGTAATAATCTCAAATTGTTCCTGAGTCACCTGCAAATTACAAGTTTATTTTATCCTGTTGGTTTCTTGAGCAACCTGATCTATATAATAAATGAAAGTAAAATTTGGTTTTAACGTAGCTAGTATACTGCATTTGACATGTTCTCCGTGTCTTTGTTGGAGGCAAAGTGACTTTACTGTGTCTGAACCTTTTTGTTATTTATTTTATAAATTGATGAATATCATCAGTTTCTAAATTCTCATCTGTTTCTGAAACCACAGGTAAAGTGGTGACCAAAGAGAAAATCAAGGAAGCCAAAGAAGTATATAGGGAGCATTTTCAAGATGATGTCTTCAACGAAAAGGGATGGAACTATATTCTGGAGGTAAAAACTTATGAAAACAGTATGAGATCATCATGAAGGATTTATGAATCAACTGTAGAATAACACAGCAGTCTCTCCTTTTTACCATGATAGTAAAGACTGGATAAATTTAGCTTCTTATGTTTAGTGTACAGGGAGTAGCAGCTGTCAAAGAATAATCATATAATTGTAATTCCTTAGAGAAAAGTAATTTTCATCCTTTCAGATGCCAAATATGGCTTTGCAGGTAATAAGGATTTATGTCTGCCATCAGCCAGTCAGTGTAAGTGGGGGCTTGTTGGCAAGTCTCCATATGTAGTACAGCGCTTAGTGGTTGCTTGCATCATTTACATTGCTTTCTGTAACTAATCATAACCATTTTTATTCTAATGCAGAAAGCATTACAACTTCTTGCACGTGTAAGTAGTTCCAGAAAATACATGTTTTATTCAGTCGTTTCCTAAATTTTTCAGAGATACTTAAGTTGAACCTTATTGTGAAATACAAGGCTCGAGCACTTTTGACACAAAAAATCCCTCTAAATTAAGTCTTTCCACAATTATCCTCTTTCCCTTTTGTTTAAAAAGGTGTCAGTCTTCAAATAATTGCAAACATCTCTTCTCTGAAAAAGCAGCAGATTCAGACTAATAGCATTCATCGGAGCTGTTCTAATCCCTGCAGATTAATTAAATGCTAAATTTCATTGTGGGTTCTAGTGAATGGATATTTTTGGCATTTGAAAACACAATTTTTAGTTCTTTGCATTTATTTGTCCCTGAATACCCTGACGGTATGTATTTTATGGTGGCATCTGTCTGTGAATATATCTAGATGTCATCTTGCAACTAGGGTGGACCATAAGGTGTGCCAGAGAAAAGTGAATTTCAGCTAAACGTGGCAAGTGGCAGCAAGGTAAATAAAACCGTGGTTTTCTAAGAGGGAGTTACGGAGAGGTTTGTAGAGGACTTGCAACCATTTGAAATAATATGAATTCAATCCATATTTGTGTTTAAGATACATTATACATTGTGAACTGCTCTCATCTGCATTTGATATTGGTCCTTCTTTGGCTAAACTGAATTAATACACTTTTAATACTGCGTCTCTGTCCACACAGTTTTAACGTGGTTTAACTAATTGCGTTTCAATGCATGCTTTTGGTTTAGTCAAAAGCAGCCTTCCTGCATACACACTGTCTGCAAATTTTTTATTCCTTTGTCAGATTTTCTTGTTGAAATTGTGCATCAGTATAAACAAATATGATTTCAACTTCTTGATCTTAGATGCCGATGGCTCTCAAACTGGAAGTGTACATACCCTTTGGGTCTTTGCGTGCCCTTATGTCCGCACAGACCCTGCTTCTGCTCACTCACATACCCACCACTGTTTGCTCTCTGGCTCTGTTACCTGATGTGTAGCGTTGGAGGGAGCAATGGCTGTATGAGCAAAGTGCCAAAACGGATTTGAAATGTACAGGCATTAATTTGTACAAAGAATAAATGAATGAGTTAAATACCGATAGGGTGAAGGTGTGGGAGAGGAGTGGACTTCCTGGAGAACAAGATGGGGGTGTAAAGGCTGGAAGTGGGCAAGAACTGATGATGGGTGATAGAGATCTAAGCCCTAAATTATACAAGTTGATTTTGCCTAAAATTTTTGAAAAGGGCTATAATATAGTGCAATAGCATGACCATATTCCTTTTTTGATGGGCAAAATCACCACCTATAGCAACTTTGAAATCTGTTTTGTTTTTTCACTTAAGTATACTTTTGTCTTCATTGAATCAGTAATAAATTATTTTGAGCCTTTTTGAAAGCTTCATTGTCCTTTTTTAATCCAGAACAGACATCTCCAAGTCTAACGACTAAACCCCATGTGGTATATAAACAGAATTTGCTTCAGCATATTACGCTTTGGAAGAAACTTTTAAACTGCAATGTAGAAGAGACTTCTGATGTGTTTTGGGCACTGGAGAATATGTTTTGATTCTACTTATGAATCTGTGTAATTTCTCTGAATTGATGCAATTTTTGTTGCCTTTAAAGAATATGTCATGAGAAGCTTTCTATCAAAACATAAACAATATACAAAATGTTTTAAGTATTATCAGTTTAGCTTGCGAAGCTCTTTCTGAAAGTGATAATTATTCGTTTAGAGTTGCTGTTTGCAACTTACTCTTTTTTTCAAAAGGCGTATTTCACACAATGTTTAGTCCTTCAGGGCTGAAAGACTGAATTTGGCAAAAGAATGACACTTCAAGATTAGATTTCATGTTTAGTGAATAACTGAGATGATAAAATATTCTTTAAGATAGATAATAAATGGAATATGCACGAATAAATTAAAAAAGCACACATCTATGCTAAGCAAAACTAGAGATTTTTTCAAGGCCTAGATAATAGGAAAACTTTTTTGGCTTACTTCATGTGAAAGCACTGAAAAAAAAACAATTAGCAAATATTTCTTATTCTGGGGGTAGAACTTAAGTATTTTTATGGAATATCTAAGCCTTCCTGACTCAGTTTGCACAAGGACTACAACTGATAACCGTCATTTGGTTTGATAAAGAGACTATTTTCTAGGTTACAGGGTTGTCCTCCTTTTGTGATAAATGTGGATTTTTTTACTTATTTGGGTTGGTGGGTGTACAAACAAACGAAGTTATTTCTAGGATGGAAAGAAATGAAGACGAAGAAAACTTTATCAATAAACTCATAGCCTGACTTTTTTCCGTTGCAATCAAATAAAGGGGGGCAGATCCTATCTTTCCTGTTGTCTAACAATATTACTGTTTCTTACACAGAAATATGATGGCCATCTTCCTATAGAAATAAAGGCTGTTCCTGAGGGCTCTGTAATTCCCAGAGGAAATGTTCTTTTCACAGTAGAAAACACAGATCCAGAGTGCTACTGGCTCACAAATTGGATTGAGGTCAGTTTTGGAAAGTTAACATGTTTTTTCTAAGTAAATATTAATGCACTTACATTAAAGGCTGAATCCCTTATTGGTTTAAGGAGAATCTCTGGCACCTTTAGTTTTCTGCTTTAAGTCAGCCTAGATTCTTTTTTTAGTGCTCTTACACAGATCTCTTCCCCCTACCTGGCAAGAAATTGTAATAATTTTACAGAAAATTCACAACAGTACTTTTATCCATAAGGAAAGGAGGCCGGGGGGAATTGTGTGTCTGTAGCTTGGGAGTGGTAATTCCTGAGATGGTCAATACCTAGCCTACCTTATGAAGGCTAATTACTTCAGCCGTAAAGCAAACTGTTGGAGGCATCGGTACTTTCTGAATGGGCGATGGAAACAAATCGACCTTTTTGTGCCTGATGAAATGCCAGGTAGGGATTTCTAAGTCCTAAGCAAACATACATCTAATAATGTGGTGGGTTTTGTTTTAGACTATTCTTGTGCAGTCATGGTATCCAATCACAGTGGCTACAAACTCCAGAGAGCAGAAAAAGATTTTGGCCAAATATTTGCTAGAGACTTCTGGTAGTTTAGAAGGGCTGGAGTATAAACTGCATGACTTCGGCTACAGAGGAGTTTCTTCACAAGAGGTAATACTATTTGTCTAATAATATGAGATTTCTAGTTGCTCTTAACTATAGAGGATTGTAGCGTGTATCTATTAACGATTGTGTCCCTGTTCAGCAGTGAAATTGTGAATGCTCAGAGCATCGTGGACTGATGTGGAGGGGGGAGATCTGGGCTGGGGGGTGGGTATGTGTCTGAACTGTGAGCACAGTCTGCCGAAGTGTTTTTCTGTATGGAAGCTGTCTTTCCTCTGTGGATGCATGAAGAAGGTATTGGTGAAAGGGGAACTGAGTCAGAGTTTTGCTGTTACAAACTAGTGCTAGGCGGTGTCAGGATTTAGGCTTCTATATTTGGCGCAGCAACTGGAAGTTGCATCTTTTTCAGACTGCAGGAATAGGAGCTTCAGCTCATTTGGTGAACTTCAAAGGAACAGACACTGTAGCAGGAATTGCATTAATTAAAAAGTACTACGGTACAAAAGATCCGGTTCCGGGATATTCTGTTCCAGCTGCTGAACACAGGTAAGATATTAGGCTATTAAAGGCTTTTTAAAAATAGCTTAACAAAATTGAAATTTTTTTCTTGTCCATCTTTGTATCTAGAATTACTAAGCTATTTCACTTACATCGTGTAGTATTAGCCATGACTGATCCAGCTGTTAAAGCTGAAGATCAATACTGATGCCTCTGCATGTTTTCGGGACGCAACAGTGGCATGGTTGTTCTTACCTATAAGTGTATTTTAAATGTTTTTTAACTATAACCTTCTTATCAGTGTCTAAGTAAATTTGGATGATTCTTTTTAGAATTGACTTGGAGGCTTACAGGTAAAAGTAGATATTGAGGATTCATGTTATGAACTTTAAATTTTATTTTAAACATAAAACCATAAAAATAAAAACCCACATAAGTTGCAGTTCTGGACTCTCCCAGATCATGTTTGCCCTCCAGAAAAGGCAGCTGCTCTAAAGCTTCCTGTTGGCATAACTAATTCGGCCAATGGTAAATCCTTGATCTCTCCCTAAGAAATGTGAATGAGTTTTTGAGAGTAAGGAACAGGCATTTGGGTTGAAGAGCTCTCATTTTTTATATCCGAATCCTGTACGAGGTCATGAGCGAATGCAAATCCTTGGATTTCACTTGCACGTCTGCATACTGAAATAAGCAGAACATAAAGGGAAGGGACAGTTACTTTTTTCTTATATGCTACAAAACCTAGTGCTTTTGAATAGTCAATATCTTCACTTAGAATTGCAAGACAGACAATGGAAAGGCTTACCTGAATAGTCCTAATATGGTGGTGATCATCTTTGAACGAACACTGCTTCATCGAACTTCCTGAACCATTGCTGTAGTGCTGTTGTAGAACACCTGCTTGATCAGTAGACGTGACATTTGCTTAATACTGCAGTTAAATCCAAAAATGGTGGATCAAGCAACTACAAAATTCGTTGTGATGAAGGCAAACTCATGGAGTCAAAGAACAAGCAAGTGTCTTTTGCCCTGCGTATTGAAGTGGTGGTATAAGAGCAGACAGCTTAAGCTGTCCTAGTTCAAGTTCGCATTGCCAAATGCAGTCTGCAGTTGCTCTTTCCAAGGTAATACACCAAAAGGGTCTCATGCAAGACATCCACATTTTTCTAGAATTGTTCTACTGTTCCACAGCCTCCAGTGAGAGTTTGGGTTGTGAGTGTGGTGCTTGCCTCTGTCACGCCGCCAGGGTCGTTCCTCAGACTGCCCCAAACTCTTTGAAACAAATTTTGTTTTGTCTCTTCACTAGTGTGATGTGGGGCTTGTCCACACAGAAGTTAATGCTGGTGCTTAATGGTAAAAATTCAATGCCCACTAGCTGCACACCTATGCTTTGCATGGGAGCATTTTCAGGTGTTCACACACAAGTTAAGGTAAATTATGTCGGCTGGTCTGTGACAGCCACATACAAACATCGGCTGCAGACCAGCTGTCATTCAATAACTTATTACCTCTCTCAGCAACTCTGTTTTATGTGCTTGCCTGTGCCCTTGTGCCAAGGGTAATGCCCTGAGGTTCCTCTAGAAGAATGTTTGTTTGGGTGAGCGTAATGATTTTAAATCACTATTAAAAAAAAAAGAAAATAAATTGTGTTTTCTCTAAGATTTTCTCAAACGTATGCTGCTAGTTCTTTACTTCCCATTTTGTAGTCTGAAGTTGCCAGAGCCAATGTTCTGTTAGTTACCATCTGTAGTTTCCTGTCTGAATTTCAGATTTAAAAGAGAAACTCTCTCACATATGTTAAATAGAATCATAAAATGGTTTGGATTGGAAGGGACCTTAAAGATCATCTATTTCCAACCCCCCTGCCATGGTCAGGGACACCTCCCACTAGACGTGGTTGCTCAAAGCCCCATCCAGCCTGGCCTTGAACACCTCCAGGGATGGGGCATCCACAGCTTCTCTGGGCAACCTGTTCCAGTGCCTCACCACCCTCACAGTAAAGAATTTCATCCTAATAACCAATCTAAATCTACCCTCCTTCAGTTTGAAATCGTTACCCCTCGTCCTATCACTACACTCCCTGACAAAGGGTCCCTCCCCATCTCTCCTGTAGGCCCCCTTTAGGTACTAGAAGGCCTCAATAAGGTCTCCCCGGAGCCTTCTCTTCTCCAGGCTGAACAACCCCAACTCTCTCAGCCTGTCTTCATAGGAGAGGTGCTCCATCCCTCTGATCATCTTTGTGGCCCTCCACTGGACCCGTTCCAACAGGTCCATGTCCTTTTTGTGCTGGATGCAGGAGTCCATGTGTGGTCTCACCAGAGCAGAGTAGAGGGGCAGAATCACCTCCCTCGATCTGCTGGCCACCCTTCTTTTGATGCAGCCCAGGATGCGGTTGGCTTTCTGGGCTGCAAGTGCGCAATGCCCGCTCATGTTGAGCTTCTCATCAACCAACACCCCCAAGTCCTTCTGCTCAGGGCTGCTCTCAATAAATAAACAAAATAAAATAAAATCTCAATAAAATAAATAAATAAAATCACATTTACATGTGAAAGAAGTTTCATGTGTCAAGTGTTTGTCTTGAGTTGCCAAAGATGCATCCAGGGTGCTGTTTATTTAGTATGTAGTATATTTACTATCCATGCAACACAGAGCTGACAAGCACGTAGTTTATGCTGTCTTGTAATCGTATTGCCTACTAATATCTTGAACTGTTACTGGTAAGAAATACCGAATGTGTGATTTAACATGTAAATGCTGCTCTAATGTGTTTTTTTCAATTGACTTTACAGTACCATAACAGCTTGGGGGAAAGATCATGAAAAAGATGCTTTTGAACACATAGTGACACAGTTCTCTTCAGTGCCTGTATCTGTGGTTAGTGACAGCTACGACATTTACAATGCTTGTGAAAAAATATGGGGTGATGACTTAAGGCATATAATTGAAGCCCGAAGTCCAGAGGCACCACTTATTATTAGACCAGATTCTGGGAATCCCCTTGACACTGTTCTAAAGGTAATCCTTTCTTTAAGTCGTTTGTATACGAGATTGGGAAGGGCAATTGTTTGTTTTGTAATGACTGGCTAACAAACCTAGGAAACGTCATGCTCTAATTCGATACGCATAGTATATAGATGATGCTGGATGATTTGGACCTATAAAAGATGTGAACATTTACCTGCTCTCAGTACAGATATGGGAACTCTTGCAGTCCGAATAGTTCAATCTTTTTCATCAAACCCATTCTTGCATACTATTCTTGAAGCTTTTACAACCGCTACCAACAGCTACATCTAATGACGTTGAAATGATTCTATAAAGAGAGGTCTTTCATCACTTAATAAGAAATAAAATGGGAAACAACTTGAGCATTAATAAATGCCAGGCCAAAAAGACGTCTTACCATCAAGTTTTAGATATCTTGGTGTCCTGTATTAATGTGATTCATTGTTTTATGCTACAAATAGAAGTTTAGCACTTTTCTCCCTTTTGTAAGATGTGCGTTTAAGTCAGTGGCACGCGACCTCCAAGTTGAAAAGTGCTTCTTGCCCTGAAGCTCTTTAGAGAGTCTAAGGACTGTTGCAATTTTAGAATAAAAGCTGTTGATACCTCTGGATTTGAGTAGCTGTCAGCACTGTTTTGATAAGAAAGTAGGGGAGATTTTAGTTATGCTGGCACTCTATCAGATTAGATCCATACAGCTTTAACACTTTTCTTTTTTTCTCCTTTGGTACAACTGACATATCACAAATAGGAACTTTGAATAATCTTTATCAGAGCTGATTAGAAAAACTCCTAGCTGAAGTATTTCATTTTAATTATTGGTGGCTAACAAAATTACAGAAAACCGAAAGCCTCATCCACCATCCTAAGGGAGGTCAAAAGAAGACCAGAATCTTAAGTTAATGCACTAATAACAAAAACTCGCAGCAACCAAAGAGAGAGAGGAGGGAAGCATGGTTCCGGGTAGCTCTTGGGTACAAGTTCATAAAGGCCGTATGGTCTGTGACTGCTTTAATCTAATGGCTCCCACCACAATGGCTGGCATGCTTTTTGTTTGTGTGCCTACGTGGATAGATTTTGAGCAGGATACGGGGGTATATTTAGGGAATTATTTTTTATTTTTTTTATTTTCAGAGCATTACTCAAATGTGGAAGTTGTGGGGGTTTTATTGGAATGGCAGGTTTTTGGTTTTATTTTGAACTGTCTCCCTTCCCTTTTCAATAGGTCTTGGAGATTTTAGGGAAGAAATTTCCCATTACAGAGAACTCAAAAGGTTACAAGTTGCTGCCACCGTATCTCAGAGTTATTCAAGGAGATGGTGTGGATATCAACACATTGCAAGAGGTAGGAGATCCTGTTTGGGTGTCAGGGTGACACTGGTAATGTTGATATTTAATCTGGACTTTGTTACGCCTAGTGAAATATTGCAGCTTCTCTGCTGACCCCACCCTGCCCTTCATTCCAGACACTGGCAGTGATATCCTGATATGTAAAACAAATTCATTAAAACTCCACAGGGAATTAAGATGCATAAAAAAAAATAAAAGGCACTTCCTAATCCTCCTGTTGTAACCCATCTCCTCCCACTGTCTCCTTTTGTTTGCTTTCATCCTGCCTGTCAAGTCTCATTCAGATCAAAATCTGGCAGCGTTTGGTCCTTTCATTGATGTATCTAAGGCACACTGTGTGATTGCTGTGCTATAGCAATAGTAGTAATTAACTGGTTTGGCTCATTAGTTATGTACCATCTGAAGTGTGCTTGCACTCAAGTATTGAAGGTGTAGTTTTGAAGGAGACTTTAAAAACAAAGGTAAGGGAGGTGAGTTCATTTAATTGGCAACTAGTGGAATAAGGATTGTTGAAAGCACAGAAAATATGTTTAACAGATTAGTCTGTAGTCTAAGTCGAAAGTACAATTTCATCAAGACAAAAATTGATTATTTAAGTAGATGCTGCATGCTTGGAACTAGTTATAAATACACCACTATTGACTAGATGGAGATACTAGGTAATATAATGTGGTTACAAAGGTATAGACTCCAGTAACTACAGATGGGGAGATGTGTGTAAGAGGAGAACTTGACTTTATCAGGTTTTTCCTGGGTCATTCATCTTCAGCTGTATTGGAGTTCAAAACCAGAAATAAGTGGAATAAATTGAGATTAATTTTACTTGATTTTATTCACAATTGTCTTGGCTTTCTAGATTGAGACATCCTTAGATTCTTCTTAATCAAAGTTGACTTACGCTACTCCTCAAAATTAGGAGTAAGAGAGACATCAAGCTTGTTTTTTAGCTGGTCTGAAACTACCTGAGTATCTAACACAGGCACATCATGTGAACCGCAGCGACAGAACTCAAATTTGTTACTCAGATCCTTAGAGAGCAGTTAACTTTGAGATTGTTCCCTGTGCCTACTGTAGTGCAGTCATGCTCTATAGTTTTGTTCCTCCACTGATAGCCTTTAAAGCAAATTCTATTTTACTTCATTTTTTTTGTCCCATGTGGCTTTTTGAAAATCTACAACTGTGCTAAAGTGCTTAACAGGACACAAGCATGAGAGGCTAATAGCTGGAAAGAAAGTTTTATTATTAGATACTAGGGAAAGAGACTCTTTTTTTCTTTTTTTTTTTTTTTTTTAATATAAACTTCTACTTGTTCTCAACAACCATTTAACAGGACGGATGCCTGTGTTAGGCAAAGTATGTTGAGATTTTCATGAGTCATGACAGGAAAGAAACTGGGCTATTAATTATTTCTTGTAAGGAATTCGAAGGTTGCTTTCTGTAAATTGTACTGGACAAAATTCAAGGATACTCATATAACATCAATTGTAATCAAAATAGTAAAACTAGTATTTAAAATGTTAAAAAATGCACTGCTTTATAAGTTCTAAATAGAGCAGGTAAATAATTCCAGCAGCTAATGGGAGAGGGTAAGAGGCAGAAGGAGCAATTCTTTGTTCAGATGATCTGCCTGTTTACGTATCTTCCTTGTCAAACTGTAACTGATTATGAGGAAAAGTCTACTTCTGTGTAGTAGAAGGGACTTGAAGGTCTGGTTCCACAAGACTTACAGAGCAGACATAAGTCCCTGCTGCCTACTGGCTGCCTTTTTAGCTCTTCCTGATTCTAATCTTGCTGCGTACCTCATGTCAGCTTTGGTCATTGAACCACTGGTCATTAAACTAATTTAGCCCACACACATAGCAGCAAACTAACTGAGCCAAAAGTGACCAGTTTTTTGGTTCAGTGAATTAAACTGGCTCAAAAAAGGGGCCGGTACTCACCAGCACAATACAGGAGAGAAAAGCTGTTGTTTTGAGCTGGGAGAAGCAGGAAGGAAGGAAAGAGACACAGCAGCAAGTTATCTTGGAGAAAAACCCCTGAATTTGCAGCCTAATTTTAGTCATGTTTAAATTTCATGGATTTCTTTATCCTCGTATGTCAGCAAAACCAAGGTTACCATGCTGACTTTTGGAAGACTGGGTAATAGCTTGCCATGTGAAAAACAAACAAACAAAAAAAACCCACCCTAAAGCGAACCTAACCTTTTCAAAAAAGGAGTTTACATGAACAAGTATCGTTGTAGCCATACCACTGCCCCCACCCCCTGGCCCCTTAGACCCTATGGAAGTGATTATCCTAATTATTCCATATCAGCCTTAGATTCGAGGTGTGATTTATGGTTATGGATCAGATGAAAGGTAATGGGTACAGTAGGAAAATCTAGAATGAGTAATGACCGATCAGTCTCATTTCACTATCCAAACTAGCTGAAACAATATAGAAAACAACTCAGAGTATAAACTGGATTTTAAAATTCTTTGTTTTAATAGGGGATGCTGGTAGAACAGGTAAGGAACCTTTTCTGACTTTCTTCTAGCATTTTCACTTTTTAAAATCATTCCAATCTGCTAACTCCACAATATACTACACTTTCAAAGGATTTTCTTTGAACATTCAATTTCCAGATGTCTTTACATTTTTATACAAAGAAAATCCTCTAATCTGGAGTCACAGTTGACAGATTAATCATGCTCATAATGGTCAAAGGAAGCTGGCCAAAACCTTGACACCTGAACTGTTCTCCCGGTATAGGTTTGAAAGTGTGAAACAAGAAATTCTTCTGTACTGTTTTCCTTTGGGGGAGGCTTCAGTTGTTTCAGATCTCCCCCTTTTCTTCTTCCATACTACGGCTGCTGTTTGCCATCTCTTCCCCATACCTAAGGAAGCTGTTATCTGGGCCTCTGCTGCGGGTCACTGGTAGAGTTAGAGCTGTCTTTCAGGTTGGTCTCGATTTCCCTTGCCTTCCACCCCTCACCAGCCAAAGATCAGTCTGAGTAAGGAAATCCCTTGGGAGAGAGTGGAAAGGTGGAAGCCAGTTCTTCACCCAAGGTAAGTGAGGAGCTGTGCCTGTGCCAGGTGAACAAACCCTCTGTAAACGAGAGCAGGAACACTAGCTGAACAGGGGTTCACATTTCTTCTCACCTAGGCAAGAGGGTTAAGCGGCCATGGCCCAGCTATGCTGCGCTTGTACGAGCATCTGTTAGCCTACAGGTATCGGTGAACACGAGGTCTAAGCATCCGTGTGCCTTGGTAGGATGTTGTTTATACCAGGCAGTTTGCGCTACATCTTGCAGGCATGTTCAAGGGAGTTCAGTGTCAGATGTGATCTATAAAACTCCATAAGGAAAGGAGTCAAATATGTTGGCTCAGGATTGGCCAACAGTTCACGTGGCTTCAGTCTTGGTCAGCATCTGGACAGAATTTGATCAGAGTCCAGGTGGAGTTTACCTACATTTGCCTTTTCAAAAGACAGTGCAGATAAGCAGAGTCCATATCCTGGCCCAGTCAAGGCTGACTTCTTACGGTGCTGTTTGGCCTTATGCTTAAGGAGAAAGTATGGAGAATCTCTTTTTTTACCCTTCCTTTTCTGTTTTCAGTTACTTCTCAGATGCTTAAGGGAGAACTTCATTCATTTCAATCCCTCACTGGGTACCCCCTTTAACTGCTTCCAGGAGAACCTAATCACCTGAAAACAGGGATTCCTTTTATGCCTGGTCACTGTCTGAAAGGATATGGTAACTACTGCTGAAATCCACAGGATTGTCACATATTGAGGGGTTATCTGTTCAGGATACAAAACTTCCAAAGGGTTCCCTTAAGTGAAAGTTATGGTGGTAGTGTCATGAGATTCATTGCGCTTGGTTTCTTGGATGAGGCTGAGTAAGCTGGTAGCTTTAGAATGATGGAAGCTCACTGATGAAATCTTTACTGCGGAAATCTCTGCTAAAAACATAGTGGGAGTGTGTTCAGAGCATACCCTCAAAAGGTTACGGCTCTGCAGTCCACCTGTTGGCTGGCCTCTGCCAGGCATTCGGACTTGGAGAGCGTTTGAAGAGGCAGTCTGCATGTGGTGACTAAATGGATAAACAAAACACTAACTAGTATGCTCTTTTGTTTACATTAGCTATCCATTTGCCACTCTCTAGAGTTGGAGTTGTCTATTTTTTTTTTTTCATCTAAAATTCTAACTTTGCCTTAGCTGTGCCTTAAAAAAAGTGTCTTGACATCAGTAGCTCCTGAAACAGTCCTTTTCAGTGTTACTCTGGCATTTTTTTTTTTTGATGCAGGAGGCTGAGACTGCACAAAAGATTACTGGGTTTCTGACAATGTTGATTTTTGAAACTCTGCACTGTTCCACATAATTTTGTCCTCCCCTTCTGCTTCTCACCTTCCTTTTTTCTGGATGGATGGGATTTTGCTATTTCGTCCACTCTGAAGTTCTCACCAGCTTTTATTAGGAAAATGGTTAGGAGATGGGAGTTCAAACACTCCGGTATTGGGGCTATAACCATCATTTCGGGCTGTCGTAAGGGTAAACAGGTCAGGGAAACAAATCTTGGCCATTTATGAGCATGACTAAACCAGCACCCATTACTCCAGGCTAGAGGACGTCATGTTTGTCTGGGTAGGATGAGAGTTGGGGGAAACGATAAATAGCAAGTTTTAACTTGACTATTGGCAGTGCAGTTCACATGGATCTGCTTTGCCACCTTCTCAGGCAGGTACCAACTTTTTGAGCAGCTTTATGTATTTCCGTTTCCCATCTTTGAGATCGCTAATTGAATTCTAGTCAATGTGATTTTCAGGACCGTAGAAATCATTGGTCAAAGTGGGTAATAACCTTCTTTGTTATGAGTCGATGAGCAAGATGACTGCTTTGTTTCAGGATACATGCTATGCTTTGAGGTCTTCCCATAATTCTGAGAAATCAGAAGGCTCTGAAATGCTTCCATGAAGTCTTTCATTTCCTTTAGAGCTCTGATTGTTTGGGCATTGCACTACTGTGCTACCCTAGTTTGGGAAGTATACATGCTGGCATGATGATAATTTTACAGCATAAACTTTCTATAATTAGTCCATGCTGGAGTCTCAAATAAAAATGCAAACAGCGTGCCAAGTATTGACAGAATTTTTGCATATATCTCCTGGAAACTGAATGTTAGTTGGCTTAATTGTCTGTAAAAGCATCTTGTTTAAGTAGTATAATATTTTTATGGTAAAATGGCATGGCCTGAAAGTACGTTCCAACATAATTTTCTTTTTCTTATTAGATTGTGGAGGGAATGAAGAAGAACAAATGGAGTATTGAGAATATTGCCTTTGGATCTGGTGGAGCTTTGTTGCAGAAACTAACCAGAGATCTTTTAAACTGTTCCTTCAAATGTAGTTACGTGGTGACCAACGGTCTTGGGGTATGTCCTTGTACTACTTCTACCATCATGTTTTCAATAGAGGCCTCGCTGCTTGAATGCCTGTTGATATTTCCTGTTACATTACCACCATCTGCATTAGGTACACAAGGCCCACAAAGCCCTTTCCTTTTAAAAAAAAATGCTCTTTTCATTTTAGGTAAATGTTTTCAAGGATCCTGTTGCCGATCCAAACAAAAGGTCAAAGAAAGGCAGACTGTCGTTGCACAGGACACCTGCTGGAGATTATGTGACACTTGAAGAAGGCAAGGGAGATCTTGAAGAGTATGGGCAGGTATGAATTTTCAAAATTTCTTACATCCTTCTTCATGCAAAAATAGGCTGAGGAAAAGTAGGTTATAACTTAATTTCAGAATTTATTTTTTATTGTCTTTTTTGTTCAACTCCTGTCCTATTACCTCAGAAGTGTCCCCGGTGCCAAATTCAGTAACAGCAGGAATGTTAGAATGCCAGTAGAATGTTCAGGCTTTACAATTAGAGGTCTTTCTCTTTTGTTTGTCTTCAGAAACAATAGAACATTGCTGCTTTTTCCCAAAACTAATGTCTCAATGTTGCAGAATAAGTGCTAGCCAAGTAGTCTTGCCTGGGCTGTATTGCACTATTGGAGTCGTGAGCTCAGTTGGAGGTGGGAGAGGGACAGGCGTAACTAAAACTTGTTTCTACTTCCCCATTGAGATTTTTAAGTAGTTCCTTCAGATGTTAATGCTCTGTGTGTGGAGTAATTGCCCAGTTTTTAAAGATGTAAATTTAAGCCAGGAATTCAGTTTCCCTGTTAATTCTTTATAATTGCAAAATGAAATGCTATTTCTCTAAAATAAGCGCAGACTTCATGCCAGTCTTGGCTTTCAGTTTGATATCGATTAACATTTTCCGTGTACAAGCAATGAAATGGTTAACTGGATGTTGAGTCTCTTCCTGAATTAAGAGGACTGAAAATAAGTTATCGAATTGCACTTCAGCCTTTAGAAGCTGGAAGGTTCTTGAGTTTTCTGGTACATGGATGGACATTTCTGTGCTTTTAGGCAGAGGGGTACCACTAGGCGTACTGTAAAACTGAGATCTGTCTGAGAAAATTCAAGATGGAAACTAAACAGTTATATACACTGTAGATAATGTGCTCTAGATGCAAAGATTTAAGAGAAAAAGACTTTCAAAGTTAAGTATACACATATGCACGTGTGTATGTTTGTGGTGAACGTACATGTATATGTAGAGAGAGAGGGACCTCATGGTGAGAAATCTCTTCAAAACAAATCACGAAACTTTGGCTCTGAAATCAGGCAATTTATAGTTCCTTCTTTTTTGACAGGTGAAATAATTCATTTTTGAATTTTTTTTTTTTGTCCTGGGATATTAGAGAGGGTTATTTGTATGGTACGGGTGCCGGGGCTCCCTGGGAAAGGACAGGGAAATGTACTCTTTTGTGGGCCCGTTTCCCTAAAGCCACAGGTCCTTGCAGGAGGTCATCCATCATAGCGACTGCTCAGCGTTGCTGTTGTGCTGACTTTTCTGCACAAAGCTGTGCCTATTGCTCTTTGGGTGCGCTGTTTGCAAGCACTTCTTGAGACACCGTTTTACAAAATGTATATGCAAAGGGGACTGCAAAGAGATATTTTTTTTAAAAATTTTTTTTTTCATAGTTGCTCTAGAAGAAATAAAGGCTTAATGTAAACCTCTGTAGTTGAGTTGTATTTAATTGGTCGAGCATCTCCTTTCTTACTAGCTGCTCTAGGAGGGTATCTTTAGCATGTGTGTGACTCTGGCCAGATGTGGACAACTTACTTTAGGGACTACTCAGCATAAATCTCTCTGTGCACAGAATGGCCTAAATCCTTTCTTCTGTCTAACCATTGGTGAAAGGTGTCAGAAGACACTGTAAAGATTTCGTATCTTGGCAGTTTGAAGCTCTAGTCTTAACCAGGCTTGAATTGGGCGCTTGCTTTTGAGTTTGTGTTACCCCATGTTGTTTGTTCGTTTGCCAAATCGCTCTTGCTAAAGCAGTGGTGTTTCTTGCAGGATCTCCTTCATACAGTATTTAAGAATGGAAAGGTAACGAAGTCATATTCTTTTGATGAAGTAAGACAAAATGCCAGGCTGAAGAACAGTGAACTAGAAGTGGCGTCTCACTAAGTTCCATTCCATGTCTGTGTACGTGTGTGTGTAACAAGTACGTACTGCATAGCTACTGGGTTTATTGTACAGATTTGTGTGTTTGTGTTTTATGACATTGTAGCCAAATTATTTGTTGGTTTATGGACATACTGCCCTATCTTTTGCCAGTCTTTAGAAAAGATGAAATCAGGAAATGGTACTTACATTGTAAAACATATTTAATGCTAAAGTGTGCTTTTTAGGGCCCTTTGCCAGTAGTGATTCAATCTGGTATTGATCTTTTCACAAATGAGACAGAGCTGAGAAACTTTTTTATATATAACAGAATATCACAAAATGGATTTACATAAAATTATCATGATTGCTTTATGTTTATATTTAACTTGTATTTTTGTACAAACAAGATTGTGTAAAATATATTTAAAGTTTCAATAATTAAGTCTTTCCAACTTTTCATGATTTTTATGAGCACAGACTTTCAAGAAAATATTTGGTGGGGGGGAAAAATCCATTGCCTTTTGTCCATTAATCAGCAAATAAAACATGGCCTTAAAGTTTGTTGTGACATTATACCATTTGACGACTAAATGAGGACTCGTATCTCCTTAAGATCCCATAGAATTGCTGACCTCACCGTTTCTTGTAGTTGTCTGTATTAGTAAATCTGCATTAAAGAAAATTACTGTTCTTACTAGAAGGTTTAGGTACTACAGACCTTGCTGGCATGGTAAGGGATGTAAATGAAATGCCAAATTTGAAAGGATTCTCTACTGCAACTTAACTTGCCAAGTCTATCCCACTTGGCATATGCACCTCAATATTTTAAGAGTAAAGTTTTTAAGAGATCTCCTCTTCCAGTATAGAATATATGTGTAAAATACTGAAATATGGAAGCGGTGTATTTTAAAGTAATTACACTTCTGGGTTTATTTTTCATATACTGTAAGTGACATGACTTTAAAGCAGAATACTGGACTGGGTAGTGCACTTTTTTACTTTTTTGTATTTTTTTCATTGATTTGCCTTTTGTCAGACTGGATGTTAAATTGTAAAAATGTTTAACTATTTTTGTTAACAACTTTAATAAAACTTTATGCTCGCCAAACTCCTACATGAATGGCAGACCTGTTTCCCCTTCTCGCCCCGTCTCATTGGGGTGAGGAGGGGCTTTTATTTTGCAGAGGGTAACTGTAAAACAATATGTTTGAGAGATGCTTTTGAACTGTCTGCACTTGATTGTATTTGCTCTCTGCGCGTGCTTGATTTGAATATCTGCTGGAAAACGAAACTCTTGAGGATTTTATTTGAGAAGCTATGTAGTAACCTCTGAAATGTTTGGTAGTACTGTAGGATGGCTCTCACTAGAAAAGTACCTCCCTTACTCAAAAGCAAAAAGCAACAGGAAAAGTAAATGGCTCCTGTGTTACGCTGGTGACCGACTATCAGCCAATGGCTTAATATATCGATGTCACTGATGCTTCTAATTAGTAAACGATGTTATAGAAAAATGTTAGGGGTCCTGTAAAATAACTTAAGCCTATAAAATTTTATAAAATATGCTTTTAAAGGAAGATTGAAAAGCCATACTTCATTGTTCTTATTCTCTCGCCAAAAAGGGCCACATCAAAGCACCTATAATATTTCCAGAGTTTGCGGTTAAGACATTTATGCCCAGTCTCAATAGTTCTTGTTAATGAAAATTTGTTTTCCACTTGTAGTGTATGTAATTATACATTTAAGTGATGTATTGTTTCAAAAATAGTGCTTTAGTGAGACTCTAAATGCTGACCTTTCACACTGAGGAACTGCCTTCCCTTTGCTATTAATGGTATTGTTTGTATTTGGCCAGGAAAGGTTTTAAATCTGGACCTAGGATGAGTAGCAGGTAAATAGAACAGAGCCTATTTCACTCCTCCACGTGTGTACTAGGGAATTTTATGATGTATGGTTTAAACAACAATAAAGTAAATGCTGCTTTCATTCTGTACCAATAAAAATTTTGATAACTATTGACTACCCATAACTGATATTTTTGTACTTGAACTGAGGATATACTGTGGAAGCACTGTTCTCTTGTGTACCATGAAATACAGGAGTAATTGTTCAGTATTGTCTAAAACTTTTAGCTTATTAGTTGGAGATCTGAAGCAAATTGTCTACTTGTGCATGTCACTTTCAGAAGGTTGTCATGTCACTCATTTTATTAAATGTTAATATCTTTAAAAGGGGGGGGGGGGGCAGGGGAAAGAAAAACACCTGGTGCTATTCAGACCTGAATACGTGTCTCTCTGTGTTTGGCGGTTTGACATTCTGGGCATCAAGGAGTTGACAGAAATTACTGCAGTGCTTGAACCATACAATATCCTAATTCTTCCATATGAAAGCAAACAGCATGTTTAAGTTTGCTTTAAATTACTAGATTTGTAGTCACTGATATATTTTAATTATCCCCATTTCATAATATAATACAGTATTTGTATTTAAAAATAGAAATTGGGAGTTTTGTGTTAATACTCTTATTTGTAACCATATTTAGCATAAGAAATGGGTTTTATAAGACTATTTTTTTTTTTTTTTTCTTGAGCTGCATGATTATGATAAGATGCTTTTTTGGTACTTTGAAAGGTCTGAGGAGAGAACAGAAGAGTACTTAACTGTTTGGTTTGCCAAAATCAAAACAAAGCTTAAACAGTTTTTTCTTATAGGTTTTTACATTCCTTCCTAACCTGTTTAGTGAAGAAGAAATATTCCTCACTTAAATCCTCTGTTAAAGTAATTTAATGTACTTGGCATCAAATACCAGTATGTAATACACATGGAAATAAAGTTTAGTTCTGGCAGTGAAAATAATAGCTACTTGACTGTGTCTTAAAGTTGCGATGTTGGGCATCAGATTTCATTCCCGTGCTTTTTGTTGCCAAACAGAGACGTCAGCGTAGCTGTGCTGTCATTGCAGTCCTCTGCAGGAGAGCTGCTCCGCTGGCCGGCACGCTGTTTGGGGTTGAGTAGTTGAATTTACAGTCAGCTCAGTTCCCGAGAAGAAGGGTGTGTTTTAGGGTGTGAGCGCGTCCGCGCTTCGGCATCTTGCGTGTTTGTGCTTAAAAATCAAGCACTTGTAATTGAATTTGGTAGAAGGAATTACCCTCTATTTATATTTCGCTACCCTCTATTTATATTTCATATAATCCTTTCTCAAATAAGGATTCATTATTTAAATTTTACCTCTAAAGCTATTAAAAAAGCTTGTTTAAAGCAAATTAACCAAAGATGTTGCAGCCTTCGGTTCACTTCAGTATATGTCAACAAATGGTGTCAGCTCTTCAACAGAGAGAACATTTCATGTCCCTTTGGGCAAGATTTTCATAATTGGAAGAAGCTACACTTTTAACTCCTACATAACTTAAAATTGCAGAGGGTACCTTACAGACACAGACGCTGTTAGGATGGGTGTGTAAGGCACCTAGTGTAAAGATTTACCAGCATTTGTTGCTGGTCCCTTTAAGTCATTCTGTAATGTAAAAAGGGACTCCTGTAGCCTTTTAGCACTTGAATTTAAAGTCTCTGTTCCATTATCTTTACAGAGAACATGCACAGCCTAAGTGTTAGGCAGGCCTCTTCTTCCTCCTTTCCACACTGGTAAAAACCTCCAGCTGCAATGGTCCAGCTTTTCTCACTCTATAATCAGCCTTTGTGTAAGTTAAAAATTATTATTGATGGTGAGCGTGCGGTGGTGGGCTCCCAGGTCATCACGCAAAGAGATCTGCAAGGAAATTCCAAGCCTCAGAATGTGCAGGAGAAGACAAGGGACTCACAAATGTGTGTCTTCCTAGGTCTTCTAATTCTACCATAATAAATAAAACAATATGTGTGCCGAGCTGCTCAAGGCAGGAACTTTAAGGATGCATTTGAGCAATGGTAACTGCATGTCTACCTGGTAATGTATGGGGGGTTTTGTCCATGAGAGCCCCGTCAGGGTCCTGTAGGTGTGCACCTTCTCTGTGGAATTTGCTAACACTTGAGTGAAAGATGCTCCTCTTGTCTTAAACCTGTTGGATAGAGGCACCTCATGTGGAGAGCTGCATGCCTTCTAAATAACCTGGTGATCAGAAATAAGGAAATACTGAGATTAAAGATGCTCTGTAAAGTCACGCTCAATGAAATCACCGTTGTCTGCCATGGATATGTTCTTTTTTTCCCTGTTTTACTAGTAGTAGTAAAGCTGACCTTGTAATGATTTTTAAACACCCTTCAGAGTTATCTAAAGACGTTTGGTTTTAACTCATGGTAAGGGATGAAAATTGCTTAGCAATAGAGCATTTCCAAAAACTGTTTTCCTGTGGCGCAGTATTTTGTTGAAAGGTGCTCTGATTTCTGCTGTAACATAACCCAGAGCAATTTAACAGATATGGGAGTGAAGTCAGCAGGATTCTTCTCTAGTAACACGTTTTGTTCCATATCAGTTCCTTACTAATCCTTATCCGAGTACTCCTAACTGCTTTTTGAGTAGAATTACTGGAATTTTCAATTTATGGTGAGGTTTCCTGGAATCAGAATTGCAGTCCTCTCTCCTGCTCCTGGCTGGAGTAGAGAGGTCTCTTAAGGAGGGAGAGGGAGCCATCATGCCTCCAGCGATGTTTTTACTTCCCTCTTATGCAACTTTTCTGAGTAGAAGGGCAAGTTTATTGTTTGTTTACCTTTGAGCCAAAAAAAAATCAGAAAATTTGGGTTGTATAACTTCTCTTTTTTTTTTCCCCCAGCAATTTAGATTGTGTCTAAATCAGTTCAAGCTGTTTCTAGGTCACTAGATACATTTACACAAGCATACTCTAATTTATTAGTATATGTAACTATTTACCTTATGCTTCATTGATTAATACTGGCCTATGAGATTTGACGATCCGATTCTTGGTGGTTGTTCCTATGCTTGTGTCAAGTAAACATACTGTATGTAGCCAGGTAATTATAAATTATTGAAAATGGCTTCAGAATTTTCTATAATTACAGTACCTAAGAAATTTGAGTGGGTAGTTAAAGGATGCGTGGAAGGATCTGAGGGCTGGATGTTTTTACTTTTCTGTTGCTAGTTTAGGTTATTAGTGTAGCTATTTAAAGCTTTCTCATCAGCTGTATTATAGGAAAGGAGATGAAGAAACTTATTTTATAATGGCTGAGTATTCATATCACCAAAAGATTAATAAAAGTAATACAGCTCACCTGACGTGAGAGCGTATGGACTCTAAAATTTTTATCTTCTAAGGAAAAGTGAAGAACATCAGTCCCAAACTTCCTTCCCTTTTCCACAAAAGGGAGAAGCAGCAGCTGTTTTCTCAGGGCGTTTGGGATGCAGTTTCCTCAGCTGTCAGAGCGTAAAGAACAAGGCTGCCATGCTCTTCCCTTTCAAGGAAGTCTTCCCTATTCCAAAAGATGCTACCCTATTTTAAGCATAAGGAATTGCGGCTCGTTGTTGGATGTGTCAGAAGGATGACATACCCCAGCAATTTCAGAGGATAATCTCTGGGCGAAATGGCTTTGGGTAGAGATATGTCTGTAAGTCACAGAAAGGTCAGAGTATGACAACTAATCTGCCTCTGGTGAGGGTCCCTCCCCCTCTCCTGTCAGCTGAGCAGGTTCAAGTCTATCCTATAATCTGCTGTGAAAACATTGAGGCTGTTCAACCAAAACAGAGTGTTGCCGTGTCCCTGCGATAACAAAGCACCAGTCTGTTAATGTGCTCCAGTCTAACCTGAATCCATTTTTCAAGGCTTGTAGCTACTTGTTAAGCCAAATGCCAGTGACAAACCTCATTAAAGCTACTGTTCTTCCCACACGCCGTGGGTTTTGCAGCCTCACCTCCAGCACTGCTGCTTGAGGACCATTATTTGCTTTTATTGCAACTATAAATCTCCAGAAGATAAAAAGGAAGATTTCACCTCTGTACAAGGTTTTGCACGCTTTACACCTTCAGACAAAAGCAAATAGATTCCCACAGTAAAACCAGGAAAGAAAGCTGTCCCTTTGCTGCCTTTCATGTCTTGAGTTGTGACTATGAAAGCGTTAATGGACACATGAGAGCTGGCAAAACAAAGATAATATATTCTCTTAAAAATTGGTTTCCTTATAAATGCCATCTACTGAAACATACACATATAATCTTTCTACTAATTAATAAAACAACTGAATGCTCAAACACTTTAGCTTGGTTTCTGCAGGTGCCTCTTGACTCGCCAGTCTCAGCCAGATTCCATACATGTTATACAGGGTTAATCCCATCAGACAGGAGCCAGCACTGGCACACGGAATACCAAAAGAAAGTCCTCAAGTACATAGGGACCACAATTCCCGGTCTTGTGTCTGCTGGGAAAGTCCAACACTATAAGAAATAACAAGTCCTGCTGCCATCCTGAACCCTGGAGTTAAAAAGCGTTTCTGGTGGGTTTGGTGACCCTCATTCAGCTCTGGCTCTGCTTAGAGCTGTGGAGACTATTCCCATGGCTGTTCTGCTGTAAGAAAGCATGTCCGTGTTCTATTCCTGGTCTATCTTTTGCAGCCCGTACTAGATTAGGCAAGACCTGGACAGTTTCATTCATTTCTTCCATGTTACAACGGGGTCCTGCCCAAAGGCGTTTTGAGACAAGAACCCATATGGTTATTAAGTATGAGGTGTGCTGTAAACCAGCGTGAGAAGAGGGAGTGACTTTGCCGGTTGTGGTATGATTGTAAATAATAATTCCTTCCCAAGTCAATTGATTAGACACAAATGCTGTCACTGAGATGGTTGTTACAACACCGCAGCAAAGGCAGGGGCATCAAGATGCGTGTTGGCTAAGGCTGCCTCTGGTTCTCTTCCAACTGGGCTTTCTTTATCCACTACTCTCTTAAAACACATGGAATTTGGAAAGCATCACTCTCACCATGTGTAATTTTCCTACAACGGGGTAAAGCTCTGCGTTACAGTCTCTATTCTTGCCTAACCTTTGAATTGCCTGGGGTATTTTTGGTTGGTTGGTTGGTTTTAGTGCTATTGAGCTTAGTACTGATATTTTTTATGAAGCTATTTTTTATAACCCCAGGATTTTTTATTTCAGTGGTAGATGAATCATAGCACATCATTTCATGCATGCGGTTAGGATTATTTTTTTCCTATACACCTCAGTTTATGTTTATGCTGAATTCCATCTCCCATTATAATTTGCAGACACAGTGTTTCATAATGTCCTTTTGCAATTCTTCACAATCAGCTCCCATCTTTATTACCCAGAGTAACTCAGCACCTCCAGCAAACTGTCACCTACTTACTCATCCTTCTCGAGATTGTTTAGTAACATGTTGAGCAGCCTGACTTCCAGCACAGATCACTAAGTGGAGTTTCACACTCTCTGTGAAAGCTGAGTATTTTTCCTACTCTCTTTTCTGTCCTTTGATCAATATTGTACCCATCTGAGGACCTCCCCTCATGTCTCAAAAGTTTTTGTCTCCCTTCAAGACTTGATTGGAAATCTTGTTGAATGCCTTTTTGAAATTCAAGTAGATTATATTAAAAGGGTCTCCCTTACCCACACATCCGTTGACTTCTTCAAAGGACTTCAAAGAAAGTGACTCTCTTTGTGATGGGTTGACCCTGGCTGTACGCTGGGTGCCCACCAAAGCCGCTCTATCGCTCCCCTCCTCGGCTGGACAGGGGAGAGAAAATGAAGTGAAAGGCTCATGGGTCGAGGTAAGGGCAGGGAGAGATCACTCACCAATTACTGGCATGGCCAAAACAGACTCGACTTGGGGAAATTAGTTTAATTTATTGCCAATCAAATCTGAGTAGGGTAATGAGAAATAAAACACAAATCTTAAAACACCTTCCTCTCAACCTCTCCCTTCTTCCTGGGCTCAACTTGACTCCCGATTTCTCTCCCTTCATCCGAGTGGCGCAGGGGGACGGGGAATGGGGGTCGTGGTCAGTGCATCACAAGTTGTCTCTGCCGCTCCTTCCTCCTCATGCGCAGGACTCCTCACTCTTCCTGTGCTCCAGCGTGGTGTCCTTCCCACAGGAGACAGTCCTCCACGAACTTCTCCAAAGTGGGTCCTTCCCACGAGCTACACATAAATGTAAGTATATATGCATATATATTTTACATACAAAAACATGCAATCTATCTATGTATGAATAGACGGATGTATGTAGATGTGTATGTATTCTAGCTGTAGAAGCCAATGTCCATAAAGACATTCTAACAGTGATCTTTCGTGGGCTGTGGTCTTTCACAAAGGGATCCTTGCCCTGTTTCTTCCCGATAGCTTCATTTTATACGTGATGGGGTTGCGTAACCAGCCATTTCAGCTACTACCTGACTGGCAGCTTATGCTGAAATGATCATCTATGATTACTCCTAAATCTGTCTCTGAATTATTGCTTGCCAAGACAGTCCGCATGTCTGCCTCTGGTGTTGTGAAAGTTGGTATTTAGCTACCTGCCAGGCAATGTCACGGGACTGTGACCAGGCAAGTCAGATTTGCTTAACAGTAACCTGTCCTTGTCCCTCTTTATTACCCTCCAGTTTACATGTCTTCCCCAGACTTTAGTTGCAGAAGTTTCATGTCATTGTCTAGTTCACCAAGGAACAAACTGAATTGGATGCTGTGCCCAGGGCCACTGGCCCCAAGGGTTGGGAGGACAGCGTGGCAGTTCCACCACGGGGTAGAGAAGGAGGAAGGAGGCTGCAGGGTTGCTCCATGCCAGTGGCTGTTCTGCACAGGTGGAAACCACACCAGACAGAGCCCTCTGCTACCCCAGGGGGGATCTCACAGCCCCCAGGGAACTGCACATTGAAGCTGCAGTGGGTGTGTGAGTACTTCTGCACTGTGACGTTAATATTTCCAGAGTGAAAGAATGGCTGATGGCAGGATGAAATTTAAACTGCTGAGTTAGATACCACACAGGTCTGGATCAGAGAAGTACAATGTCAAGAAGAAGGTGGGGAGTAACCAGCCAGCAAACCAACCAAGGGTGAAGAGGGAACTCCCCTCAAACACCCAGCATACCCTGGGGAAAAAAAGGGATTTTATATGAAATGCATTCTCCTCTTCCACATTGCTCCTGCTCAGTTAAGTGTGAGTAGGGATGGGGCAATCATCATTTAGCACGCAAGGTGCTTCCCACCAGGCCAAGCTGTCCATGTGAGGTGCATTTGTGTTTCAAAACTGAGGTCCAGGTCAGCCTAGCTGCAAGCTGGGGGAGAGCAAAGTCGTACGGACCAAGGGAGTCTGTAGGGAAACAGCTGCTCCAAGAACACCAGATCCCTCTGCCTGCATCTAAGAAAAGCCAGGGGGATGGGCACTGTGTGGGCATCCTGTTAAGCACAGGCGAGGACTGTACAGCTTTCACTGGTGACCTTTCAGCTTCCAAAATCTTGGCTGTAATTCGCTAAAACACACTTTGCCTTTACTATCACACCTGTCCAAGTGCAGGTGGGAGGGAAGGAACTGAACTGGAGCTGGCTGAGTACGCTGCTTCCCTCAAGATGCCAAGCCAAAGCCAAGCCATCCTGGGCCCTCCAGCAAGTCCTCTCCATCAGCAGCTGCTGCCTGTGTGCTCCTCTCAGGAGGGACTTCTCTCTCCCCACAGCCCAGCAATGTGCATGAGCAAGGAGCAGCCCCTGGAGTAACTCCATTCCCAGCTCCAGGTAAGTCCTGAAGGTGAGTGAGCAGCATCACAACAAAACTGCATCGGGTCTTCAACTTCTGGTCAAAACCACTGCAGCTGCCTTGTGTCTGTATAGGGATTATTTCTCCTGGGGAGACATTTGCCGTCTCAGGACAGGGTGTGAGGTTTTTCTCTCCTGATGATGCAGACTCGGGACAGGACACCCCTGGGCGATGGGCAGGTGTTGGCAGAGCCAGTGGCCCATGAGAGATGTGATGTACTCCTGCCTCGTTCATTGGCACTTCCTTATGAATAAGTTCCTCTCTAACAAGTTCAGTGGCGGTCAGAAAAGGCCAGCAAGCAACACCAGAAAGGAAAAATGATTCTGAAAGTGGAAGAACTCAAGATTCTCTGATGCCTTCCTCTGCTGGGTGAATAACAAACCGCTCGGCCACAGTGTTTGTAACCAGACTCTTCTCCGTATTTTTAGCAACTGATCTATGAGATCATTTTGCTATTTTCAGTTGTTTGTGACTTGGGACTTTTCTGCCGGGAACATGCTGAGTGGGAAGGAGCACATACCCTGAGCTCCCAGTGAGGGGCTGAGCAGACCTTACGTACCCAGCAAATGCTACTCATTGTCTGAGTAGTTTACGCCCCCCGGAGCATCAGCAATGAGCATCAGCAATCCAGGGCATCAACGACAGTTTCGGAAATGCCCTCTAGGTTGTTCCTCCAAGACACAGGAGAATAAGCATGTTCCCAGGAAAAGTCCAGACAGTCTTCACTAAACTGACCTGACCGCTTCCTTAAGCAGGCAGAGTCTGTCTGTAAGCCTGGATGTCATCTCCTGTGTCCCATTCGCAAACACCATCTTGCTGAAAGCAAGAAATATAATTTCCACACATGTCTTTCAGTGACTGCGCAGTTTCAGTGTGAAGGATCTCACTGCATATCCTACACCATTCCCCGTGTTAACACAGCACTTGCTGGAAACCCCTACGTCTGGCAGCTGGGCACCATTATCAGGCACTGTCCTCCCAAAGGGGCAGCTTGACCATCTCCCTCTGGCCTGCTCCTCTCCTGCTTGTCCTGCTGCATTACACGCACGGTGCCATACGTCATCTATTATCTCAAAGTACAAAGACACCCTGATCCCTCATAAATTAATAAAGCAGCACTAATTAATTGGCTGAGTGATAAGCCACAGCTATATAACTTCAGATCAAGCCTGCTGAAATACCTGCTGGAGCACCTCTCCCATGAGGACAGGCTGAGAGAGTTGGGGTTGTTCAGCCTGGAGAAGAAAAGGCTCCAGGGAGATCTTATAGTGGCCTTCCAGTATCTAAAGGTCCTGGAGAGATGGGGAGGGACTCTTTACCAGGGAGTGTAGTGATCAGATGAGGGCTAATGGTTTTAAACTGAGAGAAGGTAGATTTAGATTAGATATTAGGAAGAAATTCTTTACGGTGAGGGTGGTGAGATACTGGAACAAGTTGCCCAGAGGAGCTGTGGATGCCCCATCCCTGGAGGTGTTCAAGGCCAGGCTGGATGGGGCTTTGAGCAGCCTGGTCTAGTGGGAGGTGTCCCTGACCATGGCAGGGGAGGTTGCAACTAGATGATCTTTAAGGTCCCTTCTAGCCCAAATCATTTTATGATTTGTTGATTCTGATTCCCCTAATGCTGCCTGTGCTGTGCTAAAACTGCAGCTTCCTTCATCTCCACCAGAATTTAACATTCATTAAACAGAGACAATCTCCTGCAGCCAGGTCAAGGCCTAGAAGAGACGGCTTACTTGGGCTGTCTGTAAGTGGGGTGGCCCCAGCAGCGCCGGGGCTGGGACTTGGGTCTGCTGGGCGGGCGAGCGCTGCTGACCTTTCGGACTTTGTCAGAACAGCAGGGTTTCCAGCCAGGGTGAAAATCTGGCTCTGGGAAAACCGAGGGTAAACCCGGAGGTGGGAGAGCTTATTTTCATCTCAGCAGACCCCCAAGTTCAAGGTAAGCTCTGGGATTTTTGCGCGTTGGGAGCCTTGACAGGGCTCTGCTGACCGAAGCACAGCCACCGACCCAGTGACTCCGCACGGAGCCATGGGACACTGGACCTCCTCACAGCCTGGTGGCCAGCAACGAGCTCTGCAAACCAGCAAGCACGAGATATCTCAGCCTTGGGTCTCCAGCATTTCCACAGCTTCAGGTTCGCCACCTCAGCTGCAGAAGTTTTAAATGACTTAATTACTTTTTCTATGGTGCTTCAAATGTATAAAGTGCTTATCAAAGTACAAAACGGCACTTTTACTACCAAAAGGGGAATGTTTATCTATTTTTATTTCCTTTCGAGTTAGAGCAGGAGAGCAGAACAAAATATGAGCTTGCTTTCTCCAAGAAAACAAACTGACCTTTGAGTGCTATGAAAGCCTTTATACAATAATTTGGGCAAAGAGAACTGGAATTTCTCCTGTGAAGCATATTTTTCCTTAAAAAATGCCAGTTCACTAAAACCAGAGCACTCTGCAGAAAGACTTGGTTTCAGTGAATCCGTCCATTTGATAGCTGGCTAGAAAAGTTTTGGAACTGCTGAAATGCTGAGTTTGTCAGCATAACTCTTCACATACAAATTGTATCTACAGTTGAGAGTTAAAAAAATATAACTAGAATTTTTTAAAAATAGAAAAAATAAATACTACTAATAAAAAAGTATAATTGAAATAAGAATTAAGTATTTTTGCATTATTTAAAACCAAAATGTTTGAAGTGACCTAATCCAAAACACACTGTAATCATCAGTTCACAACAGCTTTGCAATTCGGATTTCTGGGGAGTGGGAAGTTCATCCCCTCCCTGGGGGAGACTGGGAAGCAGCCCTGGCAGGAAAGCTGCAGGGCAGGTGGGGGCTGGGGGCTGAGGCATCACGCCTGTGCTCTAGGATAAACCGCCGACCTTGTGCAACGGCATCGCTTTCTTTACAGGTATCTCTTCCGAAATGGGCTCGAATAGCTCCCTGACCGGCGGCTGTGGCCGCGGTCATGCAAAGCAGGAGCTCTGCGTTTGGACAGGTTAGCATGCAGCCAATACCTCCTCTGCACACAAAATAAGTCTATCTAGTACTCTGATGCAAAAATAATGTCAGTTAGAAATTGGGAAGCCCCTTCTGCCTCATGACTGTTTTCTCCCAGCAGCTCGGAGGTGGGACACAGCCACCGCGTGGTTTGCGCGGGGAGGGCCGGGGCCATGGTGGGTGGCCCTTATTTGTAGTTGTTTTACTGATCTGCCCTGATTCCATGGATTTGGTTTCATTTTTCGGAATAGCGCATGTTCAAAGCAACAGGTGAGGCATTTCTGGCTCTCTCCCTCTTCACCAAAGGCAGTGCAAGAGGTCTAATGAGAAAAAGAGCAAATATCACACTAAAGGCACACGTTGGTCTTGCTAACCAACACTAACTAACCTTAGAAGGCTTATTACTGTTTTGCTGCTGCTTTTTACCCCCAGAAGGAAGTATTCTGGGCTGGAACTACTGTGAAGCATGTTTAGAACAAGGTAAAGGTCCAGCCAAGATCCTGCCCTCTGTTAAAGGTATTTTCGTCCAGGAAATACGTTGGGAATAATTGGTGGGTTGGGGAAACCAAAGGAAATAATTAAAAATAGGTGAGTAAACTTTATTTTTCCGTCCCCTCCCCCTCCTCTGCTTTCTGCACCAGCGAAAGCACACGAAGCCAATTACATTAATTCTAATTTTGGAAAATGTGGGATTTTTAAGGCCAAATAAAAAAGGAAGACTTCATCAAGGAATAACATTCTCCAGAACCTGTGCTGGCAAAGTACTAATGCACTTCCCAGCTGGGTGAAACGATGCTGCCTGTGGCCTTAAGTCCCATGGCACACCAAAGGCGTGGAACTGTGGCCCATCACAGATAACTTTTGTTGTGGCTTAGGGCCAAAAAGGCAACAATAACAACTTATATTTGCACAGCATGTTTCATGATCCACTGGGGTTGCAACCAAGCAGGTTGTGGGCAGCTGTGCCCATCTCATTTAAATTCCCAAGTACCAAATTAATCTGCTGGATTGTGGTTGTTAGAGACGACATTAAGTGGCCTGTCTTTCCTCCTCGTTGCTTGATAATGCATCCTGCTGCAAGTCTTCCTAAGAGATGCTGCTGATGATTTTTATCCTCCCGGGGCTGAAATGACATTTTAATACCAGTCAGCGTACAATCCGTGCAAACCTGACCTTGCTCAGGTCGCCAGCTGGAGAAAGAGATGTATCTGTTTGAAACCCAGAAAGACAAAACCATTCCCTCTCAGTCGATCATCTCCAAACTGCATTCCCTGGCAGCTGTGCATGAGGCACCGTCATCTGCAATTAATGTCTGCTTTTCAAAAAAATCACCCATCACTTATTTTTTTGCTTCCTTGTAGCTTAGCCCAACATTTTCCTGAATAGCCAGGAGTAAAGTGGTAATGTGGGGTTTTTTAAGTTCACAGAGCTGTGTGTGATTAACAGTAGCCAAGAATCAAAAGCATTATGCTTAAACACGTCTAATAAATATAATGAAGAGAGAGAGAGAGAGAGAAGTCTGAAGGCTTTTCTACATCTAAATCAGGTAATTCAAGGGTCATAAAAAAGTCACCGCCACAAAAAATGTAAGTCCCCAGAGCTTTTGGAGTAAATCCAGTCCAAAACCAAAGAGCATCAACCAGGGGTCCCTTTAATAAACAATTAATTAATCAATCATTGGATCATGTGGTTCCTAATTCTCTCCTAGTGAACATTTTACTTGGTTAGTTAGTTTATGCACTAAGCTCACACCAAATCCCAGTGTCCTCCTCCTGCTGGGCAATACCGCTGAGAGACACTCATGGGGCCCTCCATAGCCCCTGGTACCTCCGCGCTGGCTTGGCACCAAGCGCTGTCACTCAGCAGAGCCACCCACAAACATGGTGCCCAAACAGCTGGATCAGGGCTCGAGGGGCGGCTGGGGCTCCAACGTCCCCTGCATGTCCTCCCACCAAGACCTGGGCTGATGCTGGGGCACTCACGGTTTCCATCGCACTGGGATTTCGGTGGGGACGGGCAGCGGCAGCCGCACAGTCATGCCTGGGGAGTCTCCGCCTCCCAGCTCCTGCTGGCCCTGTCCTTAGGAGTTACAGGAGCAGGATTCAGCCAGGCTGCTGGAGAATTATCCTCATCCTCCAGGAGTCACAAAGCTCCCAAGGCAGCCAGTGGGGCGGTGGGAGGGGTGACACCAGGACCACAGGCACCCCAGCAGGGGCCTGGGAGTCCCCTGGCCATCTGCAGTGTGCTGGCAGGAGCCTGGAGGAGCAGAGCAGCCCAAATAATACCATTTCATAGCTCACCACTGGTGTGGAAGAAATAACAACAGTTGTATACCAGGCTGAGGTGGTCCCTTCAGGCAGACACAGGCACTGCTGTGCTCAGCGGGGAGCCCAGCACGCCTCCTGCCCAGCGGCCACCACAGCACCCAGCCTGGGAGATGAGCCGGACCTCGGCTCTGCAGAGCATCACCTGCCTGCTGGCATGTCTAGTGCAGCCCTGCATCCAGCCTGTGCTGTATCCCCAGTTCAAATAGCGATAGCATGAAATCATATTTTAACTCAGTTTTGCTTTCTGTAAAAACATGTTAAGAAAGTTTATTTCAGCAACTGAACTGGGGGAATCCATTAAATAACGGTCCCCGTCCAGCTTTCTGAACTCCTCTATTGTTATATGGAACTGGCTTCTTTTGAGGACTATCTTTATTTTGCCTTTTTGTTTAGAATATTTATTTTGACAACCAAACTAGCATTAAAAAAAAGTGCTGCCTTGACTCCAGACCCAACCTAGCAGCTTTGAGGCTGACGTGCTTTATGTTTCTGAGCCTGGAAACCAGTGCTGGGCTTGCAGAGGGTGCTCAGCGGCAGCCCTGTGGCACAGGCACAGCGTATCACACCTAGCTTCGCCTCTTCACCATAATGCTGCCTGAGCAGGGGCTATGCCACTTCCCTACCTGATTGCTTTTTGGGGTGCATTTTCTCTCGGTAGGTCTATGAAGCCTTCTGCAGGGAAATACTTCATAACCTCTACTAATCATAAAAGAAATTAGGTAGAAACCCATATAGGAGCCCTCTAGTTAGGATCCAGAAGTGCATCTTTCCAAGAGCCAGAGTTGACATCTCCTGGAACAAAAGACTGGGTTTGTCCTCCTCAAAGGACAACAAAATATGAGGATGTCCCCAGCAGTGCAATCCTGAGTCTGTGTTGCCCCCCCTGCAGTGAAGCCTTCATGCCCAGCGGTGGGTTTGCTCTCAGACCGGCCTTGATTCTGGGAGGTTGGGACCTGCTGGAGTAATCCCATGTGCACAAAGTACATACATGTCTTTTGACACTCGGGTGACAACCAAGGGCCTTCACAGCTGGCTTGAGCAGTATGTTGGAGCCAGGTTGCTTGTCTGACTTGGCACTGTGGGATGGGATTGTGCACCGTAGGAGAAGCTGGTATCGGTCAATCTCAGCATTTTTAGTTCCAGCCTTGGTTATGAGAAGGGCCATCTCATCCTGTGAGCACTTTCCCCACACCCCATCATGGTCCAAGCAGGTTTCTTACCTGCCTCCTCAGTCCTATGCTGGGGCACCTGTGGGCAGGAGGGTAGGGAAGGTGTCTCCCTCCCTCTGTGTTCCCAAGGTGGGTACCCAGTCCCCTGCCGACAGCCAGCTGGCAGGGACACTGCCATCACCGACCTCACCATGGGGTTCCCCTGGAGAGCGTGTGGCAGCACAAGTGACTGCAAGACAGTCCCTGTGTCGTGCACGTCACCATGTCATTTATCACCGCTGCTGCAGTGCGACCACTGGTCTCTTACTGATCGCCTTTCTTTTTAATGAGAGTAGGTGGACTTTAAAGCCCCAGAGGAGTTATTTCAGGCAGAGTCGATGCGTGGCTCAGTCTTGCTGGGCAACTTCATACTGCTGAGGCTAAGCTGAGTTTGATAGTCGTTAGTTAGAAATATGTGGATGTGCTGCTGCTCCAGTAGACACGTGTCCACCAACCCGGGTAGCTGCTGGCTACAACCTACCCTGTCTGCAAGGGGATGCAAGCAAATTTTCCATGGCTGGACTGAGCGGCAGGATGCATGCTTATGGTGGGCACAGTCGCAGGGAGGGATTTTATGAAGCTCCCAGTGCTGGCAGGGAGACGCCGGAATGAATCTGGGGGTTGTGGCAGCCTCCTGGAAAACAAAGCAGCACGGGTTGGCCACTGCCCATAAATCCAACGAGGCCACTGTGGCGTGTATGGACTTAATGTGGGAGGGCAGGTATGTCTGGGAGAGATTCAAGGAAAGGAGGAAGCAATACCACGTAGACAAACAGGAAAAATATGATTTTTTTTCACGGAAAGACCTACTTTTTAAACAAGAATAGGAAACCCTGGAGGAGGTGGGAATGCTGCTGCTGCTTCATCCTTTGCTTCCATGAGCAAGGCAGGGAACTGCAAAGCAGTTGGCAAACAAACCCTGGGGAGTGTGAGTCCAAGGGACATGGCAGCTATGGAGACATCGTCCCGGTCCCAGGGCATGAGGGGGGTGAGCCTGAGTTGGGGTCTCAGCCTTGATTACTGCATTTGCTGGAGGCCTGGGATTATATGAAAATCTCAGCCTTCACGTTTAAAAAATGTCTTACCCCTTGCGGTTAAAAGCAAAGGTTAGAAATGCGGTTCTGGGTGTTCAAGAACCAAGAACAACAAAAAGATAAAACTGTTTTGCTTAAGTCGCATTGATTTTTAAATCACTCTCATGATGTTGAGTTGGTGACACTTCTTTTTGGGGAACCCAGTGTAAGACACCACACAATCACCACATCGTTCGGTCTGGAAGGCTAAAGCCAAGCTCCTGCTCTGAGGACGGTCAGCTGTAACATCAGACCAGGCATCGTCCTGGGCCTGCAAACCCCCAGGGTGGCTGTACCTGACTCTGGTCTCATATAGATCACTATAAATCAGACGCAGGTCCTGTCGAGTCAGTAGATGCCCACTGCTGCCATCTGTACCTCATCACTCAGTCTCTCGTATGCCATTTCCCAAGGAATCTACAGCTCTTTGGTGCAGGTCTCCTTTTCCGCACATTTTAAAGTGAATTAACCTGAGTCTGTTAATACCCAGACCAAGTTGAAGTGTTTGCAGGTAAAACGTAGAGCTCAGGTTGATAATGACAACTGGAAATGTTACTAGGGCAAAACATAGCATCCGGAAACAGAACCGCTGGGGATGCACACAAGGCTATTGAGCTGGTTTGATAGGGAGCATCGATTTTCTTCTACAGTCAATTGCTGCCACACAACTTCACAAATACTCCCTGCTCCCGCTTCATTCGAAAGTTAAAAATGGCCTGCGGTGCTGCAGAAAGGGTTGATGAAACAATAGCTCTTTTTGCCTTTTCATTTCTCAGCAACACAGGGGGAGAAAATTGCAAGGAAAAAAAGAAACAAACAAACGCGCATCTGCCAAGATGAGGTTCGTCCTTTTTCCCAGTGGGCTGAGCAGGGAGCGTAGCGTCTGTCTCAGAAGAAGCACAACAACGGCAGTGAAAATTACAACTGAGCCTCCTCTGGTGCCAGGAAATCCTATGTTTTCCCACATGAAATGACCAGAGAAGATTTTTTGGTCACTGAAGACTATTACCCCCTTCCCCAAAGGCAGCACAGGAGCGAAGAGTGCAGGCAGCTGCCCTCCAGTGACAGGACTATAAATCTCTGTCTCAAGGGCAATGGAAATGAAACTGTCTCAAGTGCTATTGGAAAATCCCTCCTTGTTTCTTACTGTGTTCAAGCAAACTGAATTAAATCACTATTTTTTCCTTACTCAGAGCTGTGCATCTTGTAGATAAAGGAAGATAAATGTACAGTCGTCTGCCTCTGGCAGCTGGCGTGGTTGATGCTCTGTGCGCAGGGGCAGTAGAAAAACCACCTTCCAGAGTGAGGTGACGACTCATCCATACAGGAATTTTTTTGTTGAACTTACTTTTTTTTTTCTTTCTGCTACGGAAGATCCAACATCAACATTGCTGTCATAGCAGCTGCACAAGGAAATAAGTGATTTCCTGTCTGAGCAGGTTCCATCGCCCTGCATTTTATTTTTGTGCTAAACCACAACCAGGCACGTCACCCCCACCCTGTGCTGGGGCACACTACCCCATCCCCACGGGAAAGGCGCTGGGAAAACATCAGAGAGGCAAAATGTGCCGCAAAATGTGCCACATAATGCCCGCTTGGTACTGGTGCCAAATGCCTTCCCCAGAAACGTGCTGCCGAGGCAGAGTTTTCTGGGCTCTTGGAGTAGCCAAGGGCTCTTCTTGCAGCATACGCCCCCTCCTCCCAGAGCTGTCAACCTAAATGGGGGCCAAGCAAACCGGTCCTTGGCACAACCTTCAGCCTGAACTTGCTCCAGAATCCCCAAGATAGTGAAAGCCTCTACCTAGCTGTGCAAACAACAGAGAAAAAAACCCCAAATATTGACAAGCCTGTTATTGCTTTTCCCTTCCTTAATAACAATTCTTATAATATGACAAAAGAGCTGACTTGCATCCTAAGAGAAGTAGGTTCTGCTTGGGTGCGGTGCTGCCGATGTCCATGGGAGGGCTATTGGCAAGGGCGTTTTGGTATTTTACCCTAACAGAAATACAGAAAACTCACTGGCAGCTGATTGCGAAGTTCATAGGCACCCCTGCTCCCTTGCAAGCTTTTGCGCAAGCTCTGGCTCAAGCCAATGTGCCCTCGCAGCAGCTGGAGCAGGAGGCAGCAGCTGGGTGCAACGTGACCTCCTCTGCCCGAAGCATCTCTTTCAGTAATAAAGCCATTAATGACTTCGCAGCAGCACGGGGTAGTTGTGGGGGCTCTGCTGCCTCCAGCTCAGGCTCCCTGCAGGCTCCTGGGCAATCTTCTGCATTGTCAGAGTGTCTGAGATGAGTCCCATGCCGAGGACTGGTTTTTCTTAATATGGCAGTTAAAATTAAACACATTTTATTCACACACAGTTGAAAGATTTTGTTATCCTCATTATTAAATAAAGCAAATTTCAGAATCAAACATGCTTTCAAAATGAAAAACTACAGCATTTTAATCAAAAACATGTAAAAATTAAATCTTTTTTTCCTATACATGTATATTTTATATATGTAACATATATCTAACATAGCAATCGAAACATTTCATATCTTTTTCTTCTCTGCATATATTGTACCATTACCTTCACCCAAAAGATACTTTCTGAATTAGATACAGGTTTTGGTCAACACAAGAGAGGTTTGGGGGGAATAAATCATCAATGAGAAAGAATCAAAAAAAAAAAAAAGGCAACTCAAACCCCAAACCCTTTTCTCATTCTGAGATTTTGCTTCCATTCACTTTTGCAGTCACCAGTAGAGCTCTTGGCTCTTCTGAATGCACCTTGAGTGAAATTCAATCCAGTCTTCCTTGAGGTCAATATGAATGTCAGCATTGCCTAGATGGAGAGATCCTACTTGAAAGGTACGTGATCTATAGAGTTGCACTGGTTCATTGCACGGGGCTGAATGTGACCTTTAGATTGCTCCTTCAGCTCATCTGAGACTTTGTACATTATCTTTGGGACATTAAGCACGGCAGGATGAGCTCCCCAGAGAGATTCTGCAGGGTTGCCAGCACTCTGATGGCTGGTCCTGTGGGACGCAATGTACTACTTCTATCCCCAGCTTCTGGAGTCATATGATTATGCGAGGATCTCAGCTTTCATGACAATGAAAAGTAGGTTTCTAGCCATTGAGACTGCAGACAAAAGCTGGCAAATGTCACCTCCTAAAGGTAAAGGATCAGAAGACAAATGAAAAGGAATCTCAGCTGTATCAAGAGCCTGATTGTTAAGCTAACTGCATGGCTTAAACATGGCACGGTTTTGAGGACCAACTATTAACTTCTGAATACTCGGAATGAGAAATAATATAATGAAATTCTTGATGAGAGAAACAATTCCTCCTTGCTTTTTCCTTCTCTCCCTGCCCTTCTTCCTCCTTTTCTAAGGCTCTAGCCTATTGCTTACGCTCCTTTGATGCTCCTCAGTCCGGAGATGCCATTGGAGGAGGATGCTGTTAACCAGTCAGATGGGGTGTGAGTACTGGGAATTTTCCAGGGTTACAAAATGTTTTCCTTACATCTGCCAAAGCTAACGGCAGCAGTCACTGAACACGTGCCACTGGAAAATCACAAGCGGGCCAGCTGCCAAGTATGCAGAGCTCTTTGGACGGAGGCATGTCGAGGTCTTGCGAGTGTGAAAGGACAGTGCCGTGTCTGGGCTGGCAGGGCAGCGCTCCAGGCTGGCCTCGGGCACGTGACAGCCCGTGGCTGCTTTCCCAGCCTGGAGGGCTGGGGCTGAGCCTGCAGATCTGCTCTGCGAGCCGCCGGGCTTCGCTGCAGAGCGAGCCTTCTGTGGGGAGGGTCCGCTTTGCCGTCAGAAGAGCACATTTATTTTTAATGGAACGGTTTCAGTGGAAGTAAAGTGGTCAGCATAGAATAAACAGTCTCAGCTAATGGCTTGCTGACGCTCAATCACAGTTCAGCGGGGACACCTCCAGCACCCCTTGAATCTTGTGCCAAGCCATTAAACCCCTCTCGCTTGGCAAGGGGCATTTGCCAAAAAGAGGCTAAAACAAAAGCTACTGAGGAATTAGTCTACTGTGAGCATGTGAAGAGGAGTGTCACCAGTGTGCGATGGGGAATTTTATGTTCATACTGTATATACATTTATATATTTATAATACATAGGGAGAAATCAATCAGAACAATGTCCATGCTAGATCAGACCTGGGGCCTATCCTTACCCTATAGTCTGTTCTCTGGCAGTGCCTAAAACGAGAGGAAAGATACCTAAAACTATGGAAATTTTCTCCCAGCCTCAAATGAGTTGTGACACACAGGCTTTGGTGAGGGACTCCATCCGCCAGTGGAATTGTAGGAGATCTTTTGTACAACTCACTGAAACCCATGGCTGCCATAATGTCTCATCCAGAAAAAAGATGGTGGGAAAGGCTGAATCCATGTAACTGGGAGAGATTATAAATTTTCACAGAATCATAGAATGGCTTGGGTTGGAAGGGACCTTTAAAGATCATCTAGTCCAACCCTCCTGCCATAGGCAAGGACGTCTTTCCCTAGATCAGGCTGCTCAAAGCCCCGTCCAACCTGACCTTGAACACTTCCAATGATGGGGCATCCACAGCTTCTCTGGGCAACCTGTTCCAGTGTCTCACCAACATCGTTATAAAAAATTTCTTCCTTATATCCAGTTTTGGTAATATCTGTCCAGGTGAGAACCTTGTCTTACACATACAGAGGAAAGCAGAGTATTCCCACAGGAACGCACACCTCTGTATATGACTGCTCTCGTCTGGGTTGATTTCTACCTTCAGGTTTTTGCACTGAAGCCAAATTCTTCAATTAAAGCTATCTATTTCCATGAGAGATGCTCAATGGCATCCATTTTTTAAGATATAACTTCCAAGGAGTTATTCGTGATTTATATCAACTTAATGAAAAAATCGAACAAAGCTCCATGTTACAGAAGGCTTTGTCAAAATGCTTAGGTCCTAAATTCTGCCTTCCATTAACAGTATGCATTTTAAACAGGTGCTTGAAATTTATAACTTAATGTAAATTATGTGCACATATGTTATGTGCCAAGTCTATATATACCTGTTTGAGGGAGCTTAAAAAAACCCCACACCTCTTCTCTCTTGGATGTTAACAGGACAGCATGGAGAAGGTAGAATTTTTAGGCACTATGTATAGCCCAGAATCTGGTGCGTGCTCAGTGCAGAAAGGATGAAGGGAGGAAATAACAGTGGATTTATGCCTTTGCAGAACCAGCCAAGCTGAGACAGCCTCACAGTTTGCTGCCCGTGGCCCTTGGAGGTTGTTCCAGCTTTATGTTTCACTAATATGCGCTACCGAAATGCTGCCTGGGGCTGACAGACTACCAGCAAGACTGATTAAACCAACTACTGGAAAAATCCCCAGGAAGCTAGTCAAAACACAGCATTTCCAGCGCTGAAACACGAGCTGCTCCTAGAACCGACTCCTGGGTTTGGTTGTTTTAAATTATACGTTCATACACACACAGGCGCAGCAGCCCACGACCGTGAGATGACAGCGCAACGTGTATCTCTTACAGCCGCAGGCTTTAAAGCGCTGTACACCGGTAAGGCACTTGTTTCTGGCTGTGCTCTACTGACATGCAGGTATTGGCTGAAGGACACATGGCAATGACGGGGCACCGGTATGTATCAATGGCCCCAGAGCAACCACGTAATTAGGCCACCAAGACTTTCCTTCTAAGCTTTCTATTCTTCAAGATTTTCTCTGAGTAAAGGGCTCATTGGTGAATATGATGAATGGCTCATGAAATGGCTTGTACAGCGGGATGCTTACAATAAAACGGGTTTGGAGCAGACAAGGCAGCGTTATTATTCCCCTGCCTGCCTGGCTTCTTGCCAGCCTCCTGCTGCCTTCTATCTCCCATCACAGGAGGCTGGAAAAATTCCCCTGGGATTGATTAACATGAGAGAGATCCTGTGAAAAACGGAGGCGGCGTGAAGCAGGGAGGTGACGGCTGAAGGGAGAAATCAGGCTTGCAAGGACTGACACAAGCAGTAAAGCGCCTGGAGGGCTGGGAGAGCCATGAGAGTCACTGCAACCGGGAACGTGGAGGAAATCCCAGGCAAGTTCTTCTCTCTCTCCAGGTGCTCCAGCCCTCCCACAAAAATGCTGCTTCTAGATGAGAAAATTCAAGAGTGGCAAGGGAAAGTCACTCGCCCTGGAGCATCGTTGGTCAGCAAATTGGTGAAGCACCCCAGGGCAGGAATTGGACACATGGACATGCTCCCAGATAATTCCCAGGCACAGTTTGGGAGTGAGGATGGTCCAGAGATGGTTCTCGCCAAGTCACAGAGCCACCACAGTTTGGAGGTTGAGGCTTTATGAGCAGGGAGTCAGATAACACCATGTCAGCTGGTCTCCATGTCCAGGAAGGTCCCCAGACACATTTCATTTACTGCAGCTGAAGCATCTTGGGAAACTAAGGTTTTCTTCTGTATTTTATACTACATTTTACCCTGCATTTATACTGCCACTCACCACAAAGCTAAGGCTCTGGAAAGACAAGGAGACTTTTTAAAAATTAAACTGGAAATATTCTCAAAGAAAATCTTAAACCTGATTTTTAAAAATCTTTGTGCGAGGGCCAGTTTTTTTACAGCCCAAGTATTTAGTAGCCTATAGGAGATCCTTTTCTTCTGTTTTCTCTGTGATATTGTTTTCCTAGGATAATTTGGTGACATTGCAACATCTTCTTTCTCAACTGGTATCCTCATTTGGTCCGTTTTCTGCCAAAAATTGTACTCCTGTTGAAGCCTGTCGTGTGAAGGCAGGTACCAGCAGTGGCTGAATTTATTCCTTGGCTTTGGACGCAGAAAGAAAAGGCCAGGGGTCACCACGCGCCTACTCGGTTTGTTTCTGCTATATGTCAAGTCCTGAAGCAGTCTTGGAGGAAAGATGTTAAACATGTAGCTACCAAATTACAGTGCAAAGAGTGTAGTTTGCTTTTTGTATGTGAAGATGGACTCCGCCAAACTCTTGGCTTGCATCAAAAAGAGAGCTCACTCTTGCGTTTGGAAGGCTATGAACTTTTGGACTAAGAATTTATGAACTATTTTCTTTGACTGAGTAGCATTTGCATTTAATGACATTAATAACGGCTTTTTTTATTTACATAGACTGCTTGAGACTGGTTTGGTTTGTGTTTTGTTTTCCAGAAAATTTAATCTGGTCAGACCATTTAATCCGGTCAGACAATAACTGAATAACATAGCAACACTTTAATTTTATTATGCCCTCTGTTTCAGTTTTCACTTTACTTATCATTGCTGTTTGCATTTTGTTTAATCCGTCTGTATTTTTGCAATTTATGATCTAAAATATATGATCTACCCAGTGCATTTCATTGCTTACAAATTCATAACAGGTTTTTTAAGAATATCTATTGTGTCTCATTTGGCAGACAAATAATACCTGCTTGACCATCTGTATTTGTGTACAGTTATTCCACCCAAGTACAAAAGACTTCCTTTCTCACCATTTAGAAGGAGAAATACTTGTACTGTTGAATAGATTAATTTTTATTTTGTGGCCTGATGTCCATGACCCGGATTTGAGTTATAAACCTGTCATGTGTCAGGGATCATTATCCACTGATTGCATAAGCTATTGTTACCAGGATAAATTTAGAATTCATCTGAAAATCACAGTTAATCATTTGGCCAGCTCTACAAATAAGGTTAGCCAACATCTACTGTCTCTAAGTTCATGTGTGTTGAAGTTTGCTGCCAGAATATCCTCTGAGTTTTATCTGCCTTGATTTTTGTTACAATCAGAAATATCTAATTTCAGATTCAAATCACTTTGTGTAGTTAGCTCACTAACTCAAGTGTGTTGGCATGGCTTTTAAAGACTAGCATATTCTAAATGTGTGCATGGACAATAAAGTAGCAAGATCTGAAATAATTACTATTTATATCCTTCCGTTGTTTTCTCAAAAACCAGTATTTTATACTTAGATATTGTTTTCAAGATGATTAAGCTGACTCCTAAAATGTTTTTCCTGAAATGTTTTTGTTTTTTCAAGTCCAACAGTGCTTCAGGACTATTTCCATCTGGTAGTAATAGTCCTGTTTATTCTGGAACATCTTGGTTTATATTATGCCTCTGTGTCACAAAATCTATTGAAATCATGCAAAACACCGATCTCTCTGCCAAAGTCAATAAAATCACTACTTGTTGAAGAAAACAGTAAACAACAGAACTTCGTAATGATGTCATTAACACATCCTTTGTCAACAGTTGGGAAATCTGGAACCTTCAAGAAAAATAAAGATGAAAACAAAGTAATGCATTCTGCTTAGTTGTATAATTAATTATACATAAACTTCTAATGAGATTTGGTTAGAAATGCAAACAATTTTTATAGCAGCGTTAGCTGCACAGCGGCGTAGCAGCAGTAGTTCAGCAAGTAGAGCGGATGCTGCATTTTACTCATCCATCAGATATATGGACACATTTTAAAGCTTCTTTAGAGTCAGTATCTAAAACACGCCCTTTGCAACTGGTATATAGATCTGAGCTGATCTGGAGTCCAATTCAAGAGTCCAATTCAGTACACTTGGGAGCTCTGAAAGGATTTTGTCCTACCCCGCATTTTCTGCTGGGAGCCAAATTCTCCTGCTCTTTGTGTTCTGAACACTCCTGGGACGTTGCCCCAACTATCTCTTGCTTTGTGCCAGAACAAGCTTTTGTGCATCCATTTGGTACCAAAAAAAAAAAAAACCCCAACAAAAAAACCCTATTCATGGGTTTATTACCCGACATCCTAAAAAGTCCCTCACCAGCTTTTTTGTAGGCCCCCTTAAGATACTGGTAGGCCACTATAAGGTCTCCTCGGAGCCTTCTTTTCTCCAGACTGAACAACCACAACTCTCTCAGTCTGTCCTCATAGGAGAGGTGCTCCAGCCCTCTGATCATCCTCGTGGCCCTTCTCTGGACATGTTCCAGCATGTCTGTATCTCTCTTGTAGTCGGGGCTCCAGAATTGGACGCAGTACTCCAGGTGGGGTCTCACAAGAGTGGAGTAGAGGGGTAGAATCACCTCCCTTGACCTGCTGGCCACGCTTCTCCTGATGCAGCCCAGGATACGATTGACTTTCTGGGCTGCAAGTGTGCACTGATGGCTCATGTTGAGCCTCTCGTCCACCAGCACCCCCAAGTCCTTTTCTTCAGGGCTGCTCTCAAGCCAGTCACTGCCCAGCCTATATCCGTGCTTGGGATTGCCCTGACCCAGATGGATAAAGCACTAGAAATTACAGCAATAGGCTGAAGTGTGATGGACAGATATCACCTGGAAGAGGCATGGTATGGTCAAAACTGAACTTACTAGATTAGTTCTCAGAAATTGCTGTCAGAAAATGAAGAGAGGGGGAAGGGAAGGGGGCTTCCGATTTCTAGATTCATCAAAAAGTAAATTAATAACAACACTACAGAGGTGTGCTTTGTTGTGTGTTAGTAAATGCTAGGCTTTAGTGGTACTAGCGTATATTAAGGGATGCTGCTGATGCCCACACCAAGCTTAACTGGACTGGCTGAAGCAGAGAATATGTTCTATCTCCTTTTCTCCACGCTTTCCACTTTAAATCAGCATCTGTGGCACTCTTAATGTCTTCCTTTCAACCAAGAAATTCTATTGGGTTTCACAGACGACAAACATATATTAATAATAATTTATTAAATTAATAATAACCTCCTTAAACTGAAAAGGGGCAATTTCCACAGTGCGCACTGTCACAACACGCCACTAGATGGTAGAACAGGATCCTGTCTGCACAGTTCTGCAGCCACTCAGCACTCCCAGATAAAACCCTTCCAGTGAGCAACTAAATTAATTCCGGCTGAAGATTCATAAGTCTACGATGCAATTTAGAATTTTTATTCCAAGTGCATACATCATATCCTTTGCCATTTACGGTTAATTGTTATGTTCCAGAGCTCTGTCTTCAGTGATGACTTTCCAAGGTGTATTTACAGAGCAAAGACACGTAGCAGCACACTGTGCGGGCTCGGTCTCACGGCTACCCAGTTAACACCTGCAAAGTGACGAGCTATGAAAATTAAGCCACGGGACTCGTTTGCAAGTTGTGATCCCACGTGGAAATCACACTGCCTGGGAGGCAGGAGTGGCTACAAGAAACTTCTGCTCTGAAGCATCCTCCAGAGGAGCTGCCACCGCTCTGGGAAGGGCCGCCTTCCCTCTTGCCCTTGGGAAATGTACACAGAAAAGGGGCGGGGGGTCGCGGGGGACGTGACCGCCTGCCCTTCAGTGCCTTCCGTGGGGATCAAGGAGAATTTTTACACATGCAGCAGTAGAAAACTAAAATTCAAGGCAGCAAGGGTACTAATAAGCAAGATAATAGTTCAGAAGTAACTAGGCTGCTGTGAGTAAATGAAATAAAGGCAGTCAGTGTAAAATGCCTAGAATTTATTTTTTTAAATTTTGATACAGTGTCTCTAGAAAATCTAACTTGCATTAACCACAGAACTTAAAACCCGCTTGGGCATGATAGATGAATGGCACATGCAGTGAAAAATGTCTCAAGGACTTTTAGCAAAAGACGTTAAACAGTGATTTCCAAAGTCTTGGAGAAAAGGCAAAGGGTGCCACAGAAATCAGGAAAAAAGAACTTAGCATTGTTATTAAAGAGCCAAAAGAGGAATAAATGTAATAATAAATATACTGACAGGTATAAAGAGGCAAGGTTTAAAACATCAGAGTGCACAAACAAACAAAATGCTGAAAAGATACTAGAAAACTGACAGACAGCTAACGAAACAGACAGAAAAATTATATCACAAGAAACTACCTGTAAACAGCTATTTGGCAGGTGCTATTTATTTAATATGGGAGGAAGAAAAGCACTTTCCCCACCTGGAGTTTTGTAAGAGTCATGTCAGACCTGCTGAGCAGACAGTGTTGCGGGCAGAGAGGTCCCGTGCAATGCTGTGTCCCCTGCCAGATAACTATGAACTTAATCATCTACTCTCGCTTTATCTATAAACACAGAGCTCAGGACTTCCCTGAATTAATCCTTGTTTGGACCACGTAGGGAATTAGGATGGGAAAAGAACATCATGAATCACCAAGTTTTTTCCACTGCTACCACAAGCAACAACACAACTATTCTGAACTCCCTCCTAAAACAACCTCCAGTATTTGCCTTCTGTTGTAAGTAATTTCCAGAATCTCATACTCACGTTCAGCATAAATCATAATTTTTTGATTATACGCAGTGATCCCTGTGGTAAAACTGTCTTTTAGTATAAATCTCTGCCTTCCCTGTGTCTGCTCCCTGGTGTACTTGAAACCAGCAGAAATAGCTTCAGTTACCCTTCGTTTTGCTGAGCTAAACCACCCAAGTTCTTTCAGTCTAAGAAAATGAGCTCTCCGTGACCCTTAATCATCCAGGTAGTTTGAATTAATCTTCCGCAAGCATTAGTAAATGAGACTGCTGCACAATGCTCCAGAGGAAGCTCACTTGCTCCTTGCACAGGGGCACCAGCGCTTTGCTGTCTCTGTTGGAGACGTGTCTTCCGCCGGTCTCTCCCACAGCCTCATCAGACACCACGAGACCGGCTGTATAAACCCCACCGTTTTGTCCTCCTTTTTATTTTCCAAAGAATGGGACTCGCTATACTGGGAATTATTATTTTTTTCCACTAATCATGCTGATTTTCATTTTAAGACCCATCAGTTACCTAGTTTCTAATTAAATCAGTGTTTCACATCAGTTTTATATTCTTCTAGATTCATCAAGTCAAATATCTCGTATGCTGTAGTGGCAACTACTAACAGCATCAGTCCAGTCTTCTGATCATCGCTGCTTAAGCACAGGCTTAAACATAGGCTAATCAGCAAGAACTAACTCCCAAATGACCGTGTAGCTTGACATTAACTATATTGTTCTAACTTAATTCTCTATCAAGAGGGTTCTGCGCCAGTCAATCCATCTTTTTTCTTAGGAATAGTGGTAAATGTATAGGCCTATGTTGCCATAACATCAGACATCTGGATCTTGACCAGTGTTTTAAAGATGACTGGCAATCATTGTTCATATTCTGAGAGCTCCTTTATCAGCCCTGTCCAAGCCGGGGTTGCTGGGTATTGACAACTGATATAAAAGCTTTAGCAGATGTGACTCAACACTCCCCTGAGCCCTGCTGGAGTGGAAAGGATTTATTACATGATTAGCATATTAATACTTTCCTGCTTTTTCCCAAACACAGAACATAATATTGGTCATTCCTGCCCTTTTTCTTTTTTTCTTTTTTTTTTTTTTAGCTGATTTCCATCATTTCTGTCTGTTCACTTCGGTATAATCTCTTTTCTTCCTCCTGTGTTTCAAAAATGCATTGTTGTTGTCTGCAAGCCTGCAGACCATATACTGGTCCCTCAGTCCATTCGCTTTCTTATCACTTTTCTGCAATAGGCTGCCTTCTAATTTATATTCATTGTTACCAACTTCTCTTTTCTCCCATTTACTATATAATTTTTATATTTATGTCACCTTCTCTCTAAGCCAAACTGATTTTCCAAGGAAAATAACTCTCTCTTTTTGTAGTGGGCTTTTTTGGTGCTCTTAAACAGTGTACAACCTACCTGCTTAAATTCTTCCTTGCAGAGATTCGATTCAGAATTGGTTTCAGTTTATGAAATTGGCCTATGGAAGTACTATCTATATTTAAAGTGCTGGATATCACTTTGGAATGCAATCCACTAGCAAAAATGTTCCAAAAGACTTTTAACCCCAGCAGAGAGATAAGTTATATGGAGTGAAAAATTAAGAGTCTTTTCCAATTTTGAATTAATGAGCCCACAGCTACAACATTGCGTATAGTTCACAGAACATCCATACCAGACATCTGACACCTGAAAAGACTTGGGGAGGGGGGGAAATATCAATCAGGAGCTCAGAGCATTTTTGAAGAATGCTTTAAATAATTAAAAACTTTTAACTAACTGACAAGTGGGAAAGGAGAGGAATCAAACAAGCGCCTATATGTATTTTTAGGGAGATACATAGCTTACAGGGTTTAAGTAGAAGATGGGAAAGAAGGGAGACAGAGAAAAAAAATACTGAGACATATTGGATGGGGGGCTGGGAGTTGCTTGTTTCATTTAGACTGAACCAAGGCTTTACATGTCACTTATATATGGAACAGTTTTTCTTGGGCATGAAGGATGTGGAGGTGATAAGCAAATAGATATTCCATCTTTTATCTTGGTCTGTCCCTTTTTTATTTTTTATTCCTATTTAACTCCTTAAAGGCACTGCCTGTTCAGGCAGCTAAGCGAATTAAGGTGGCTTGAACCCTCAGCACTGCTTGTCTGTGCTGGTGATTGAGGGGGGGGGTGGTGGTTTAAGATTCATGTGTTATATGGAGAGTAGGATACATAAATAGTCTCTCATGAGCTACGTTTTCCTGGTTCAGCCACTGCTTATTTAATTCAGGGGAAATAACATTGAACTATGACAGACCCTTACAAGATCAGAGGGCATTTCACTGGCTGCTTTAGAAACACCACCACGAAATACATAAGAAACACCGTCAGTTCCACTGTCAGTGACTCCCCCATTGGACTTTGATCCTATGAGAGCAGCACAGCCCAAACTAAAGCAGGTTTTAGTTGTGCCATTGCAATATTCCCATGAGGGAGACCCTAGGAGACTTGCACAACTCTGCTATGGTTTTGCTCTCTAATTTGCCCCCACTGTTCAACTCCATTAACCTCAAGAGGGATTAATTTCAGCACCAAAAATCAGATTACTGTTCTCCCCTTGCAACATCAGTCCATGACATATCTTATGAAAACAAATTAGAAGTTCGTTATAACTAATGAAATAACTAGTTTTATTGTCTTAGACTTCACCTTGGACAGCCTTTGCTAAGCCTATCTAAAACACCCCTGAAAATGCAAGATGAAGGCTCAGGCAGAGAGCTCTGGCCCTGTGGTACTAAAGGGACACTGATGGCCCTGCAGAGCAACGCATTTGCAGGGGATGGAGCCACAACCAGGACCACGCCAGACCCTCACAGATCTTGTCACCTTCATTTGGAAGTGCAAGGTGCTGTTCTGCAGACTGGTGATTTAGGCCCCTCTTACCCTGGGGGTTCCCATCCCTGTGATACCCTGCTGTGATTTCTAACACTACAAATAGCATTTTAGTAGCCTGCTTCAAGGAGCAGGTGACCATTTTTGTGCTTCAAAAGCCTGCATAAATGAGAGAATGCTCTACCCCCATGACAAAGACAATGGAGCGTTTTAAAAATTAATTTTAGCATACGCTTGACAACACCTGTACATTCTGCTAGAGTCCTGGGAGGCTTGGCACCCTGTTCCCAGCTTCCTACGTGCTTGCAGAATGACCTCACTCTCCCAAGGAAAGCTCCACAGGTAGCCCTTGCCACACAGGTGCTCCCACCCTTCAATGTACTCTGCACCAGGTGTGTTTTTTACCCATAAACATATATTCTTGAGATTTCCAACACACAGGCCAACTAGTCACCATTTGCAAATTAGTTACTAATCTGTAAATTGATCTTAACAGCAAGCTCATATGTTAAGTATGGATTTAGTAGTGTTGCTAGCAAGCCTACGGTTACATCAGAATTACAAGCCATTTACAGATACTGGAATTAATAGAATCAGTGATACCAATTTATTGTATTTTGAGGTATCAACAATATAAATTCCATGTAATAAAGGAGACTATTCTATTCATTTTAAGAGTTTCTATAACACTCAAGAACAGGCACATCAAAATTTGACAACTAGGGATTGACTGTATTTTGTGTGCACAGTTCATCTCAGGCTCACAAGCGCAAACGAGAACAAAGCAGAAGTCACCAGCCAGGGAGGAGGCTGCCAGGCTGGACACCAGCTGTATTTGTAACGTAGCAGTGAAAGAAAGGAAAGGGCCGTCCTTTCTACAGCTTTAAACTTGGACTACCTCCAGGAGGCCGTAGCAGCAGGCAGATCTCAGCACCTCTCTTGCTTGTTGAGCAGAAAGCTAGGGTCAAAAATCTTCCTTGAACAGAGAACCAAACTGTGTGAGAACATCCCACCCTGCTGCCAATGTTTCGGAGCTGTGTAGCCCCAGGCCAGCGGAAAGACTGACTCTTTGTTACCGTTCCCATACGTATTCCCCAACCTGGCAGCTTCCCTTGGCTGGCCTCCCGCAACTTATTCACAGTAGTAACATCTGTCACACAACAAACTCAGCCAAGGCTGCCCCCAGCCTCCATATCCCTGACCAGTCCTTCCTTATCTGTAAGCATCAAGTCCGTAGAGCACCTCACCTTGGCAGCTCCTCCATCGCCTGCATGAGTCAGCTTTTATCACTGCACTCCAGAAACCACCTGGATTGCTTGTGCCCTGCTGTGTTGCCCTTCCAGCAGGTACTTAAAGTTCGCTCTGAGGACCAGGGCCACCTTCAGGTTATCTGAAGAAATTCTCCTCTACTTCTTCTTGATCAGGTAGTTTGCAGCAGACAGCCACAGTAGCATCACCCATGTTGGTCTGCCATAAACCAGCCCATAAACTTTCAGCTAGCTTATCATCCATCCTAAGGCAGAGCTCCATGCATGCCTTCTGCTCGCTCACATAAAGGACACCTCCACCTCCTCACCATCCTGGTTCACCCTTCCTAAGGAGCCTGTATCCATCCATGGCAGCACTGCTATCCCACCCACCCTGTCTCCAGGATCAAAATGAGATCATAGGTGCACACAGACCTCTCATGCCTCCCGCTCCCCATGCTGCAGGTGTTATCATACAGGCACTCACTCTTCCCAGAACAGGCATGAGAGCCTCCCCCATAATGCTGTTGGGTTGGCACTTCCTTACACGCATACATACGCTTGAGGGGAGGGGGGAGCTTCTGCCCTGTTGTCTTGTTTTCAGAATCTCTCCTTGAAGACCCCCAGTGTGATGTGACTGTGGGTGGGACCAGCCCCAGCGTGGGGTGGGAGGGTGTGGCAGGGAGGAGCAGGGGGAGGAGCATGGGGCTGGCTCTATAGGGAGGTGCCCATGTGGGGCTGCAGCTGTGGACAGGTGGTGGTGTGGGTTCTTGAGGTCTCTGCTGTCTGTTCTGGTATCTCCCAGGATGGCTGGCTTACGGGTGGACTTTGGCTTGCTCCTGGAGCCCCTGGGCTTCATTAAGGTCCTTGAGTGGGTAAGTGGGGCTGGGGATGCACAAGGGGAAGCCTTGTTCTCCTTGTGGGGCTGTTTATTCTCCTTTCCCAGGCCTGGGTTTGCTCCTGTGTCCTAGCTGGGTAGGCCTGAAGAGGTGCGTGTTGTTGGGCTGCCCACTCCTTGGCTCACGTGGTGGATGGATGTGGTGATGGATGTTCAACACAAGGCCGCTCTTCAGCCAAGTCCTCTGGCTGGGAGGGAAGAAAGCGGTTGTTTTCTGTATGAATTAGAAGTTTGTCATGGTAACTCGCACTGCTGTGTGTTGTGCCTTCTGATTATATGGGGTTTAGGGTTTTGCTAGTGAACAAAGGGAAAACAAGAGCTACTTAAAGAGTCAGGTGGATGTGCAGTACTCTGAGCATGTACCTTCTGGCTACTCTAATCTATGGTTGTGGTTGTCTGAGACTCCTAAAAATGTTTTCCTTACCAGCTGAAAGAGGTACTGGGCTGGCTTTTAGCACTAAAAGAAAAAAAAAGGCAAGACAAAAAATTTTGCTGTAGAGCTAAGAAAAATATAAACAAAAAGCTTTCAAATGGGATTTTGTTAGTGGTTTTGCTCATGGTTTTTGGTGTTTAGAAACTCAACATTTTCATTACCTCTTGACATCACTTCATACCTCACTACTGCTAACTTTGTCGCTATTTCTTGCCTTCATTAGCTGTTTCAGCTAAATGTTATTTCCTTTGAGCTCTAGCAGCGTGCATTACTATGTCTATATCTCAATTCCTATAGATTTTTTCCATCTTTGCTTTTGCCACATGTGGAGGCTTTCAAGGTGAAACTACCCTTCAAGTTTCCTGCAAAGGTGTGGCAAACAAAACGGTTACAGCTGCTTTTGCTTATCCATTCAGGTGAGTGTGAGTTCTTTGTTTGTCACTCACACGCTAATTATTTTAGTCACTTCTTTCCCCATCTGTCTCCCTATGAATGTGTACTTACTGTATGTATCTGAATGAACACGTGAAACCTCTGGCTTGCTGTGTAGTAGCAATAAATGAATCAATATTTAGTTGTAATTGTTCAAAGCACTGTGGTTGTCAGTGTAGGATGGGGAACAATCTTCAGATATCTTGACAAATCTTTGTGTTGTATAACTGATATATTATGCAAATATCAACTGTCTTTTGGAGTAAACTTAAGCAACTAGAATGCTGAAGCATGATTGTATGAAGTTTCCACTGTATGGGAAACTCTAACTACATGAATGACGTAATATTTGCAGGTTGAATACTGTTGTATTTAGTGCACCAGACCCAAAGCGCTGTGGTGGTACTTGGACTGATGTCTATCTCGTGGGCAACTTCTCCTCTTCTGCACAGTTCTTTGTTACGCTTGCAGTGTTGTCTTTCCTTTACTGCATTGCTGCCCTTGTGGTATATATTGGATATAAGCATGTGTATCAGCAAAACAGCAAGTTTCCACTAACTGTAAGTAATACTACGATATTTTCATGTTTTGCTTTTGAAACCACAGAGAGATAAGAAATACTGCTAATACAAGAATATCTGAATAACTTACAACTATTCAGTAGTTCCAAAAGTTAGATGGAGCATGAACACAAGCATCTTAAACTAGTCACTACAGCACTCAAGCAGAAAAGGGAACCCAAAGCCCTTCAACAGCCATAGCATCCTACCTGCTGCAGCTATTAAAGCAGAGTGGAATGAAGTTCCGCCTTCTCAGGTGAACAATGTCTTCACCACAACTTTTTCTTTTGTATTGTAATTTGAATATAGAGTTGTTCCATAGGTGAAACCGCCTCTGTTAGTCTCTGGGAATTTTTTCCTGTGTAGAGGCACCTGCTGTGCAAATGCAATTGGCAGAGGGAAATAGGTATCTCATGAATTTTAGTCACCTTAAATACCAAAGCCCTTATCCTCAGAATGAGAAATCTCAGAGCTTGCTTAGAAACAGACCTAGTGACCTTTCAAGCCAAATTTTAGCATTCAGCCACCCAGATTTAAAAGCTATGCACCTTCTTCCCTGTCGCTCCCCCTTTACTAAACTTTGACTTAAATTTTTATAACGTAAGTGCTAGGCATCTGACTTTTTTTTTTTTTAGGGACTAATTTCTTACAAAGGATAAGATTGCTTGTGCTTGATAGATGCAAAAGGCATACAGTTTTGTAGCTGATTATCGACACAGAATACAACGTTAATGGCTAAATTTGCTTGTGAAGATTAGCACTGATGTGGTTATTTTGGTGATATAATTGATACTGTCTCTGCCTTGCTCTTTTATGTACATTCATGCAAATTTTTTTAACTTAATAATAAATACTTCTCTTCTGTAGGACTTGACTATCACTGTCATAACAGCCTTTTTGTGGCTTGTCAGTACTTTTTCTTGGGCAACGGCACTTGCCGATATCAAAATGTCCACAGGGGCCAGTGCCATTCCAGGAATCGAATCTTGCAAAGCACCAGGAACAACTTGTCGCTTTGCTTCTGTGACCAGCATGAAAACTCTGAATGTGTCTGTGGTATGTATGCCTTCTGCCATGTGGGTACAATAAATGTGTTAGAAAACAGCCAATGGCACCTGAGAGCCCTCCTTCCACTGATTGCATGTGTTGCTTAATGGGTTAAGATTGCTTTATGGGTTATTAGTCATTCAGACCCATTAATACTGTGGTAAAACACTGACCAAAGCTTTTCTTTAGAAGGAGACTTGTTTCCTCAAAGAAATTAAGAGCAACAACTTCTAGGATCTGTCTCTAGAGCAGCATTTACAGATACATTTGAGTCTCTTCATTATTTCTGTCTGTAGCCAAGAGCTCTCTTACTGAGCCACCCAAGTGGTTTGTTGACTGATACAAGTAAGGAGGAAACACTATGCTTCCTGCTCTGCCTTTTGGTGCTGAACCTAGCTTTTTCATCAACTGTGAGCAATTTTTACACCTTGAATAGAAGTTCCTTGTAATACAACAATATAAAGCTTATGTTCATAGAAGGAACTCCTTACAGCAGGGCAAATGAGGTTTATTGTGTGATCTTCCTAGTGAATCCTGCTTTTCAGAGCTCTGGCTGCTATTCATTGGCCCGATAATAATTAATCATGTGCTCTGGATGTGCACATGCAGAAGTGCTGAGTGACTGAAAAGAATTTGTTTAATTCCATGCAAAGGATAGAGTAAACTGACAATCTGATTTCCAAAGAAGTCTGTAAAAATACCTTGTAATACTCCATAGCATGTGGAAATGTCTTGCTCAAATCAAAGGGGTGCCAAAGATAGCAGTTGTTTCTGGCTTGCCTTGAAGTCATATTCTAGATGGTTGGTTTCGTTGTTTAAAAAAAAAAACAAACACAAAAACAACAAACAAACCCAACAACAAAAACTTAATCTCACTTTTTTTTTCCTAAACCTACAGGTGTTTGGCTTGCTTAATATGGTTTTATGGGGAGGAAATATTTGGTTTGTATACAAGGACACCAACCTACACAACCAATCAAAGAGAATTCCTCAGCAAAGTCCAGCAATATATTCAACTCAAAGAGGAATATAAAAACAAGGTGATACTTTGAAATGCTTCTACTTCTTACATCACACTGCCAAGAGCATGGAGCCATTAGGATTTACTTCAATAATAATTGATAATACTTTGTACAAACATCTGTTTTGCTCTGTGAAGCTCTCTGGCAAAAGGTCTTGGATACTCCAATTGAAGTGTTTGATTATCTTGAAATATATTATGCCTTTTGAAGCTGTGCAGCTTTTTATTACAGTTTTTGAAGAGCAAAATGTTAAAGTTATCTGGATGCTGATCCTTTTGGGTTCTTAAATTAGCTTCATAGGAGGAATGGGGGAGAAGAAACTGCATTTGGGTTATTACTGCCACTTCTTTAGTTCTAACAAGCCTTGGCTGAAAAATGAAATGTAAATGCAACTACGGCGTGTGAAAATGCAGTCCAGCTTCTTCCTGTCACTTACACCTTGTAAAAGCCATCCGAGTAAAACTCGTAGCTCTGTCAGGGCTGCAGCCATCACATGTTAGTTTACAGATATTCCATTCAGATTATTGTATCAAATCTGCTGCCAGACCTCTCTGGAAGGACGTTACTTCTGTCTTTATTATGTTGTTACTACTTCCTGGCTCAGGACAATCTCTAAACAAGAAGATAGCTTATAGTTTTGCTATAAACTCTTTTAACAAAGATAGGAGAGTGTATACATGTGCAATAGATGACTTAAGCATTTAAAAAAAAAAGTAAAGTATGGCCCAAAACCCTTACAAACACTGATATATTCTAACTGCTAGTGTCTGGGCTTCTCTGAATTCTTTTTGAGGTGATTGAAAAAATGCTTGTGTGTGGAAGGCCATAACTGGAGATGTCTGAATATGACTAAGTCTTCATTGATGCTGTTCAGCTTATTCATTGGGAGCAATATTTAGTTCTTCTCATGTGGACTTCTTTAATAAGATACCTGGTCCTCTGTGAATAGCTCAGAAAATGTTTGTCTTGACAAATATAGTAAGTGGTTGTCCAGGGGCTTTTATTTAAACTGTTTAGGATGAAAATGGATGTAATAGTATGTATATAACACGAATACTAATTGTTCAGTGTGCCAGAGCTACTGACTTTCTGATAGTAAACTTCCAGTCCAAAGAGCATAATAGAATAAGTATGACAGCTGCTGAAAGAATGTGCCTTGAGTCCTTTCTCTTACCTGTGCTACAAAAGGTTTTTCACACTGATGCCTGGAGTTTTTTGTGGAGAGGAGTTTCTATCGCTCCTGCAGCTGCCTGGTGCTGATTAGGACTTCTTTCTGTCAGCCCTTAGGGGGGATATTACTTATAACTGTCCAAAATTTCATTTTAACTTCCTTTGGAAGAGGTAAGAATGTTCAGATGTCCCTTTCTAAAACCATGTTCTTTTTCTTTTTCATTCCTGGATAAAGGATCTGAAAGCAATGAGCTTCTGCTCTTTCCTGTTTAACAATACTAGCTGTGTTACTGCCACAAGAAAAGGGGCTTGCCTTGTCTCAGCGGTCACCCAAGTGCCAAGTATCATCCCACCTTACAACAACCTCTTGAGGGAAGACAAAAGCAGTACCCGGTTATAACTGTTGCACCAAAAGTACGGCTTTTGGTCATTATGTAGTCTTCTCAGGTCCTCCCCTCTGGACCTTCTGCAACCCGAGAGGCCACTCTCAGCAGGAGAAGTCTGAGGCGTAGAGTTTAAAAGATGAGCGTGATCTTTTCTTTCATCTCTGTTACCAGGCCCTACTGAGCAGAATTGCATTGAGCTATAAACGTAGTATGGCTTTTGTGAAAATAGTAATTACAATGTTTTGCTGTTAGCTAACACAGAATACCAAGCTTTTATCAAGATCTGAAGTACTGAATCAGGCAGTTGAATGGAAATGTAAGGAGGTGTTATTTTGAAGTGCTCTTGTTCTAGCTGTTCTCCTGCCTCCGAAGAGCCCCTGCTATCAATGACCCTTGTGTCCTCTCTGACCTCTTTGCTTCCATCAGTTCCAGGTTGCAAATACTAACTTTAAACCTTAAGTCCTCGTTCCTTCTTGAAGTGAGTTCATTTTTTACTTAACGGTGCCCTGAACTGTCAGTTGTCACAGATGGCTTGTTTTGTAATGTCATATCTGTATCACTGCAAATAGTGAGAGGGACAAAGGAGGAAAGAAAATTATTTTGTTGCTGCATATAGGACACTTCTCTTTTTTTTTTTTTTTTTAGCAAGTTGAGACTATTGAACCTTCTCTGTTGCTCTCTTTCTAACAGAAATATAGACACCTGAGATAAAAAGTGCTGTGCTGTTTCATCATGGTGAGCTGTGATAGGATCACTGCTACGAGGTTACCAAGAAGATCAATATTTAGATGTTTTGGTAATTCTATTACTATACTTTAAATTTCAAAGCTAGACCTGAAGTGAATCAGTACTTCTCACCTGATCAAAGTTAGCACTGCTTTGAGCAGGAGGTTGAATCAAGTTGGTTGGTTTGTTTTGTTTTTGTTTTGTTTTTTTTTTTTGAGGTCCCTTCTTTGTAACGTTCTTCTTTCTGACACCTGATGGGCCATTGTTTGCCTTTTCTCCCTGATTTTTGTCTTTCGTCCAGAGGCTCCCTGTTTGCATTACTGTGCATGCTTATTTTAAATATGTATTTCATCGTAAAATCTAAAACTTCTATGAATTTTCATATTGCCTAAAGAAAAAAAAACCCTGCTAACTAGAGATTAATTAAGCTTTTCAATCTCATAATTCTTTGGGATTTAAGGTTACACATGATGCGGCTAAAACACTTTTATTAACCTTTAATATTTTTAACAGAACCATGTTCCTGTCTACTTAGTATGTACTTACCTACCAACTGAAGCTCTAATTCTACAACAAACTGACGTTGTCACAATAGCCCTGTTAGAGTCATTGGGAAGGCTTAGTTATAAAATGGGCATTATGTATGTTTTTGCACACATGAGAGCAGGAACAGATTAGATCAGTGTATGCCACGTTGGTGCCGAAGGCCTAGCCAACAGCTGAAACTGAAACAGACTTGGAAAGCTTAGCACACCATGATCGTTTCCACAAAAACTTAAATTTCGTATGCACTCAAAGAGACATTCCTGTTTTCCAGAGGGCTGAAACTTTGCCTTTCACTTCTTGTAGCTGAAACAAACGTGTCCCGTCCCCAGGGTGCTTTCCTTCAGGAGACAGGGAGACGAAATATGGCGGGCAGGAGTACAGCTGGTAAAATATAGATCAACAGATACGTGGTGGTTCTGTAGAAATTCAAGCTGTGTGTGTTCTAACCAGTTAAATGTTAACGGCGTCCTGGCTCTGCGGGCTAAGGCGAGTGTGACATGTAGTCCACAGCAAGCAAGATTTGAAAAAGGAAAAATAACCACGTATCCCTTTCTGGTTCATTAGGATAAGACTTGTTTTCCTTCGTAAGGGGGGAGGGACTGACGCAGGATACTGCTGGCTTTGATGTCTGCTGGAGTCCTGCAGCTGAGAAGCCATGGAAAGCATCATGCAGCAGGAGCAAGCAGCTGCTCTCATTTACCCTGGACACCCACAAAGGGCTGAGCAGCCTTTGCCTTTTGAATTGATGACATATTCGTGCTGGCAGCACTGAAATACTCAGTGCCTTATTTACTCATAAGAGCTGGGGGTGGAAAAAAAGTCTCTGACTGATTCACCAGCTTTATCTTGACTGTGCAAGAATCACCATTGCTATCAGGAGACACAGCGCACTTGATCCCTCTGTATTGAGGGAACAAAGGGCCTGGAAATCTGCCAGGTCTCTCTAGGTAAGGCATCCTCAGCTGGCAGCAGTCTCTCTTGCAGTCATCAGCAGAGCAAGCTCATGAAAATCCTCTCACACTGTGTGAATTCTTCTGGTAGCAGGCTATAGTTATGCAGCTCTAGTGAGTGAAATGAAGTATGATGTGTGGTGTGATACGAGAGAGAGGAATTGTGATCAGAAACCCACGGCGGGAAGAAAGGCTGGATGGTAGCAGGGAAGGAAAACAAAGCCGAGGGGTCAGTATGGGAAAGCAATAGGGAACTCCAGGGTGGAGAACAGAATCCTGTCGGCATTAGGATGTGTCTAAGGAACCAAATAATTTGTGATTTAGGGTGCTGTGACCAGTGACCTGAGGGTCAGGCCTGTGTGACGATGCTGAGAACTGTACGTACCGGCTGTGCTAACTGACAGCTCCCAGAAGAGTCCCTGCCGTGGGAGCTAGCATGGGGTCAGTGCTGGCTGAGGGCTGTGCTGACAGCCTCGGGGGTAAGCCATAGGAACTCAAGCCCAAGAGAGACCTGACAATGTCAAGTCTCCAGTGGCTGGTGCAGATGGTGCCGAATGGAATCACTCTGGGATCTGTAGCGCCATGGCCACTGTCACCCCAGCAAGGAAACCCATCTCAAACACAGGCTGGAGCCAGGACGTTGAAATGCCGGCTGACAGGTCAGCAGTATTAGTAGCTTATACTGTACTAGAGCTGGGCGGTGTTGTGATAGCTCTTGTACAATTGAGTGAACTCATCAGGGCTCTGTCTCTGCTTGCACACCTCCTAATGCTAGCAGCTGGAGGTGCAGGGGTGTAGCTCTCATTGAAGGCCAGAAAGAGGATGGGTGCTGCCTTGATGTGAAGAGCTGTAAGACACCGGGTTCATCACCTGCTCGAGGATACAGGGTAGCTGCAGCCTTTTTATTTTTCCCTGTCCCCTAGAACCGAGCAGACCGTAAAGCTGGGGAACTTGGCCATGCCGTGCTGCACCATGGTGGTTTGGCTGCCTGTCCTGCGGCAAACCCCTGAGTATCTGGGGGGTGTAATCTAACTCTTGGAAGCTGTCTTAAGATAACCCCCAATGCTTTCAAAAATGCTTTACTCCTGAGCAAGTCATGACCGCACATCAGATTCTGAATCATCTACACTTATTCTTGTGGCAGTATTTAGGATGTGTTCGTTCCGAGCAGATTTGCTGTATAGCCTAAAGCCAAGTTGTTGTCACAAAGGTAGAGGCCAGTTTTTGCTGCTTAGTCACCTTTAAATATTGACCTGAATAATGAAATTATTCAAAAGAATGCTGCAGGGTAGGAATGCATTCCCTGCTCTTAAATACTAGCAAGTGAGGAAGTTTCTTTCAAGGTTAAGATCAAGCCCGGGTACGCTAGCAACAGCTATTCAGAGTTGTATTTTACAGTCTGACTCAAATGCAGAATTCCCTTTTCTTCTGGCATGTCAAGTGAATCCAGGTGTGCCCTTAATAACACTGCCCTTCATCACAATTTCTGAGTTGCGTTTTTAGAAGCTTGCTTTATACTTTTCACTTGCAACTTCCAAAAACTTGCCTGTGCTCAGTAGCGCTCTTCTTGTCTGGATATGTCGTCCTCCATATTGAGTCAGGAGGGCAGCAATACAGAGCTGGGTCGTGCCATCCATAAAATTTGTGCCTGTGTGGACACAGTTAAAGGTTTTGCCCTTCATTTCAGGCCAAGCACTCTAGGGCCTAGAGAAATCTCTGTTAACCCTGACCATATTTTTCTTGCACTCTTTCCTTAAGAAAATCTGCTTCAGAAAGATGCTTTTCTCTGCCATCCATGTCTTTAGTTATTGCTTCACTGTGGATCCTGCTTGGCCCATACAGGAACCTTTCCCCCCCCTTTTTTTTTCCTCCTAGACCAAATACATAATACTCAGTAATGTTTCAAACTATTTTTCTAGATGATTCTAGGTAGGTTCCCTCTTGTTGTGCTATGCCAGGGCTCATTGCAAATAGTGGGGGTGTATTTGGGCAGCCAGTTCTCATAGTCCCTCTCCTGTTCAAGGGACCTGACTGACTGCCATTGCTGCCAGGAGGGCTGCAGGTACCCATGCCCCATCAGCAGTGGGTGGTTTGTACTTGGTATTACGTTCTGCCAATGTTTGAGCAATTCCTCATTTATTCATAAAACACACTCTCTCTTTTCTTGGCTTGTGGCTTAATGTTAGTGCTGCCAGGTGCGTTTTCTTCTTACCTGTCTGCTTGGCAATCTGACTTAATGCAGTCATTGAGGAGGCTGTATACTGATCCTTTACTCACAATCTGAGTAAAATCCAGTCTTCGCACAAGCTGTAGTCAATTTGCCCATTTAATTTCAATTCAGCTCAAAGTTTGAAGTGGTCTCTAGAAGGACTGTGCTCTAGTTCCACAGCTGTGCCTGCTTTCTGCGGCCCAAGATCAGCAGCTATCTGTCCCAAGGCTCCTGGGTCATCTCTTGTCTTGTAAAGCAGCAGCAGTTTTACCTGCTGCACCCCCTGCGTTGGCATGGTAATCCAGCTGTTGTTATACGTGCTGTGGTTCCCAGCTCCTTTTTCTTTTCCCATTTATACATATCATCCCCTAAATCATCTTCCTCTGGTGATTTCAAATCTAATTCTCCACCACTTTCTGCAGATACAGCAGCTATTTTTAATTTTTGTGTCCTCGTGTGCTTTTGCAAGCAACTAATTTTAGCTTCACGTTTAATATGATCGGGTTCCCTTGGAGCTCTCCTTTGCTCTGGGGTGAATGGCTGCACTGTGCATCTTAATCCTTCTACTGGATTCTGTTTTCTGCTTCTGCAGCTTTTTCCCTTTTTCTGAATTGAAAAATACTGTATTTCATTATTACTTTTTTGAGCCACTAGACAGTACTCCTTTTCCAGTTTCTTAGCATTCTCTTTGAAAATGCAATTTTCAGATCAAAGCAGTTATTTTCTGCTTCTACTCTGGTTCTGTCAGCACAAAATGTTTTAGCTGCTTCCCACAACAGTCACAGCGATACAGGAATTGTATCCTCAAGTTTCGCTTCATAACTAGGGAACGTTTATTCTATATCACCCCTGGTCCTATGGGGTGAAATAAAACATCCCTTCTTCCATAGAGAAGTACCTGTAGCCTGGAACATCTTGGTTTGGTTTTTTTTGTTGATGCTCTTATATTGCTCTGATCTTCACCTGGATCAGTTAGTCTCCTTTGGGTGGCATTAGCAGGCAGTGACGTAAAGCTTGGTATCCAGCAAACAAACAAAAGACTGGGCAAACTGTAAAGGAAACATTGTCTAGCTAATGAAAAAACACTTTTTGTGGCCATGCAACATCCTAGTCTGACCACAGTAAAAGCAGGATATGATACCTTGAGACTGAAGTTGCACTGTTCGTACACGAGGGCTCCATGGAGTACTGCATCTCAGGAGCCTTGCCCTGACCAAAGAGGCCGGCATTGTCTATGGGCTCTTCACTGACATGGTGCGCTTCTGGCACTCCTGAAACAAGTCACGCTTACGCTATGGAAAGAGCCTGCGATCCAACTGAACATTTTACTTTCTTTGTTGAGCTGGCCAGCAAAGAAGAGATCCCTGATCAGAAGCAGAAGAGGAGAGAAAAGGCCGCAATATGCTAATAATGGGTCCAAAGCAGAAAGAGATACAGATCTTCAAGATGGAAAAGCTCAGAGCTGAGCTCAGCGTTATCAGAGGTTCCCAGTAGGGTCTGTGGCATACAAGGCATCTTCTTGACCACGTACGAGCAATGACCCCAGGCACAGGACCAGCAGTACCCCTGGAGAGGACTCATGCAGAAATGGGCATGGTACTGGTAGGGTCTCTTCCCAGAAGATCACGAATACAGGTAGACTAAGCAATTACAGTTAGAGAAGAAAACAGTGTGTGCCAGTAGATGAGATGAGGGTGATTATTTTTAGCCTTAGTTTCCACAGAGACTGTGCATCAAAAGTAATGAGAAAGGACTGGCAGGCACAGGACGCCGTGAGGTTTGCACTCAGCTCCATGAAGAGCATCTCTAGGATGAAGCTAGACCAAGAAATGAATTTGAGAAATGCATTACTAGATCAAAAAACCCAGAGGGCCCATATTCCCATCTTGTCCTGAGGCCCTGAAGGCTCTTAATCAAGGAAGAAATTTAATTTTGAACTTTGCTGATTCACTGTTTTTACATTTGGCCAATGCGGGCACTTCAGAGCTTTCAACCTTGCTGGAAATAGAGCGGAGCTGCTAGGATCTTGGAAGACCTCTATTCTCTTCTTCAAGAGAAATGAACTTATTCTCCTATGTGCTGTGCAGTTACTTGGTATGGATCTACAGGAAGCGCAATAAGCCTTCAGTCTGGAGCGACAGCGTTTTACCTGCCATGCATCAGCGCTGGGGCCCTGAAATGGGCAGGACTCTGCAGGATCAGTCCCATTCAGTTGCAACCATTTTGTGACCTACATCTGGTAAAGCTGAAAGGACAGTGAATCTTCTGTGCGAGATGAGCCTGCAGAGTGATTACAGCCGAGTTCTGGCTGGAGGCACCCTGGGGCTGGCTGCAGCTTTATTTTACTAAGTGGGTAAGTTCATGCTCTTTTAAGTCGGGGAAAAAGCTTCTGGTTCAGTGATGGGGCAGGATCTCTTCAGCAGCATGTAAGAGCACGGTATTGATTCAGCCCTGGCTGTGGGTGAGGAAATCCCTGGGAGCATCCACCTTTGTCCTGACTTACCTGTCAGAACAGCACTGAAATATTAGTCTGAAACATCTGCCACGTCAGTTCTGTGTTGATCAGCCGAGCTGGCTTCCCTCACACCAAGCACAGTGGTGATGAGAAGAGGGGACAAAGGGGTACAAAGTACCAGCTGCAGCTTTTCTGGTCCTGGAGGGTGTATTAAAGCCAGTTTGCTGTCAGCTGTCCCATGGAGACTACCCAGACAGCCAGGGAGAGTCACGCCAATGCTCTGCTTGATTGCCCCTGCTCTCTCATCCCCTCCAGAGCCAGTGGTAGGAGGTAGGACCTCAAAACACCACCTGGCGTCAGGCAAAGTAGTTGATGGAATTCCTCAGTGAGCTTGAGATATCACTGAGCTTGATGCGATGCTGTCAGGACTCTGGTCTCTCTAGGCAGGCTCAGAAGTGTGTGCTCAGGCCCCTGGGGAGGATTTGGGGCAGTGAGCAACCTCTTCAGACACTTTTGGAGCTGGGTAGCAGCTCTATGGGTGAGGCTGCATATGTAGATTTTAGTCCTTGCCTTTTAATCTTCGATAGCAAGTAAATACTGCTTTCTCTCGGTGTAGGGAATAGCAAATACCTTCTGACAGGAGAAGACTGGCAGAAACTGGTGTCCATTTTGATCTCTTTGAATGCTGCCACTCTTCTGAATTTCTGAACTGCTTCCCCCCCCCCCCCCCCCCCCCCCGCCTTGGAATTTTGGGGGTGTCTGATCTTGTAGATGTTTTTGCCCCGTGCTGCATGCTCTCATGTCTGTAAGGCCATTCCAGAGCAAGTACATCAGGTAGTTAGCCCTGGCTGCTGGCCGCTGATGGGGAAAGCTCAGCTTCCTCTGTAGATATCGGTGTGGTAATACTGCCTGCTTGAAGCGGGGTATGGCAGGGAGGAGCGTTCAAGAAAATTGATGTGCAAATGGATTGGATCTGATTCCTTATGGCCTGGCTGTCCATGGGTGTGCAGAGAAACACTGGAGCGTCCTTCCCCACCTGCTCTTTGCACCCAGTCTGCACGGATATAAGAGAGTAGTCGACGAAGTCCAGGCACATCCATCCTGTGGCTCACATAGCAGTAAGGAAGGGTTCCGTTCAGTGCAGCGGGGGGAAAAGCTCAAAGAAAACAGAAAACAGGGCACTTGGTCATTCCAGAAATGACCCCATGTGGTCCGCGAGAAAATTAATCCTGTAACAGATCATGCCTGTCTCGATGTGTCTACAGTGTTGTAGTGCCTTAATGACCTGGCTTTTTTTCCCCTTGCTTTTCTCAAATTCACTTGTTCTTTCTGCCTCCGCCCTCCTTGCCGGGCCTCTTCCCTCCTCCTGTCCCTGGGCCGGCGGCCTCTGCGGGAATACGGCTGGATACAGAAATTTGTATTCGGGGGCGCGGGGGGAAGCCTGGGGGCCGGGTTCCCCGCCGCCCGAGCCGCTGGAGGTCAGTGTTGCTCCGCTAAAGCGGCGGCGGCTCCGGCTCCGGCTCCGCGGGGCTGCCCCGGGGCGGCGGCGGGGCCGGGGCCGGGGCCGGGGCCGGCGCGGCTCTGGCGGGTGCTGCTGGCGGCCGGCAGCAAGGCTCGGACGGGGCGCGGTGGTTCTTCGCTGTGGGAACTCGGTGCCTCGGTTTCCCCTCTCTGAAATGCAGCGCACGGGACTGACTCGCTTCCCTCCCCTTTGACGGCAGCGCCCAGAGGCCCCGGTGAGAGCCTTCACCTGGCTCGTCACTGAGCAGATGGCGGAGACCCCTTCTTTGCCATTGCTTTTAGTAATTACTGGAGAGGAGAGCTGGCTAGCGCAGGCTGGGATCAGGCCAACAACGGGGATGCTGATGCTTCTCCTTTCCCTGGGGCCTGTGCGGCCAGACGTGCACGCGTTGTCCTGGCAGCCTGCCTGGCCCCTGTCGGATGCCATGCCCAGAGCTCTGCCAAGCGTGCGGATCCCTCAGCTTGCAGGCCTGCCAGCTCTGCTGCCGACATGGACGGGTACCAGCCCACAAACCTTCCCTGGGGTTCGTTGGCACCGGGATATGTGCAGCCCCTCTGGAAGCAGTCGGCTGTCACGGCTCGATGGCAGGCAGGGCACTGTGGGGTGAGCCCGGTATGGGCACCCTGGCAGGGCAGGCTGTGCTGGGGCCTGTGGGGCTAATCCAGGCAGGTCCTGTGCAAGCACAGCACTGCTGCTCCTATCTTCGTGGCCCCAGCTAGTATCTGCAGGAAGGAATTGAAAATCAGACATGGGCACGTGGCTGGACCAAGCCCTGCCTTGCCCCTGTCATTCACCATCTGCCTTTTTCAAGCCCTGGAAGTCAAACAAGGGCCTCACTTCCAAATCAAATCCCAGGGAGTCTATTGACCCGCAGCAGCTGGAGTTTGGTACCAGAGAACAGCAGAGCGGTGACATCCTTGAATGACATTCAGAGTAAGATCTATTGATCTATTTGTTTGCAAGTGTTTCTTTCCCTCAACAACATGGAGCTTGCAGCAGAAACTCACTGAAGCTTGTATTTGTCGTCTTCAATCTCCTGGCCAGGCCTGTGCTCTTCTAGCAGCTAGATTCTTTGCTCGGGAGAAGAAGGATTGTTCCCCTTGCCTCACCCCCTTCTCTAAGGGAGTCCGAGCCCCATCTCCTGTTCCTGTTGAGCAGTCATGTAGTGGCAGCCTCCTGGGCAGGCATTCTCCATCTCTGCAGCTGAAACTGATCTCTTGTGTAGGTCTCTTGGAGACCGTGGACAAATACAGTATCAGCACTGTTACATTCTTTGATATAAATGAAGTTACATGGCCAGAAGCAGAGACTTCTGATGTTTATTGGAAGTGTTATTTATAATACCAACACGAAAGCAGAGCATTTATGCATTAGAATCACATTCACTTTGGAGAAAAGCACCAAAAAAACAGTCATATGATCACACATAAACTACTGGGGGAACTAGACCCACTCAGGACAAGTGACCTGTGCTCTTTCGTAATCACTCTTGAAACGTTCAGAGCAGCGTTTCTAAGCACTTCAGAGATGTGTGATAGGTGGAGACACAGCAATCAAAAGCTGTGGCAGAACTCACACTGATTTCTGTAGACTTTGGATAGAATTAATGCCTAACATATAACAGGCAGCTGGAGGTCAGGAGCTGTTGCCCCCAGCCACTCTGCTTGAACCACCAGGCGCCTTTCTTCCTCTTCTACTCTCAGCTTATCAGTGTCATCACTCTAAAATAACTGGCACCAAAGTTCACACCTTGTAACCATATGCACAGAGGCTGACAGAGCTGTAAAAGACTAGAGAGGCTGTTCCCATCGTCTAGTCTGACCTTCTGCGGCACACAGCAGCCGTTCTTAACTTCTGAAGTCTTCAAATAATGGAAAGGCCTTACAGTCTTAGCTAATTGTTCCAATAATTAAATGCTTTTATTGTCTAGAGCCTGCACTTCAGCCTTGCTCTCAGTCCATCTAGTGGCAGTTTTCAACACTGAACCTCTGTTCTCAAAGACGCTTCTGAACGAAAAAAGCACAAAAGCTGGTTTAGCAATTAGATGGGGTTTCTAACATTTAAAGCTGTACTGCACAGTGTAAGTATTATAATCTGTATTTTACAAAACAATGTATGTTTCTTTTACATCTGTTCAAAGTGTCTTTTCATATATTGTCCTATACAACATGCAATAAGCGTACATCCAGGTCAGTTAGCTCTGGCTTCTCTGCTTTTGCTCTGCCAAAGACAGGCCACAGAAATGAATGGCTGTGCTTCGGCTCAGGGAGACCTGAATTCATTCCCGATTCCTTCACAGGGAGGAAAGTCAATAGTAGTAGGGGCAGCTGATAGGAAAATTGAGCTGCTTTTGCATAAAGCTGATGCTCCGATAAAGCCTTGTTATTCCTTGATTTTGTAGATCCCGAGCAAGGAAAGTAGTTTTGTGCATAGCTAAAATAAGATCTTACAGCGAAGGCCAGGATGAAGAATTTGTTGGAGATGGAGATCAGCATTGCCCATAGTGGACCAACAGTGTGAGTGAGAAAGCACATAGCTATGTTTTAGGGTCAGATCACTTGTTTCCTCATGCAGCAAATTGCACGGGGCTTGCAAGACCGCTTATCTTGTCTGAACCTGCCCCCCAAAAGGCTAAGCACACCAGCTAAACTCACCTCAGCTGGACAGAAGCATCCTGGGCAGTGTCAGCCCTTGGATCTGGCAGCACTTAGACACATGGTGCCTCTTTGTAGACCTGTCAGTTGTTCAGAGGTTAGAGTGTGACCATCGCTAGGAGAGTAGCTACGTTTCATCCAGCTGTTGGCCAGCTGTGGGAGACTACGGCGGCAGCAGCAGTGTTGGCTGTGAAAATGCGTTTGCATATATGGATGTTCAGAGCGTGCTGTGTGATACCGTGTTACACTGCTGTTGGGGGGGGGGGGGGGTTTCCTGAAGAGGAAGGAAAGAAGTTTGCAGTTCAACATCAAGAACAGTAGTAAAGATAGATGGTTTTTCATCCATCTCTTTCCAGCTTTCCTGGCTGAAACTACAGCCTGTCTCTGCCTCCCCTTAAAAAAAAGGTACTTCCCTCTTATTCACAAAAGTAGAATGAGAGGAACTGAAGAAGCAGAGTGGGTGCCCTAGAGAAATGCCCAGAAAAATAAATACAAAAGCCTGTGTGTGTTCCCATCATGAAAACAATGCAGTTAGCTCCTGCAGGTAACAAAGACATAACATTCGTAGGTGCCAGGCATGCCTGTGGGTAGCTTAGTGTGAGAGCAATAGGAAGATCAGGGTTGCAGCAGTACTATCTGTTACCGCAGAATTTCTTTACGTTACTGGAGAACCACCTGCACAGAAATTGAATATACCGTATTTACAGCAAATAAATGCAAACAATGGTGGGTTGGAGCTCTGAACGTGTGGCTAGCCCCGTTGGTGCCGGAGAGTCAAACAACACTATAACAACCGCCACAGACACAGTAAACTGATAACACACTCAGAGAGTATAAATCACTCTTTCCTATCTCTGTCATTGTGGTGTTCGTGACACGCTGGGTTTCTGACTGCGCAATGAAATGGCATTTGACTGAAGACATTTAGTGTTTGTAAGGGAAGTTGTTCCTGAGCCAAACCGCTCCTTTGGAGCGCAGCAAAGAGGCGCAGCACCGTGACGGGTGGTTTTGTAAAGCCTCAGTGAAATTACCCTGGGCCTCTCCATCCAGGCCCTCCGTTGTACTACACAAACCAAACGTATGTGATAGATTGGATAAAATCTTCATTGACTGTCCCTGCTCAACTTAAACCAAGTATTTTCTTTTACCCAGTCCCTTTCTTTATCTCAGTCCCTTGCCACCGAAAAACGTTTTTGTAATCAGGAAAGAAAAGAAGCCAAGACATGGAGTATTAAGTCATAATTAATTAATTTTCTTCAGATTAAAATAATTTTCTGAAATCTTGTAGCGTTTGCTTGTTTTATATCAGGTTCTTAGACAGCACTTAACATTATACATGCCCACACTTGGAAAAGATTATTTCACCCACATGTTTACTGTCATTATTCTTCTGTGTGTGTTCCACTTGATTCTGTAAAACATTAAATACGCCAGAGGAAAAACCAAAGGTGAAGATATTGAATGCTTCTAGTGTTACAAAAGATAAATAAGCTGAAAGTGTTGACAGGACAGCCTGAGATACCGTAACAAGCTGTGGGTTTTCTCCAAAATTGCTTTCAATCTATGATCTTTTCTACAGCAATATGGGAGGGCAAGGAAGGGCTGAAATAAAATACTGAATGAAAAGAAAATATTTTTAGCTTTTACCAGCAAACTTTTCAACCCTGACGTGCTTTTCACCCATTCTGTGGCTCAGCAGGGACAGAAGACCCCATTCCCTGGTGCAAAAGCATGACCGTGTGTACGCTGCCCTCCCCAAAGGCAATCAGGGAACACGGCCGTGCCAGCTGGGGGGCACAGAGCTCCTCCAGGAGGAAAATGCCAGTGGCTATAGCCCGGGGGCAGTGGGCAGCAGACACTTCTGTCCATAACTCTGCTTTCGTTTCCTCTTCTCCCCCTTTCGCATCCTCCATTTTCTCCCACTCTTGCCTACATCTGCCAAAAGTAAGTCCAGCTTCATCCTGCTTTTAGGTCTGGTTTCCACAGCAATGGCTACCTTATGTTTTGCAGCTGAGATATAGAGAGAGAAAATCACATCTGATTTTTTGGCTCTTCAGAGCAGGTGTCATTTGGGAGGTGCCTTGGAGTCTCATGCACTCTGCTTTAAGGCTGGCTTAATGGCAACGCAGTGTTCATTTTGGGAGAGGAGGTCAGTATCTGCTTTGGGGGGCTGGCGAGGACAACCCCCTGTCCTCAGGTTCCTCTTTCTGCTTTTGTAATCTCAGCCCGTCCTGGCCTGGTGCTTCTGACTGCCCTGCTGAGGGCTTAGCACCTGGTTTTGTCTCTGCAGTCGGCTCTTTCTTCTTCTCTGAAGGCTCTTTTTTGCTTGGTGCCCCTGCTCTGTCTGACCCTTGGCCACTATCACCTGTGGCACTGGATGTTACCTGCATGGCCGGCGCTGGCTGAAGGGGCTCGTCATTCTTCTTCCACCTCCGGGCCCCCGAGCGTGTATTGAATTCATACATTTTGCCAGTAACTTGTAAGGGAGAAAAGACAACTGATTAAAATCATTCCTGCTTTAGCAGATTAAGACGTGACGGTTCTCCTCAGGACGGGGTTGAAACAAGAAATGTGGAGCACCTGGAAAATCAGCTCAGATGAGGAGGTCGCCCTGAGAGGGAAAGTCTCACTTCCACAAGCGAATATGGGGACCTGGGCGTCATGGTGGCTGCTCGGGGAGATGCTATTCTATCATTATGAAAACTGGCTCTGCAGTTCGGGGAATAGGAATATTCAAAATATTCCTATTGCAAAAAAAAAAAAAAAAAAGGACCTTCTTATCATCCTATACCTCTATCCAAGTTACGGCTATCATGGGTTAACATGGGCAGTGTAACAAACACATCCATAGTCCTTAGTCGCTTGGACTAACCCTCCCAAAACTTTTGCCTTTGGCCCTGATGAACAAGGCCATTGTGTATGTCTGTCCCTATTTTTTCAAGAGGTAGCAAAACCCGCTAGGAGCACAATGTGCTACATACATCGTCCAGACCATATCAGGTCATCTAGGTTGACCCAGGATTTGGAGATCTGGGATCCCTGACGAGTTTTGGCCATATGCATTGCTTCTCCATTTGCACAAAATGCTTTCCTCCAGGCTTGCTGTGCACATTGTCATTAGTAGAGTGAAATACTATGTATTTTCTGTTTGTGCAAGTACCTGCTTCCCTCATATATATAAAATATTGTCAAATTTAGGTTGTTTAGCACACATGGCTACCTTTCCTTATTGGAAAGATTTTTGGCCCTCTTCAGATTTTATGGGTAATTTCAACTTGTATGTTAAAAGCAAGTATCTTCTCCTTCAGTTCATTTACTACCTAGAGATAGGTGGAAAAATTGCCATGTGTCCAGTGTGATTGCCTCACAGCTGAAATCACTGTCTCTTGCTAAACAGATGGAGAATCGGGAGCTATAGTGGCACTTCTTTTAATTAAACAATATTAATATGAGACAAACAAAAGACCATTAATGCCTGGAAAGAAACGGCGGTTACGTGTTGCTTCTTGTTGCAGTTTGTATCAGAATTAATGGTTTCTGACACATTAACACAATTTGAGCAATTAAAGATGAAACTGGATCTCTTTACATGTTATTTTTTCTGACTGCTTACAAGGCGGGTGTGTTAAGGCAGCTTAGATCAGGAAGCAGCTCCTGACCATCTCTCCTAATTATATTCAACAGATGATGTCCTGGGAATTATTAAATCTCATTTCCAAACCACCAACACTTGATCCTCTAGGGTTCGGGATGAGCCAGGGAGGGGGAGGGAGAGGGGAGTGGGGAGCACACATTTCTCTGCTGACACCACAAAGCTGTGTTAGAACTTAATATTTGTGTCAGGCATGATACAAATGCTATGGCTCTGGGGGGCAGTTCGGATGGGCTCAGATATCCTTAAGTCTGGTGTGGTCAGGTTTGCTGGGGAAAGGAGCCACCAGCTATCCTGCAAAAACGCTGGGAAGCAGTTCTTGCAGCGGCCTACAGAACATCCATGTTTACTATATTACAAATGCAGGTTACACAGAGAAAAAGCAGGGACTTTGGAGCCCCTCCCTCTAGATCTCTTTATAAATAGCAGGTGGGCTTGGATCTCGACCAAACTGGCCTTGAGCAGCCTTGTGGATGGGCTTAATTGCACAGTAGGGTCCCATTTGTTTGCCCAAACTCTACTGAAGCCCCCATGCCTAGTGTTTCCCATTAGCTCACGGCATCTGACAGCTCCGAGCCAGCTAATAAAAAACACGAGGTACAGGCACTTGGGTGGAAATTCAACCAGATGAATCCAAGCCTTGAAACAAGTCTGCCTTCTTCTGGATAATTTTTAGACCTATTGTTTTGGACCTATTTTCGGATCTATTTCTTAAAGACCTATTTTGACTGACTGTCACATTTTACCAGCCCCTCTACTCCATGGTGGGCCCTTCATCCATTAGACACAGAGCTGGGCACCCTACTGCCAAGCCAAGCATTGTGGTGTGGGCTCAGGCAGGGGCTGTGGTTCAGGGGGATGAGGCAAGGCAGAACAACCCTTAGAAAAAAACATTTTTATCATGTGAACCCTGCTGCAGAACACAGTGGCCATCACTTGGGGAAGGGGATAAGCACTACACCCACTGGGTCATCCTGGATTTCCCAGCGTTCGCCTTAATTTCACTTTTCCGAGCTGGTTAATCAGATATGCTCAGAGTTAGCATAGTAGGGGCCTGGTGACACATTCAGTAGCTGATGCCACTACAACTGTATCTAAAGGCAAATGGTCTTCCCTTTCCTCCCCAAGCAGCGATGCTCGAGCTCTAGATAAACAGCAGCAATGCACTGTTGCTACAAAGGAGGAGGTTTGTGCAGGAGCGAGTAACTCACCCCCGCACCCTGCATCCAGGGAGAGGTTTCAGAGACGAAGTTAGTACATCTGTGGCTGCGTTAATCTGCTGGCCATTTCCCAGACATGGGAAGGGTGAAACCACGTAGCCATGACAGCACCAGAGCAGGAGGCTTACGGCAAATTCCTCCTCCCTCCCACCTTCCAATACTGGATCCATACATTCAGGTTTAGCAGAAGATCAGTGAATAATCTGGCCATCATATGTGTGCTCGCAAGGGACATGAGTATATTCTACCATTAGAAATGTTACTAGGGCACTCTCTTGATTTTCACTGTCAGTGAAACATAGTTCCCTTTCTCCTTGGAAACAGCAAACCTGAAATATGAAAAGCAAATGTCGAACCATATTTAAATCAACTAATCCAGTTTGTTTTCCAGCCAAATATTTGTATCCACTGTTAATTGCTTTTTATTACCTGGGTCTCTGGCTTCTCCATCAAAGACAGTGTTTAGCTTTGTCATTGTCTGTGAACAGAGACAAAATGTGAAATGAATCCTGTGAATCAGTTAAGTAAGAAGGAGGAGCAGTGACTTGGAAACGGTGACCTACATGGATGGAGGCGGATTTGTATAACCTGCATATTGAATTCCTGTAGGCTGGATTTAATCAAAACTGGCAACAAAAGCCATTTGTGGTGTAGGGTGTTGCCACTAGATGTTCAAAGGAGAATTAATAAGGTTTGACATGCTAAATGCCTCCTCGTGTGGAACCACAAGAGGGTGACCTCCACCCAGAGGAGGCTTGGGAATCCCCTCTCTGAAGAACTTGGGGAGGGAAAGTACGCTAATGAAAGTGCCTTGCAGCCTTTATGCTATTATGGCTATGAAAAAGGAAGATGCTCCAAGATCTAGAAACAACTAAACATCTATTACAGTGGAAATAGCCATGGAATTTTGCTGCAAACAACTTATCAAGACCAAACTCTCTCCAGCTTGGGTACACTTGTGTACTTTACTGGTTGCGCTCAGGCGGGTCAGGGTTAGCTGCACAGGTCAGTGGTGTCTCAGCAGTACAACATTGCCATCAGTGAAGCTGGGGAACTTGCCATCCTGCCTCTGCAGCTGCAGCAAGTCTCCTTGTCTCCCTCTGGTCTCCCAGGTACGGGGCTGCCAGGGAGGCTGGAGAGTTCGGCATTTGAAAGCAATGGGGCCACAGCACAGGTAAGCATCCCTCAGAGCCCGTGTTGCCTCCAAATACGGCAGCCAGTTGGGGCACTGAAGTGTTTTGCATTTGGGGGCAATCCTTTTTTCCTTGCCTATCATTTTGATATTCTCTTTGGAAAACAGATACCTTTCACAGAAAGGGTCCTACGATCATACTGCATGACAGGGCTGCGGAAAACTGGGGTTTGTTTTTAGGCCGGCTGTACTTACCACAACCACATCTTTCTTAGGTTTCTTCTTTTCTATGGAAAAGGAAATGCACATTGTAAAGAATCAAGCCCAGATTTCCTCAAACAAATAGACATTTTTGGTACTCAACTTCTGAGGCATCTGACATGAGCTTTATTCCTTTTCAAGGGATAATCACTCATACTATTTGAAAAGTGAACTCCTTCATAGTAGTTTGGAGTGAGAATCCACAGTGGCCAATCACTAGTCAAATTTTAGCCTTGAAAAGCTTCCTTCAGTAATGAATAAATAACAATGGTTTCTTTAACAAATTTCCATTTCTAAATGATACGAACTGATATAGAAATTCACTGCTGGGGATATTTGAACTACAAATGTAGATATTTTTTTTTCCATGAATGTTTGTAGTTGCAAAGCTTGTGCTTTGAAACACGCGCTTGGAGACAAAACAGGGAAGTGCTGCAGATCCAGTCAAGTAAAATTCAGATTGAAGAACAGTTTGGGTATGTGTGAATTTACCACACTATTAACTCATCTCACATGCAAACAAATACAGCGGCAGTGCCATGGGCATCTTGACAGCATGGATTTGTGGATGATACCCAACTAGTTGCTATGATTTCTTCTTGCTTGCTCCTTGCCAATTTGTTTAATGGCCTTTCTGTGGAGAACTGTATGCCTGGCCACCAACAGGCTTTACGGCCGGGTGTGCAATACTCTGAGGTGCTGCAGATGGGTCTCAACCTGAGCACTGATGGGAAACCTGTTCTGTCTGGCCTTTGCTGCCCAGCATTTGAGAAGCCGTTTCTTGGAAAGCACCAAGCATCCATTTTTTTTTGGAAATCAGCCAGCGCTGAAATCTCTCAAACTGGGCAACCAAGAATACAGCTAATTTTGTTGGGTTTGTTAGTCGCATTTTTTTCAAGCTGGGAGATACTGATTGAGGAGAGGGAATTATAAATACCAGGTCTTACTGAGCCCATATGAGCCATGCTTGCCAGCAGAAAGCTAATGGGACTAAAGGGAACAAGACTGCTTAAAAAACCACTTTTTTGTGGGTGCAACTTATACCCCTGCTAAGTTATACAAACTCCTTTAAACGCACCAATACTTTGAAATAAGTCTTCAGGTATATGAAGTAATGATGTCAAGGGAGCAAATGAAGGGATTAGACAACAGGGAATTAGACTGGAGAGGACTCTTGAAGGTGCTCTAAGGGTATGGGATTATTTTTTAAAAGCTAGCATATGAATTGCAAGTGAAAAAATACAGTAATTCCTTAGCATCCGTGTCAGAATAGCAGGCTACTCTGAATTTGTTTTTTACCTAATAGTTAATAGATCTGAAGACCAAAAGGACCGTGAAATCACTTAGGCAGGCCTCCCATAATCAGCCGAGGTTATTTAATCTCAATACTCTTGTACTGGGTCAAATGTGTTTGTCTAGAAATGGAGTTACAAATTTTACACTGAATCATAAACAAGATCTTGTTGTGAAGTATTAAAACATAGAAAAGAGGTACACACCTGGAGCGTTTATCCTGTAATGAAAAAAAGATTAAGAGTGTAGTTAACAAATGTCATACTTTTGCCTACATAAAAATATCATGCTTTGTTCTCTTTCATTTGGCAAGAAGGATGTGTTTCCTTGAGTTCTGGGATTTGCTTGATTTGTTTGCTTCCTGGTTTTGCCTTCACTGAAGGACCGCATCATTTAATGCTGCTTCCAAACAGGAAAAGAGCCCTGAGCATTGCTCTAACACCTCTCCAAGAAGGGATGATATTTAAAAACTAAAGTCTTATTGATGATAACATGATGGATTTATATTATCTGGAAAAATATATTTTCCAATACTGTCATCTTGTTGCATTCTTGAAGGAAGGTAAATTTTTTGGATCTGATGTGCTCAGATAATTCCTTTTAAAATATCTGGAATGTTGTAAATATTTTTGAAAACATAGAAATTGCTTTTTCATGGGAGAGCCTGGCCCTATTAATAAATAATAACAATAGCCAAGCTATATGCCACTAGATTAATTTGTCATTTTTATCACAAATTGCTAAATTCCTTGCACACGCCATTTGAATTATAATCACAGTCATATATTACCTCTTTACATTTACTGTAGTTTCTAAATTTAAGTCAAAATCCTGAGAATACTTACAGAAATCCTTTTTTTCTTTTTTTTTTAATCCCAGACTCCATTTAAAGAGCTGCTTATCTTTGTTTTGTGGAGTAAAAAGTCAATTTAGAGGCAGTCTGGCTCCAGCCTGCTGAGAAGGCAGCCAGCGGCGATTTCTGCCGCTTCCCACAATGAACCAGAGCTGGTCCCAGGTGCTTCTGTGGCTTTTGCCAAGCACAAGCACTTAAAGGTACCACGAAGCTTTATGGGCCAGAGCCCTGCAACGGGCTTCAGTAAAACTCTAGGAAATCTGCAGAAGTTTTGCCAGAACAAAGAATTTGACATAAGCACCAAGGAAAGGACTCTGGGGTCCATAGCTGAGAGGGAGGAATATGCATCCAGTCACTACCTAGATGGGAGCTCCCTTGGTGTGTGAGCCAAACACAAACCAAAAACATTTGTATTTTTGGTAAGCACAGTCAAGCACAGACTCTGACTATGCCTCACAAGCATAGATGCCTTTAAAGGTCATAATGGTTGATTCCACTGTTACCTTCAGCTAATGCTTTTGTTAAACTGTTAGTAAATCCATGAAATAAAGTTCCATGGACATTCTTCCTTGATTTCATAGCATTAACACCAAATATCCCTGTAGCTGGTTACAGCATTTACTACAGCAAAGGGCATACCGCTATAAAATATTCAAAGCATAGTTTTCATTGCGGCTGAAAGGCCTGAGTTCTCTCTGCTATTGCCAGGCGTTGCTGGGCAGTTCCCCAGCGTGACATTTGGGAGGACTCACAAAGGTGTGCCGACTGCTTTGCCTGCCGGAGGGCAGCAGGTCCGGACCCACGTCGCCAGCAGGAACCCCAGGTACCCCAGCAGTCCGAGGAGCAGCAAACTGCCGAGGGTGATGACGAACGGCACGTACCACGCTGATTCAGAGTAGAGGTTTTCCCTTTTTGTCACAACAGTGAAGCCAGGCTTTTAAAACAAGATAGGAAAAGTTCCTCAAGGCTGCATACTTGCAAGGTTACTGACACCAATGGCACCTTTCATTTGGCTGAACTTCTGCACTGAAGCACCTGGCCCAAGCTTGCCCTGGGGCTCTGCAGATGATAGGCAGAGGGAGATAGTGTCTGCTGGAGACAGTGATTCATCCCACGTACCTGCCTGCTGACTGCTAAGGCAGCTCAGATGACTGAGATGGACCACCAAGCTCCTGGGGCAACCAAAGGCAGGTGAAATGGAGCCCACCCACGATGCAAAAGAGGTTCCAGATCATGTTTCAATGTCTTATATTAAAACAGGCATGCCATGGTGGGGTTTAAAAGCCTCAGGTTGCCTGAGAAGCTGCAAGTGCAGTGTTGGAGGGTGAGCAAGTTCAGGGAATACTGCCATTACGGAGATAATGGTTTCTTGTTACCTAAGGCAAAACTGGAAGTAGGTCATCTTCACTGCAGTGATCATTTGGCCCCCTTCGTAAGAGGAGTTGAACCCCAAGGAACTGGGTTATTGTATAAAAAGAAATGAAACTTGTTCCAGAAGGGAAAACAACACTTCCTGAGCAGTTGCTATCTCCCACATCCTCCCAAGTGCTAGGAGACACGTCTCTGAGCTGGCACGTCACTTAATGCTAGCAACTCATTCATTAAGGTCCCATCACGAAACTATCCTTGCACAGATCAGAAATTACTCATTTGCTCTACCTGAGTCATTACCTAGTGTGGTACTATTAGTTTTGATCATCTACTGGAGTTTGTATTTCATTTTCTTTAAGTCATTTGTACCCACATTGTGTATGAAGTTTAGTAGGGTATCTATTTCTTTCCTGTTTAAGGATACCTGTAAAATAACCTATTTGGGCTTGCAAAAAAAACAGTACCTCCACTCCCCAGATAATCTCAAGAGCACCACCACTGCTCCATCCTCACTGGGGCTGAAGTCACAAGTGACTTTTTGTGACAGGGCTTCTTTTCTACACCACCAGCCTTCCAGCACCTGATTCATCAAGTTGCTGCACTGAACATGTCAGGAGTAGTGATGGGAGAAGCTGCTGTAATGGAGATGCTCTTCTGGAAAATAGACTGAAAGTGGAAGACTGCTATCTCTGGGAAGGCAGATTTAACACTGTGGTATGTGGTCACTGTTTGTATTTGTGGTAAAGCACGGGAAAGAAATACAGAATAAGTTTTGTTATTCAGCTTAACTTTTCATTTCCACATCAAGTAAGGGGAGGAGAAGCCTATGAGAAAATCATTTATTCCTTCCCAACAGAGCATTAGATAATAACAGGTTTATTAATCAGTCTGCAAGTTTGGATTTAAGCATTTTTATAGGAAAGCATCCAGACTTGCATGTGCTCTTTGCAGGATTCCCTGGTTCTGGCTCAGTTACCGTAGCCCCAGTAGATCCAGACCATTTTACAGTGAATAGCTCTTTACGCCTTCACCAGCATGCTCAGATTTTCAGTCCTGCATGCAAGTGGAAAAAAGGTAATGCGATCTGCAGGCAGGCAGAAAATGGATGGACTCTGGATGACGGAAAGATGGGGTAGCAAGGGATGAAGGCAGTGGCCGGCACACGGATGGGGACAAAGTGGTCTGTACCTTCAGGCTGTGCTGCTTCTTCAAGCAGGATGAGCTCTCCATATGTCCTGCACCAGCCTGATGGAAATCAGCTCCAAAATGAAACTGGTGAGCCAGAGCTTGCCTGGGATGGCTGTGCGGAGGAGTAGACTGTATTGCTGGGACACAGGCCCACAGCTCCGCAGCCTGTGCAAGGCCTGATCCCACCCTGACTGCTGAAAGTTGTGTAGGCTTCCCAAGCTCAGCTATGAACCACTGTGTGGGCAGGAGCTCAGGAAAGACCATCCCACCCCCCTGGATTTTCTGTCTGAAACCTCAGCAACACACCGAGGTATGCACAATCGCTTTAGTTGCTGACAGGCAGCTCGAAATTTTACATGATGGTGACCTCAGGGATGGAAAAAAGCCCCTTCTAAAAGTGATGAGGATTTCTTATTGTTGCCTATTTCAACTTCGGTAGCCACAGGTTAACATGTCCCACCACAAAAGAAGCACATTCGATTGCAAGACAGCTGGCAGAGTGAGTAGCTATGAATAAAAAAAGAGGTAGTGCAAAATGCATGAGGTAATTTTAAGGTTCCAAGCAAAGGTTAACCCCTGCTCTTTCTTTATTAATAAAGCTGCCAAAATCTTTAACTTTCCAGTTACATGGTAATGGCAGCATGCCTGGTCCTTTGGCTACTTGCCCTTTTTGTTTTAGAAACTAAAATACAAAACATATGTTATGACTCTGTACCTGGGACCAATCCTTCATGACGCTGAGCACTTCAACGTCCTTTGGCTCTAATGTAAGAGCATGGGGCTCAGCACTTCCCAGGATCAGACCCACTGTAGGTGTTTGTTTTTCTTTTGCATACATCTACCCTCTTTTCTTCACTCCCATGGAGAGCAGCCCATGAAAGAACCACAGAAGTGGACATAAACTTACCGTTGTGGCAATGACAGTAGTTGGGTTTGGGATAACTCTAATGCTTAAAGTCACCGTTCCAGTATTAATTAGGTGTGTAGTTTTGTCCCTGGCAGATAGTAAATTGTCATCTGTTATATAGACATGCAGTCTGTAAATCCAGCTCGTATCAAGTCCGCTCTCATAGTCAAACCTTGACGCAAGAATCAGCCGAGATGTGTTAGAGCCAGCACTTGGTGAAAAGATGAAATGATTGTTCACGTTGCCTGCAAGCAGTAGCAAAAAACCAAAATAATGTCCAAAAAAAAGGAACACATTAAGTAAATGGTTGGAACAAGCAAAGAGATCAGTTTCTGTTGACAACTTGTTATGGATCACTACGCTCCTGTGCAGTGAAGTATTGATAAGAACAGCTCCTTGATCTTCCTGATATCATACAAAATCAGATCAAACAATATAGTCATAAAAGCATTAAAATATGGAATAAGACCCTCTGTGGGGACACAGATGAGAGGAGGCTGTGGAAACACTTCAGAGTCACAGGGCACACAAGAGGTCACCGAATGACCTGTCCTTACAGCCTGGGGAGCACCCAGCAGCACCCAGCCGAGGTGAGGACCCTACACTGTTGCAGGGCTCATTCCACTACTGGGCCACTTTAAGCCACATGGACACAACCAGTGTCTCCAGAGGCCCCTGCAGCCCCTCTCCATGGTGTGTCCCTGTGCCCAGAGGCAGAGGCCTTTGAACACACCCCCCTAGAAGACAGCTAATGACTCAGGGGATGTTAATTGCCTCTGTCTGCACTGTGGAGGCAGAAAGGAGAGTTGGCCCCTCAGGCTTCCATTTTCTGTCTGGGTATCTGGAAATCTGCTAGTGGCCTGGGCTGCAGGTAGATGAGCTCCAGCTCTCAGGCTCTGAGCAGACCACACCTAGGAGAGATCAGAGCCATGAAAAGGCACCAGATGTGCTTTAGTTTTGCTCTTGTTGCAGTTTAGTTGCCCCATAGAGCTCCAGAAATTGAAGTGACCTGGGAATGTGGTGCTTGGCACAGACCAAAATCATGCCAGCAACCAAACTTAATGCTTCAGCAGTGTGGGCCAACACTGGATCTGTGGCCAGGCCCTGACTTACTGATACAAATGCAGCCTTCGTATGAGCTCGTGTGTAAATACCACTGCTGCAGAGCTCCTCTGCTGCATTAAGAGGCTAGAATAGGACAGAGGTTCTCTTTTTTGATGCTCACAGCTTTTTTCTGGCACCTGCACAATCTGCTCTCTCCTTCTCAGCAGTCACCTCAGCAACGAAAAAAGAAATTGCCCCAAGAGAGTGCCTTCCCTTTTTTGTGAAGCTGAATGTCATCCCATACCACAGCAGTTCTCCAAGTGGATGCAGTTGATTATTAGGTCCAAACACACGTTCTTAAAATGGGGGTTTAACGCATACAGCATGGACCAAGGACATGGAGATTTGCTTAGTTGTTTTGAACAGCGTACTTGCATCTAAAGGTGAGTTATACGGAGTAACAGAACCCACCATCATTTATCAAGATTTACTCAGCTATGACTGGAAGTGAAATTTAACCCCGCATATCATTCCAGCTCATTCTTCCAAAATCCTTGTCAATTATCCAATTAATTGCCAATTAATTAACATGGTAGGCAATCCAGTCTTGCAAGAGAACGGTTCTAGGTGGTAGCACTAGTAGCCAACTTGTGGAGAGACATCTCTTTTGGTAAGCAGCAAAGTAATAATGTGCAAAACTTGTGGATAGCAACTAGCTCTCCATAAGAAGTAGCACATAAACTGTGCAAGACTTTTATTTACAAATCAGAGCAAACCATCAGCATTCATGAATTTTTGCACTGCTCCCAGCTCACACACCATGGCTCAGTACCTTCATTAATAAAGTAACGGAAAGACCTGGGATCAGAATCACGATCTTGACATTCAATCCTGAAGCCATTAATATTGGTCCCAACAGCTAAGCTGACTGGGATTTGAAATGAATAGAAATTGGGTGAACAAACTGGTTCTTCATCATTCACTTCCAAAACATTGACAGTTACCTGAAAGAAAAGAACAATAGCAAGCTGAAGAATTTTATAATAGCCAGCTGAAGAATTTAGAAGCCAGAATTTTATTAACTTCACAAGCTGTTTGACTTTGCCCATTTTGCTGTTTTGATCAACAGCAGCTGAAAAACAAAGAACCTCCCTTCCAATCTAGTTTCCACCAGAAAATGTCTGTGATCAATTGACCTTCACTTCTTGTTGTGATCAGCACTTTTTCAGGAACAGGTTCTTTAACCCAAACTATCTTCCAAAACCGCAATGGTTTTGAGCTGTCGTGTTTGACTATTTGAATTACCTGAAGTGTGTCATAGTAAGAATGAGAAATAATAATAGTACCAGGTATTCATTAAACTTCTTTTCAAAAATTGCTTCACAGTCATTAGTTAGACTTCTTAGCATATTTAATAGTAATTCAGAGCATGATCCATGGAAGGAAGGAAGGAAGACTCCTCATAGACTGACTCTTCCAAGTGACAGAGAAATGCTGGTAATGGCCTTCTGCATGGCTGGGAGCACCCCAGGTTGTGCCAGATGTGCTTAATGTCAGCTGGGGGTAGCTGGCTGAGAGAATAAGGTTACCATTCTCAAAGCTCTTTCCTCTAATGTCTGTGGGTCTTTAACAGGCAACAGATAAACTTGTCATCATTAAAAGCTCTTGATGCTAAATTTTCCTTAATCATCACCTTGGAATATTACAGGTGATAAAGAGATAAAGTACTTAGCAACTCCATGGGTGGTGCTTGGCTGGAATAGAAAGCAGGCCTAGTACCTGTATTCCTCCCAACAGATGTGCAAAAATCAAATGTAAGGTAGTCATGAGGGAGAAGATGTGAAAAGGAGTAAAAAGGAGTCTGTATGTGAAGGACCCTGAGATTCTTTGAAAGAAGTGACTATAAAATACCTTTGTAGACATACCACTTATTATTTTTTTTCTGAATAAAATAGGTCTGGGCAGCAAACTTGGGCACAACCCTACTGTTTAATGTTATCATGGTCCCTGGCATGCTCTTGGCTAATGCCAGATAGCACCATTGGGGACAAAACTAGATCACAGTCAGGGGAAGGCACGTGTAAGTGTCCCAGTAGGCCATGTGGGCACAGCTGTACTGGGTGGGCCCTCTGAGATTACCCCAAGAGGATGCCCAAGCCCTCATCCCATCCCCAAGGTATGCAGCACATCCTCTCTGTCCCACAGCATGAAAACACACTCTGACAGGCTGCAACACGATTCTTACATTACTTTGAGCATTTTGCAGTGAAAAATCATCACATAAAAAATCAAAAGTATGTTTGAGGGCCAAGGGGCACTACACAAGGTCCAAAAAGGATTTGGCACTAAGCATGGCTAAAATTAGGTTGTGATACCTGGCCTCAAGACCCTTCCCTTTTTCTATTTTCCAGTACATATGTAGCAGTAAATAATATCTTAAATTGTCTAGGGCACAGAAAACAATTTCACTGCTTGCGTAAAATAAGAAAAAAAGACTGAGAAAAAAAAACCCCACGGAGTTAAAAATATAAAAATATTACTTTAATCCTTTTTATAAGAAACAAAGCAAGACTAAATGAACACCACCTCTTTCATCTGACTGATATACAGCTCTGTGCAAGGGCAGACTTGCCTTTTACAGACCAAAGTGCTTTGCCCAGTGTCTTACCGTTCTTGTCAGGAGGAAGAGACAAAAACAAAGATAAAGGGGGAGGAGTGGAGTGGATTTACTCACAGATGCTGTTGCAGTCTTCTCTTGGTCTGAGGCCTGTACTGTGAGAATGTGTTTCTGAGTTGTTTCATAGTCTAATCTAGCTAAAATCTTCATATCTCCTTTGGTTGGGCTGATCCAGAAAATATTTGTGTAATCCCTGGTGCCTCCTCCAGCTACAATGGAATAAGTGATGACAGTGGGTGGCCAGTCCTTGTCTCTGGCATTCACTCTTCCAATGCTGGATCCAACTGAGAGATAGAAGATCCATATTTCATTAACATTTTAAAGGAAAAGGAAGTACAGAGTACTTGTTCCAACCAAAACTTGATGAAACTGAACTAAAGGTTTGTTTTAGAATTTTTCACCCCAAAAAAGTAAAGCAAAGGTGTGGGAAATACAATTCACCATGCTGTGCTATGGCTCCCCTGTGCATGAGCTCGCCTGCAGCAATAAATACCAAAACATGAGGAGCCTGTAGAGAACCGCAACAGAAGTGCTCTGGCAGTGAGGGCCACCCCGAGCCCTGCACCAACAAGCACAAAATCCTGCCGTGCAGCATCCCGAGCACTGGCTTGGTTGGAGGAACAAGGCTTGAAAAGCAATTGCTGCTGTTCCTTCTGAGGTGTTTGAAAAGTGGTTTGAATTGCCTTCGTGCTGAGCATTTATGAAGGAAACTACAAATGGCAGTACTGTAAACTGTGAGAACGGAGATGGGACTGTGCACGCCCTTCTCTGCAGACATTGATTCAACGCTAAGTGGATCCACATGACGTGGGGATACACAGGATGAATAGTCCACATGCACAGAGTAACACAGAAAGAGGATGTAAATGAAAGGTTGGCTTTTTTTTTCCTTTCCTGACCCTGTGAACTCTGGCCCTACTGCAAACTGTTGGCTCCTGTTTGGTACAGCAATAGCAAGTACCCTGTGAATGTCAACTCAGCCCAAAACAAACGACAGTCTGAGTCAGAAAAACATTATTTCTCTTGATAGTCTCAGTATCCAGCAAAGCTCTGTGGCTGACACACAGAGCTTTACACACGTATCCATGTCACAGATGGGTTTCAAGTGTTATATTGCTAAGATACACGTCAGTGGTATGAGGAGACACACACAGAATAGGAAATGCTCCAAAATTCACCTTATCATGCCCACTGGGAAACAGCATAGAAAGCCAAGCTCCGTCCATGCACCGTAGAAATAAAAGTTGGGCAAGAACCACAGGCTGCCGAGCAATGCAAGGTGCTGGTATGAACACCTGAAGGCGGGGGTCCTCTGGTTGCCTAGCGGCAGTCCTGTGCCTCCTCGTCCGCCCTTAGCCTTCCTTGCTTTCCTGGCAGTGTGACTCTGCGGGAGCCACGGCTGACAGGGTTTCTCTGCCAGGCAGAAGCCCCTGGGAGCCCGGCCCCGCTGCCCCAGCCTCCCCAGTCTCTCCAGCTCCCTCACAGGCCATGCATCCCCACACCAGCCGCAGCTTTGCTATACTCAGCAGTGACTGATGACAGCTTCTCCACAGGGCAGGCAAGAGTGATTTTTTGCAGACCTGTGGACCTTGGCAGGATCTTCCTGACCACAGAAGGAAGAAAACAGAGAGCTGAGGATGAGGGCTGAAAATCTGGGCTTGTTCCTTTGCCCATGGGAAGGGAGAGGAGGTTGTGGGTAGGACGACGAGGCTGCTTAAAGCATGCCTTTTCCTCCTCACCACCCCCTGCCTCCTGGTTTAGGCAAATGGACACAGAAGCACCATAGAGCCCACAGGTCTGCTGACAATAGCCACAGCTGCCTTTGCCTGTGCTTCAAGCCATATATAATTTCATTAATTCAAGCATGTACTAGATTATCTGGCTGCTAAATCTCCTGGATTTTCATGGGACGTGGGAGATTCACCATGTCCCACTCAGATGCAGTGATGCAGTTGGATGTCCTCCTTGGTGATGTGGCCATTGGGGCAGGTTTGTGAGTAACAGCAGCCTGTGGCAGTATTGGACATGCTGGAGGAGAGGGCTGCTATTCAGAAGGGCCCATCAGGCTGGAGCTACAGGCCAACATGGAGCTCAGCACAGACAAATGCTAAGTCCTGCACCTGGGTCAGAAGAAGCTCATGCATCAGTGCAGGCTGAGACTGACTGAGCAGGCAGTGGCTCTGCAGGAATGGACCCCAGGCCCTGCTGGGCAAGTTCTACATGAGCCACCAGAGAACCCTTGAGGGAACGGAGACTGCATACCATGTGTTACCAGCACACTGTGGGAAGTGAGCAATTCACTCTGCTCAGCACTCATAAAGCTACCTGTGAGCAGTATGGGGGCCCAGGCACAAGAGAGATGCTAAAAAACTGGAGAAAGGCTGGGAAGGGTTGAGCAGAGGATGCAAGAGGAGAGGCTGGTGGGGCTGGGTTTGTTCGGGCTGGAGAAGGGAAGGCAAAGTGGAGATTTAATTGCTGCGCTCCACTACCTAAAGGGCAATAATACAGAAGACCAAGACACACTCTTCTTAGAGGAGGACAGTGAAAGGACAACAGAGAACAGACGCAAGCCGCAAAATAGAAAATTCCATCTGGGTACAAGGTACGATTATCTGGAATTAAGCTTGCTCAGCCAGAACAAGGTCTCGGAGAGGTGGTGGAGTCTCCATCCTTGGAGATTTTCAAAATGCAACAGGATGAGGCCCTGAGCAACCTGATCTACCTTTGAAACCAGCATCGCTTTCATCACAAGTTGGACTTGAGACCTTCAGAAGTCCCTTACACCTTCAATTTTCCTGTGACCCTAGGAAGTTCAGAATGAGGGTCAAGATTTACCCAGCATGTATCTAACATACCTCTCAATTTTTTCTCAGCCAAGAGAATAAAGCCAGTAAGTGAGGTCTTGGGGCAGATGGCCTGTGTTTGATACATCAGGTCACATGATGGAGAGGCTGAAGCTAGGAAAGATGCCATTCTCGTGGCAACTCCTCTGGACACTGAGCAGCACAGCACAGAGCTGGCTGGCAGTCACACCCAGCAAATGAGGATTACCAAGGAGACAAGATGCTGTGGCCCTGCTCTGCAAATTCATGAGATGCAGGACTCACCAGAGGACAGGAAGGGTGCTGAGGTAGGAGTCAAGCATGTGAAGAGTTTCAACAAATTCCGTTTTAAGGCCACATTTGCGGCCGCTGGTCCTGGGCTGTTGCAGGAATGGGACCCTGGCTCTGGGCATGAGGACCTGCTCTGGCTGCCATCTCACTGAGCAAAGTCTCCCCACCTGAGCACTCCCATCCCACCCCATCTCCAGGGCACCCAGTGCAGCTGAGGTCATTTGGATGTAAGGGGACAGTGGGGTGGCTATCCTGCACCATGCCTGGGTCGAGGGAGTCCTCACTCATCTGTGTTAGTCTATAGTGGTTTCTTTGCACCGTCGTGGTCCCTCCAAAAGGCTAATTTAGCAAGAGCAGAAAGACAGTCTAAAACAAGACATCTGAGTTCAGTTCCTGGCTCTGTCACACACTTCTTGTGCAATCGCTGAATTTGTCTGTGTCTCAGTTTCCATCTGTACAATTGGAGTTGTTGCCAGTTTTGTCTATTTAAGGGTAGTAGGTGGTTGCATGGTGAGACCCTGGTTGAACTGGAAGTTTGAGCCATTCTCCTCGTTCAAATATATGAAAATGCATTTGGAGCAAAAAGGTACTTACCAACATGACAACATTCTTTCTGTCATGTGGGCGCTACTTTACCTTTAGTGATTTCTGGAACATTAAATTCATATGATAAATCACTGAAGACAGGAAAAAATTCATTCACTGGCTTTATCCTGATGTAAATGTGGATGATATCTGGAAATATAACAGAAGATTAAATCATAGTTAAGTATGGCTGTGAAATTTTCTCATGCATATATTCAAAATACATATGGTATTCCTCTCTCCATGCTGTTACAGCACAGGAAAATACCAAAAGAAGTGTAAAAGGGATACTTGCTTGTGTAGTTAGGACAGGCAGTATCTTGCACCCTGACAGTCAAAGAATAAACTTCAACTCCTAGATTAGCTGGGTTTTCTAAATCAATACTTTCAGTCATCTAAATTAAAAAGAAACACAATTGTATTTATACTTCCTTACACAAAGTCACAATACTCATGATTGCAGTTACTTTTTTCAGCGTTCTCTAAGTGTGGTCTCCCCCTTGGACACACAGAATTGTCCTGAAGGAGTAGTATAGGCTATTAATCAATTACAGGATTGAATTCCAGGCTTTTTCTGCATGCTCACGCTCTGGTGTCTCTTGGAAATTCAAAACTCTTTCCTTCTGCCAAGAAAATTTCTTCCCCTTAAGTGCAGAAAGTTTTATCATTTGGATCATAAGGTCTTGGCCTTTTACCTGGTTAATTCAAAGCTCATGTAATGAGGTGACTATTTACTTTGCCCTTTCTTGGCTCAACAAGAATCTGCTATTGCTAAATAGTAATAGTTACTCATTGAGCTCACACCTCCAGACATGTATTAAAGGTATCAGGTTCAGCCACAAGTGTTTATCCAGGAACCAAGTTGTTACTAAATGGTGGCTCACACAGACTTAAATCCTAATCTCCTGAACTCTCTGGCTTTCTGTAGGAGTCTCATAAACTTTGGTGCAGCAGGACAAAAGCACAAGCATCCACTGTTGACTGTCTACAGGGAAATTCCTGGAGGAACAGGACACTTTAGATAGCCTGTTACATTACACGCACAAGGTGAACAAAGGGCTGACAACAATCACCTCCTGTGCAGCAATGAAAATGTTCTTAATGTTGGTAGATGAAGCAGCTAAGGGTGTGCTTATTGAGATTTATACCTCAGATCAAAAATTAAAGTACACCATACAAAATCATTTTACTCCTCCTGTAGCACTCCTGTCTTTTAGACAGAACATCTATTTTTGTTATGTTTCCTTTTTTCTCTAGTTATCCACAGTTCTTTTTAAAGCAACCACCATTGCACGTGTCCAGCAACTGGTGGGGGTTCTGGCCAATGCAAATATGCCTGCAGCTATCAGCATAAGGAACCCATATTTTGACATGGAAAAATCACACAAGTGCAAATCCCACCACACTTCTGTGAAAATTTACCACTTAAAGTGGTTTTACAATTCTGACCAATGAAGCTGGGAAGTAGTTACTGAGTGTGGGATTTCTCAAGTATTTCAATTCTTCATGGTGAATAGCAAGGATCTTCCACAGTCTGTCATGAAAAAATGAGTATGAAATGTCATCAAATTTCTTTGTTTATCCATATCAAAGTCGATGCTTCACACTCCCTAGAAAAGGATTTTTTTTTTCAATCATATCTAACACATTTATTTAAAACTGGAGAAAACAGTTCTCTGTTCACCAAATTCTGTAGAATCTATAGAAAGCATCCTATCAAAGGGTAGTTCACATCCAGTCAAAACAGTCATTCTCCATATCATACCCACTGTGACATGAATTACAGTAACTCTTTTTGTCTTCTACAGACAATGAATTCAAAGAACTTATAATATTTCATAAGTTGACTTCTGAAATGAGACAATCTAACATAAAGCCTCAAACGACTGACCACAAGTCTTCCAGACACAGTGGACTCCAGAGCGAAGTTATTGCTTCCAAGACCAGATAATCCAGTGAAACTAAATTGATTGTTTGCTGGATCAACATCAATATCTTTACAGTAATTTCTAAGATCAAGAAGAAATGTCCCAGCAGTCATATTTTCATTTGCCTCTTTCCTGTTTAAAACAAACACATATCCCATCAGAGCACTTATATTTCTCCTCTTGAACTTGTCATATATTACATGCCAAAACATTGACTTTCATTTATTTTCTAAGTGAAATCCTAGACCTAAATAGGGGACAGTTGATGAAGCAAACCAGAATGTGATCCATATGCTGGGGTGGACAATGGGCGGAACATACACATTTAGACAGATCCAAACCATAAACCTGGAACTCAGCTAAACTTCAGAGGCTGTCACAAGATCTTAATGTTCAAGATTAGTTCAATTAATAATTAGCATTTTAAAACATTTCTAAAACACTCATTTCTTCAGTATGTTGTAATGTTCTTCTGATGAGAAGCTCGTTCTTTTCTCCTTAACTAATAGTTGGACCATTCTGCTGTTTGTGACACTGGGATTTCTGACCCTGCTGTTGATAGTGAGGGTCTCTCTGATACACACGATGGAATTGTGGGCAGAGGATGTAAAATTTTTTTTTCAATCGAGAGAATTAAATACAAAAAATGAAGAACCAACTGTTCTACAACTTGTTCCCTTGTGCAATGCCAATAAAACTAGTTCTTTATTTGATCGCATTTTTCCCCCTGAAGATTTTTGTGTCCTTCAGATCAAAATTTAAGCTCACTAGATAACAAAAGACTGTTGTGATAGTCATGGATGTTGTAACTAAGCAGAGCTCTGAAGAACTGGATTCTCTTCCTGCCAGTACATATAAGTATGTGGTTTAAATGCAAGACATTTCTATTAGATAGTAAGCAAGTAATTCAAACAGATACCCACTAACTGGGAATTTCTCATTGCATAGGTTCTTGGCCTGAGATGCTGTATTTTTATCTGCAGGACCATCAAACTCCCAGAAGTGTACCTGAAGAACTGCAATATGCAACGTGGTGTACCCTGAAAGATCAGAGCCCAGGCACATCAAAACACACACTTCAGATGGACAATTTTAACTTCAGTCTTTCTATGACACACTTCATCTGTAAAATTGAGTTAATTTTATGTTCTCATCTGCAAATATAAACTACCTGATCATCACAAAGGTCTCAGAGCACTCATAGCCATAGCAAAGTCCATGACTAAGCTACTATGCACAGAGGACACTTTTAACAGGAGGTGATCTGCGTTCTGAAGACCTTACAGATTGCGTTAGACAAAAACCATGCAGGTCACTCCAGAACTGACTGGCAAGCTTTCCCCGGTGAATGATTCCCCACAGTTTAGCATAAAGTAAGAAAGGAGGAGCCTAGATCTGTATGGGTAATTTGTATGGGAAAAGCAACTCTATAACACATGGCAGCTCTATGGTAACTGTATAAACATAGGGCTGAGGTATCTGAAGGAAAGATAAATAAAGTATCTGACTATACACAGATATTTTTAGCCCAAATTTCCAGTTTGAACATGTCAGGAAATTGAATTTCGTGCCCTATGACACTTACAGTGAACACTAACCTTTCGAGGCTTAAAGATAAACATCCATTTCAACCTCTAGCTGTAGGTCTGGGGACCCTAACTGATGTGCTCTAGACTGCACGCTGGTCTGGGGCAACAAGGCAGTCCTAAGGCAATGAAGAGCCTCAGTACCTGAAGGTAGAAGGATTGCATTCTGGTGGGTTGTCATTGATGTCCTCAATAATGATTGTGATCTCCATTTCGCTGGCATGACCACCCCAGTCCTCCACCCGGAGTATCACTGAAATGTTAGGATGGAGCTGCAGTGGTTGGGCATCTCGGTCGATTCTCCCAGTCACCTGCAGCACTCCAGTCGCTGGGCAGAAAGCAGCCAGAAGTTAGATGCTCACCATGGAGGGAATTAACAAACACTCGTTGTGTACATGCAAGGGAACAGGGTAGCACAACAGACAGGTAGCAGAATAAAAAGTATTGTGCAAATCATGGCTAGTTCAGTTATTTTCTTTTAAATTATACAAAACGGCTCTGAAAGTTCTGTGTAAGACTTCAATGAATAGATAGATACCCATTGCTCAAAAATACACCATAGGTGGCCTCAGCAGAGGGCTTGGAAAGCAGTTAGATTTCCCTTATGTTCTCAAAGAGCTAGTGCAAGTCAGAGTTGAGTGCACTCCCAGAGCATCAAGGACAATAAGCTGCTAATGCCTGTGCTGCCCTTGCTCTCTGGCTAGTAAGGCCGCTTCGCTTTCTACTGCAATCGTTCAAGCATCCTTCAGCAGCTCTAAATCTACTCGCACATCAACAGAGCTGCTCTTAGCTGTGACAGATTGTGTCAATTGCTCCGGTCAGCCATTCACTTAAATTTTTTTTTTCACTTCTGTTAGCCTCTGTTCGAAAAGAGAAGGTTTTTATGGCACAGCACAATACTATTCCCAGAGAACAAAGGAGGTAAGGGAATGTCTATATATCCTCTCCCTCTTGGAGTGTAATTGAGGGGGAGAGTGGCAACACCTGGCCAAAGGGCATAGGGAATCCAAAGCATTTAAGGATCATCCTGACCCCCCACAGCACTGTGTTGTGTGGCATCTCTTACAGCTGAGATAAGCAGTTCTAACGCAATAGCAAATGAGGAGCAAAGCAGTCACTGAATGCCAGCCCTGGAGCAAAATCCTCAGGACACTGGTGTATGAACCCCAGAAAGCACAAGTCCTATCTCGGACCAGCATGAGAAAGAGGACTCTTTTGGATCGCCTTGCCTGAGGAAAGTCATGAATTGAGCAATGAAGCTGAGGTGCAGATTTGCTGTGTACCTCAATGCCAGAGCAGGTTTTGGGCGGGAGAGAAGACATTATGGTCTAACTACGTGCAGCTGTTTCAAGAGCCCCAGAAGGGTCAGTGCAGTCCTCAGAGATTAAAAAGAAGGCAGCTAATCCTGCTTCCACCCAAGAGACCATCACTCTCCAGCCATAAGTCAATATTTGTCAAGAAGTCACCTTTGGCCTACTTTCTTCAAGATACGTTTCTGAATCTTGGTCAGCTGACCAAAGAATTTGACCCTAATAATGTACTGAGCATTTCCTATTGCTAGGCGTAGCCACAAAATAAAGTCAGTCAATTTAAACCTAAGGCAAAAACATTTTCTCCAAAGTAGCCACTCTCTTTTTTTGGGTGGCAGAAGGCACATTTTTGTTTGTCTTACATGGATTTATGGAGAAATATCTCTCAGAAGACTGGATGCTGTAGAAAAGTCTGCTGGGAGAGTCTTCATCATCAGGATCTTTAGCTGTTATATTGGCAACAATGGTGCCTGGGCTTTGCTCCTCTGGAATCCTGTAGATTCTTTGTTGTCTACAAGATAAAACAAAATTCAGCAAAGCATACATCTGTGTTTGCAAGGGGAGCTGACTACGGACTTAGCTGAGCAGCCAATTGTAGCAGCAGAGCCACGGCCACGCTGGGCTCAGAGATGGCTGTTTGCATGTCAGGGTAAATATCCCAGTGGCTGGTTCTGCCAGCTGGACGTGTAGCCATAGATGAAGTGGTATGTGGTCATAAAGCATGACACAGCCATGCAAAAAAGTGTCCTTCTCCTGCAGCTTTTTCACAGTAAAAACAATTTGACTTTCACAGAATCATGGAAGCTGAAGATGGAAGGGGCTGTTAAGTCATGCAGTCCATCTCCCTACATAGCCACCAGCTTGTAAAGACACTTGCTTTAATTCCTTCATTTTGCAAGAGAAAAACAAAAATAGAAGCAGTAATGTAATTAATCATCTTTGGAATGAATGCTGGAGGGTTTGGGGCACAAGAGTATTAGTAAAAAGCTGAGTTGCCCCTGCAGTAGGTGGAGGCAGGGAGGAGCACTCCTGTGGGTGCCCACCAGATGAACATGCTCCAATCTCCCAGCAACATCTGTCTGTCTGATTCATTTTACATAGAGAAAACGGTTCTTTACTGCTGCTCTTTGCTATGTCAGTGGTCTCAAAATTGCCCTGAATTAGTGAGTTTTATAGCTCAGATATAGTCTGGCCAGCAATTGTGCAGGATTGCTTACAATGGTTGCAGTTGTTTGTTCACATGGGTACTCAGATATGCAATTATGGTGCTTGAACCACATGCAAAAGCACGCATGGGCAAGCACACAAAAATTGTGCAAGGAATTTACAAAGGCTGATTTATACTACCAAAACACACAGAAACATCTCCTGCTTCTAGATATCAAAGGGAGTTGAAGGTGCTGAAGAATTCAGAAAAGCATTAGGAGTATGTTTCAAGACTGAATAATTTTTGCACATTTTAAACTTCCTATGCCACCACTTAGCTAATCAACTAGTCTATAGTTCCTGATATAGGAAAGCAGGAGCCCTTCGCTCTCCTCTGAAAATTGACATCATGGGGCACTTAGCAATTGGAGCAGAGAACTGCAGAGACAGAACAGAAGATCCCACGCATCCAGGTCTCCACTTGCAATTTTAAGAATGGTTAAGAAGACACAGTATCTATGACTGTTTTGTCATCTCATATGGAAAGAGGAAAGCACACAGGATAAAAATCACATAGGGTTTTCCCAGTAAAAACACCTAACTTACAGCCAGAAGCAAACAAGAAGTTAGTGAATGCTGTGGAGTCAGTGTATTTATTAAGTTTCTGTCTCACACTTGGCATTGGATCTTTTCCTTCCTTGTTCTCCTGTTGCTTCCAGAGTCACTTAGAAACAAAACAAATAGCAACAGATCTCCTTCACTGCTACCAAAAATGCCACCCCAAAATGCCTCTCTGATCACTGAGGAGTACAGGAGGGACAGCTTTAACTGGTTTTGGCTCAAAGTAGGGAACTCCCTATGCCCACAGGGACCACAACTCCCACCTCTCTGTGCACAGCAAACTCACCACAGAGCCCCCTCCACATCCCCTACCCCTACCTGCACCCTGCACAGGCTGTTGTCCTGTCCCCACCAGATGTCTCAGGAAGAAGCAGGACATTATCTAACACATCCTCGTAGCACCGAGTACCACCGAGTACTAGCACAGCTGGGGAGGAGCTGTGGGCCGCTTCCTACGCAGCTATGTCTGGACTGTGTCCTGTTGTCCATCTGTCTGCCACCTGCCAGTGGATTTTTACAGGATGGTTCAAGCAGACCTTTTAGACACTGCAGTATAATTGCGAAGGAAGCATATGTTTGTTTTCTTGTCTTCTCCTTTGTTTTCCTGACTCCACAAGTTTTCCATTGATTTTAACAGCCAGAATTTCAAAAGGCTGAATGCCAATGTAGTGTTGTGAACACCAAAACCAGATGTGCTTGCATATACTATGGAAACAATTAAAAAGACACTTTGAAACTCTGTTCTTGACAGCTTTGATCAGGAAAAAATAAAGATTTGCTAACTCATCGAGTTTCCCTGTCTCCCATCCCAGCACTAATTATTATAGTGTCAGAAAGTACATAGCCCCAGCATGCAGCCCACATTTTTGCAGGGGAGAGGCCATACATGTGTGTACTGAGGACAGATCATGAAAAGTAATTTAATCTAAAGTTCATTACAAACTGAGCTGCTCTTTTTGGTCTGTAGGATCTAAAAGGGAGAAGATTCAAATAAATACCAGGCCTTATTTGTGCCATGTGAGAACTGAGTCTTAGACCTTAGGTGTTACAGGTGCTCAAGTCACCGCAGCTTTCACTAATTTGAACAAATAGATAAATAATTAAAAGAGCTTCTTTAGCATTCCAGACATAAGGATAAATAAACAGAAATGGCAACATCTGGAGGAAATAATCAGTCTAGAACACAACGTGCAAATGTCGGCACTGGAAAGAGGATTCCTCTGGCTTGTAGCAGTAGAGTAATGTGGAGTGAGCTGTTAACCGTATTGATTATCGCAGACATAATGTTCAAGTATTAAATAAGTAGCAACAAAAAATCCATGTCTTTCTAATATTTCATTCTTTTGTTTCTTCAGATTCTCCACCACTTCACCCAGCAAGGTTCAGATCCTCAACCTCAGAGCAGGAGCCATGCATTGCTCTGGATCCACAAAGCACCCAGAAGATTGCTCCAGACAAGTGGCTGGAAATCTCTTGGCATGGCCCAGGCGCTACACTGTCTTCTCCTTCGCACAGATGGCAGGAGAGCAGCCACCATAAATATTCTCAGCAGGGACCTTGTGGAGCCTCAGGATCAGGAGACATAAAGAGAGTGACTTGAATCCAATCAGTGGCTTATGCAAGTGACAAAGATAAATCTACAACAGAATCAGATCGACTGTAGTAATTGTCGAGCTTCTGCTTCAGAAACAATCGTCCATCGTGCTTTCTACCACAAAACAGCCTGCTGGTGGCACATGTATATTCTTTCCCATTTTTCCAAATTTTCAACAACATTCCTGATTCCAACTAAAACTCCATTAGTATTCAAAAGCTATTTCTGACTTGTGTGTTATGACACAATTTCCTGCTTATGACACAGTAAGAGATGGAAATGTTTCAAATATCACCGGGATCATTTACAAGTGTAAGCGTCTGGGAAGAAGAGGAAGACAGATCAAAAGTGAGACCTTCTTATGTCTAGACATTTCTGCATGAATAAACATCATTATGGTGAAATGCACATCTGCATGAAGGGTAAAGTCTATATGATTGTGTTCACACAGGGTAAAATTCATCTCCCTGCCTGAACTTGTCCAAAGGTCTTTGCAGAGGTTTAACCTCTCTAAATGCTAACAAATACAACAAGCTTGTTTGGCTGCTCTTAGCATAAAGGCATAGCCTGGAAAACTTGAAACTATTATGAATATAAATAAGAATAAAAGAGGGAAATCAGGGCAAAGCTTTCCAGTAAAAGAACAGGAATCATAACAAAATGAAAATACTGGTTTTGGTAGTATTTTGTTGTTACATTTACTCGCCCTTATGTTACGCCCTCCCTTGGTGCCCAAGAAATAAAGCTGGGAAAACATCTAGATTTTGAGTACAATGGAAGTTTTTCACTCACGTGGTAAAGTAAGGTCTTTCATCATTGATGTTAATTATATTTATATTCACTGTTTTTGTTGAGTTGAGTCCGTCTGGATCTGTCACTGTTATATTTAAAAAGTAACTGTTAAATAAGAAAAGAAAACAAGAATCGTTCTTGGTTATGTAGGAAAACATTTCTCTGCCTACCATAAGCTAATAGACCATATGAATAAAATACATTCTCACCAATGTGGATCTTTCTCATAATCAAATACTTTTGTGGAAAAAATGGCCCCACTTTCCAAGACTAGGAATGGCACTGATTCAGGGAGCAGCGTATACTGAAATGAAGAGAGCAAGGAATTAGTTTTTCTATCTTTAAATATCTCTCCATTCATTCCTTGCCTTGTAGAACAGGCCAAGTTATAGTACAGCGTTTGCCTCAAACTTTGAGGCATAATGAAACATGCTGACATACAGATGCCAGCACAAGCCCTGATCATCTGAGCTGGAGCAGCTCAAACTTGGTCGTACGTGCCTTGCTTGCCAGCCAGTGGAGAGTCACAGACGCTGAACTACATTAAAGTCCACATTATTCTCTATCTCTGTGAACTCCAGGTCTGCAATGAGAATTTAATGTAGAGGCCAGCAAGGAGAGCCACAGCGCAGCAGGCAAAAATCAGCTTCGTGGTGGCAGCAGAGTACATGCACAAAGGAGGGGAGAGAGAAGAAGGGGTGAGGCTGGATTTGGGGGGCATAAGAGCTGCGGAGGAGGCAATGAAGTTCGACGGTCCAGATGATGGGAGAGGGCAAGGAGGGGACAGTGGACTTTCACGGCGTGCATGAGGGCGTGAGGCTGAAAGGTGTTCACAACTGCCCGATGTTAATGTGGCTGCTCAGTGGTGGGATGTAGCAGCAGCCGCTTTGTGCATTGCACGACACAAATGGGTACCACAGTAGTGCACGGGTGCGGGAGGAAGCTGAGCACCCTGGCACCCTACACAGTAGGCAGAAAGGCAGCACCATGATTCCCATGGCTGTTGGGTAGGTATCACACACCCGACATGTCCTCCCTGCTATCATCCACATGCCTCTGCCAGGCCATCACCAGTAAGCCCTCAAGGACATTTCCAGTGCTAATAATACCTATGAAGTCTGAAGTATGCAACATCAGAGGGTCATGCACCATACGAGTAATCTGCCAAATCCACTTAGAATATCTGTCAAAGGGATGCAACTGCTCTAGTGTTACTTTTGGGGAAAAAAAGGCAGGAGGTACAGAGAGCTGAGTGAAACAACTTGCCTCCTGCAGTGCTAGATTTAATTGAAATTGCTTTAAAAAAAACAGCAAGGTGATCACAATTCTTTTAACAATCTTTTGCCAGTTGATCTTTCTAAAATCCCTCTCTGGATTATTATTTTACCTGTTGCCCAGCATCTCTGTATTTGCAGCTTCTTATTATGCTTCGTCGGGGGTTGGAAGGCATGTGGAACTCACTGCCGTTGCTTTCAGGAACAAAGCAGAGCTAAACCCTCAGGCCTCTGCTTCCCTCCTCACCAGCTCAGGTTTGGTGGTTTGACTGGGCAAAGCCTGAGGACGGACATCAAGATAATTGCTCTCTTGAAAAATGCTACACATTGAAGTAGCATCCTCAGGTTCAGTTCTTGAACTTGCTGTCTTTTATAAAGCCAAAGCCAATGAAGCAAAGCTAGAAGACAATTCTTAGGTAAGTGCAGTTACTTTTCCCCTGTTTGCAAACAAACCTATCGCTTTCCAGAATTTTTTGTTGATACCAAGAGTACTTTCAGATCAGCTGAAAATTTTCCTAACTGAGGGTCACAGTTTGCCCTGGGATTGTCAAAAAGCTGAAATTCAATTGCCTTGTAAGCGATTTTCTTTTTGTCTCATTTAAAAGAATTTGCATTGCAATACAGAAGGTTAAAAATTCAATTTACTTTTAGTTACTGTCATCTACACGAAACATTTCGCAAGACATTTTTAAGAAAAAAAAGGGGCACAATTTCTACTGTATCTCTGATTAACTGTATCAAACCCTGCCTTCAATATGCTTTAATTTTGGAGGGCTGAGAACTCAAAATACAATTTGTGTCCAAACACTGAGACTGAGTTTTCTCAGTTTATTATTGAAAACACTTCTTTTTTCCTGACTAAACCTTTTCCTGTGTTCCTGATAAGGAAGGAAGCTGTTGAAAGATGCTGGCAATTAGCATTTCAGATACAGTGGATTATATCATCTCTGGGTTATTTTCTTTAATATAACTTACTTTGAGTTCAGCGTTTTCAGGATCAGCTGCATCAACTTGGTAAATGCGTTCCATGCGTGTTCCTTCCAAGACATAGATCGTTACAGCTGCAAGGATATAAGAGTACTCAGTGTTAATTGGGTAAGAATAAAGGACACGACAGCAAACATACTGATACACTGAAGCTGTCCGGACCTATTACTGCCTGCTGTGTCTTATCTCTTCAGAAGTGTAATTCCAAAATCATCACAGGAAGAATGCAAATACTCAAAAAATAAAAAGAAACCAATCGCATGTCTGTAAACAGACAAACATCACTGTGAGTTGCAATATGAATTGTGCCTTCAGGAGAAAGACTGATCTTTACATGCGGCTTATCTTGAGCTGCTCATAGGGTATGGAATAAAATGATGCATTTGGGCTACACCTGTGTCTTTCTTTACTATGCAGATGGGGAGAACATATCCCTGTGCTAGGTCCTCATCACCATCCCCTCCCTCTCCACCCCCTGCTCCCTGCCAGGAGAGCTCCGAGCCTTTCCTCTTAATTTCTGCTTTTGCTTTACACCTGCGAGGTAAATAAATAGTGGATGGTCTGCGCTGACTTAAATTTTTGCATTATTAAGGGGGCTAATTCAGTGCAAGGTGTACTGGTTTCCATGTTGGGAATTCTCACAGCTGGGCCCATCCCGTACTGGACCACTGGCAAGAGACTGAGCTCTCCTTGGATATGGTGATTAACAGAACAACAGATCTTTAGATCACATTATTTGCTTTATGCCCTTTTGTGTCTGCTGGACCTGCTGTTTCTGGACTATTAATTTCCACTGTGACCCCTGCTGACTGCTGTTTCTCATCAGAGCAGTGGGAATCCCAGAGCAGCATAATGAGTTGTTCCCAGAGGACAACAATATGAATATAAAGTTTAATGAGAGGGAGATGCTTTTTCATAACCAGCGAATGCGCAATTAGTGTCTAATTGTAGCTGGTACTGTTAACTAAAGCCACACAGTTAGACAGATCAGACATCTGTGCTCACCAATTTATGGCAGCTCTAGCTGAGAGTTAAGCTGATGCAGTTATTTGTAACAAGCTCCCACGTAGAGTGTGTTTCATGCTGTGCCGATCCCCTGAAGTGTCACATTTAATTATTATTAGATTCCAGCAGCACCCATGATATGCAAGACACCAGCTATACTCAGAAGATGACACAGCCTCTTCCCTAGGGGAAGCTAATTTGCTTTACAAACTAAGCATTGTATGGAAGCAGGAAAGTCAACATGCTTCGGAGGCATCAGTGAAGCGGGATGAATTTGAGCGGGCCTGGGCTGGACCCGTCCCGGCAGACAAGCCCTGGCCTCTGCGGCAGGCAGAGGTCAGGGCTGCAGCCAGGCCGCACAGCTGACCGTTCCACGGGCTGCGAGTCACAGCCTGCGTAGCCCTGCTGCGAGTCCACATCTGGGCGGGTCAGCAGCCAGCTCTGCGTACCTACCACAAACAGCTTCACAGTTTGATATTTTCAGACAGAAAAAAAAAAATTAATATTGAATCATTGAACGCTCTTCTGTACAGTGCTGTTAGAATATCAAGACTTCAAACAGGCTCTCAGTACCTCATGAAATAATAAGAGCATATTTTTTGCTCACTACCTGAACTGTTCTGTCTGTGTGTGAACACATAATAAATACATCACTATATTCTGTCACCTCATGGTACAGTTTTTCCATGTTCCTCTTATTAGTAAATAAACAAGATAAGATTGCTCGGAGAGTAAGGCAATTCTTTCCTGTCCTTTTTATTGAGACCGTTGTCACTCGTATTAGGTACTGCATGGCATGCAAAGCCTGCACTGATGACAGTGGGGTCCAGACACTCCAGACTTATTCCTAAGGCTGTTGCATACTCCTCCCTGTTGTACCTTTGCCCGTGTCTGAAAGTAAACCTGGTTAACAGCATCTGTCCCACGCAGGACACAGAACTCTGCCTATTTCTATTTGCATCACCAGAGATCACAATCTCTGAGATCTTACTCTTCAAACTGATTTTCCACTTAATTTCTCATGTGCAGGTGCAAAGGCAACATACAGGTGTAAAACATTGGCAGAGCAATGATTTTATCATTATCCCTCAGAAATGCTTTCACATGCACAATATACACTTATTTAAATTTATCTTGCTTCTCCAAATCAGTCCAGGTTTCAACAAATTACTGAAACATGTACCCATACTCAATGGTTATATCCCCACCAAACTTCAAGTTTCTAATACATACCTCTAGGTAGGTATCCATCTCATCAAAAAAAAGAACACATATATTTATTGGTATAAAAACTTCTTCATTTTCTTTTAATTCTTCAGGTGTTTCAAAATGGTTAAATCATTTTTGGTCAAAACTTCAAGAAAACTAGAAGAGCATTTCTAGAGATGATGCTTACTAAATATTTGTGTAAAATAAAGCTCTGATAAAGGCAGTTTTCTGTTCCTCCCTTATTTCCCTAAAGGAAAATGCTTAGACCACTTCAGCTACAGGCACTGTATGCAGCTATAGGTTTTTTTTTTCATCTGATGTAATCTTTTCAAGTATTGTCCTTTTCAAATACCACCATTATCTTACTTTGAATTGCCATATTTCCTCGAAATACAGGATGTTCATTTTTATCTGTTATTCGGACAGTCAGTATGTTAACATCAGTTCTCCCCATTGTATCTTCAACAAAAATCTGTAAATCAAAGCTCTTTGGCATAGTTTCATAATCTAGGACAGGGTTTCCAGTGGTAACAACCTGAAAAGATAAAAATGTTATTAGCACATCATGCAAGAGATATAAGTTATATGAGTGAATACATATAAGTCTATATGAGTGAATACAAGTGAAGGGACATTTTCCATCAGTAAGCAGTGAATATTTTAGATCATCTACTTGCTGGCACATTACTTGTCAGAGGCAGAAAAGTGAGAAAAACAGAGTAGAAAGAACAAAACATTGTAGCTTCATGGAGCAACTCAAGGAGCTCTTGTGTAAGGGACAGTTTGAGGAGGAGAAAGCCTGGAAGGAGCTATCGTGCCCCATAAGCAATGCTTTGCCTTCAAGGCCAGGACTACATCTTGCAGGTACTTGCTTGTGCCAGGTCCTCACCTTTCCTGACCCACGTCCAGGAGCAGTCGAGGTGTGATGAGACTGAAAACTGGGAGGAAGCCCTGCAGGACACAAGGGCAGCTTTGCTGTTTCTGTGAGCCAGGGTCACGAGGGCAAAGACCTTTTACTTGCAATAAGGAGTGAGGGGCAGGAGACTGTATAGCCTAGCAGGTACCAGCCCCTTCACTGTATAAGCTGTGTCTGGGAGAAGACTTGCAGGAAAACAAAGAGAGGTGGAAACTGCACAAGCACACTGTATGAGAGAGGGACCAGAGCTGTTTGGTGAAAATGTCAAACTAATTAAAAAATAACATAGGCCTTAAGTTTTGTAACTTAAGGTAACGCAAACGTTTGCTCTGGTATTTTTTTTAAAGACTTCCAGCTCTGCACACCACCTCTTAACATGGAAGACGTACAAGCACAAGACTGACTTTCCATGAAAAAACATTAAATACATTCATTTGGGATTTAGGATGAGTCCAGAGCAACAGCAGGATGCTGAAAGTTGTATGCTACGATATTCACTGCTGAAACTAATAAAGAAACAAGAACTTTCCTTTCTTGGACAAGAAAGGAAAGGTCACTTAAATTAACTTTGTAGCTAAAAAACTCTGAAGTTTGAATACCAGTAGCAGGGGTGCTATGGAACATGTGAAGGAGAAGAATTGGGGCTCACAGGTGTGTGTGACGAGGACCATGTCAGTGCAGTTATACTACTGCAGAGTGGAGGAGCCTGGAGAGGGTGCAGGAGAACACATCCTTAATTTTAGGTGAGATGCCATGGCCAGAGGACAAATGTAGAAGTGATGTCAGCACAATTAGAAGACAGAGGCCAAAATAGAGCCAATTAACAAAGACAGTTGGAGGAGAGTGATCAGGGGCACAAATGTTTTATGCCTTCTGGTGTGTGAAAAAGCTGCTCTCTGGAACCTTGTGGATTTATTTGTTACAATGCTGCAGGAGAAAGCAACTGTGTCCTGGATGGTGCCTTCCCCACCTATATTGTGCAAATAGAAGTTTCCCATAAAAGTGATGCTAGCTCAGAAAAAACATCCTACAAAAGCTTGTAACACCAATGGGAAGGTTGCTCTCCAAAATGAATGTTTGCTGGAAATCTAAATACAGTAAATGGATGCAATGAATTCAGAATGAGAAACTGTCCAATTCTAAGCAGAAATGATGTGCTCTGGGGATCACCCCTCCAGTTCACAGCCAAATATTTTCATTGGTGTTGTAACTACAGGCAGACTGCCTAAATACATATCTTCCACCCTTTTTTATAGAGACCTTGCCAGTGAAGATGTGAATCTACATGGTCTCTTTCTATGTTGCTTTTGAGGACAGCTTGCCACTGGTGTAGGCTGTGAGCCACAGTTCACCTCTGCTCCAGGCAGAATCAATCCTTACTGATAAAAGCAGCACTGCACACACTTGCAGCAGCTGCAGACTTCGTGAAAGGGAATCTAGAGTCACACCGTAACTGTCTACCCCTCATTCCACCTGAGAATCTCACCGCTCCCTGCTCCACCCCCAGGAGGCAGAGGGAGCATCACTAACAGCCTCAAGGCAGCTTTGGGCAGCAGTACATTGTCATGAATTCAGCACATCATGGGACTCTTCAAACATGAGTAAAGTGAGGAGGTATGGGCAGGGCTCACATGTCAGTAACTGTGACTTGCTCGGAAATCCCAAAACATAGCAAGAAACGTGATATTGCCTAGGCTTGCTGCAACAGGAGTAAATGTGCTTCAGAAACACAGAAAAGCCTGTGCTAACAGGTACTTAGCTAATCTGAAAACTCCATAATTCATACATGAAATACTGCCTCTTTCCATATCTTATCAAAGATTTAATGGCAGTAAGTAGAGCTGAGGTATCTCATCTTGGATCACATCACTTTTGCAAAATATTGTACCAATCTGCTACAACATAGCATAAATAATTAAAAGTAGCAATGCTCATCAAATAAGTTAACTAAGGACACTCATGAGGACACTCATCTTTGCCTTATGAGTGGGGTATGTTCACTCAGCTGCTAGTTTCCAGAATTCATATGTAGCTTGCTTTATGATTTTGTCATGAGTGATACTCCCTGACCCAGCCTCTTTGTTCTAGTCCCTCGAGTGAGTGAGGAAACCCTGAAAACAGCAACAGTTTGGGCAAGACACACTAAGCCCTCACAGACCATCCTGGTAATGGAGCTGTGTTGGGAAATGGATAAACTGACACTTTGGAAGAAGCAGTCTCCAGCCTGTACTTTTCTTGGCCATTCGTTTTTACCTTTGTGTCACTCTGCACTTGTGCTAGAACAAGAAGTTCTTCATCATCCCTGCCATGAAAAAAAACAAGGAAAACACTTTTTCCTCCAGATTAATTTCTCAGTCCCACTCAACAAGCAGCAACGTAAAATGGTTGTGCTGCACAGTATAGAGATGACATGGGACAGGAACAAGCAGGTATAAAAAAGGGCTATGTTTTGCAGCAGAAAGGATAGCTTTAATTCAAAATGACAAAATACAGCCTAGGAAGGGAGTCCCACATTATGAATTCTCTGTCAGAAAAGCCAGCTTAAGGGATGTATCCATTTCCATCTGCCTGTTACATCCCCTCAGATGAGCCAGTTTGTGCAGCCACATCCTATGCTTCTCAGGTGAAAGAGGGCTTTTTTGAAATTTTTTTTTAGACCATTTCACTGATCTGGCTGGGGAGCAGCTAAAGAACCAGCAGAGCTGGCACAGCTGAGCTCTGTGCTCTGAGAGGAGGTGGGAGGGAGCATGGGAACACGAGCAGCTCCCCCAGGCAGGTCAGGTCAATAAGCCACAACCACCTGGCATCACTCTTACATTCCCCAAATTTTCTCCCAGAAAAAGTAGCAAAGAGGATGAGAGAAAAGCCCTTGTCTCAGTTCTGTGAAAATCTGAACTTCCTTGGAAACACCCAGAAAAACATATGCAAATTAACTTTTTAAGTCTCTACTCAGTGCCTATCCATATTTTTTAAAGACACTCTTCAGTGTCACTGTTCAGGCTCAGACATATAAGTGAGTTACAATGGGATGACAAGTTATCATGCATCTGAACACTCATTGCCAGTGACAAATGTGAGCTAATACTTGCTAATTTATGCAGCAATGAAAATTAGTGTGAAGTAATAGAAATTGCTTTGCATTTGCCATGGGACAAGAACACGTAATAGATAGAAATAGATCACAGATGTGTGAAGTGTGATAACTTCTTACCTCAAGATAACTTCCTCGTGTGTCACAGCCTTCGTTCAGAATTAAATATGACTTTGATCTGACTCAGCTTACGTCATTTTGGAAGTGAGTCAAATTCATTTTAGTTCTAGGTGAGAATAGCCAAACAGTAGCTGCATGAGGTTTAACTAAGCCACTTTAAATTCACAGTGACTTCATATAAATTAAGATGAGAAACTACAGACAAATCCTCAAAACAGAAGCAGGTCCTATATGTCCTTCTTCACCTCTTATTTTTCAAAAATCACATTTTTTCTATCACAGAATAAATGGAATTTTTGTGATAGGAGGTTTTTGCCAAGATGCAATTAAAAATTATAATCAATACTGCTATTCATTTGTCATATCTATTACAGCGTGTCCAAATACTACCACATTTGCAACTCTTTTCTGATTAAAAGATGAGTCACTGTGCACTGTCAGCGCTCAGTAATCCAGGAAACATCAGCCTACATGACTGAACATTGCTCAAGCTAAATGTAAAACTCACACTGAATTCGACATCTCCTTTTCGTTCAATACCAAAAGCCTCTGTAAGTGGATTTGAATTTACTATGGTAGGAAGTATTGCAACACCTTCAGAAGACATTGGAGAAACCGTTACGTTAAAGGTATAAACTGAAACACCGGCTGCTGCATTCTCTTCGACAGTGCTTGTTGCAGGTAAGCCCTTAAGCAACTGGGTTCTTCTTCCTGCAAGATGAAAATGAATGTAAAATTACTTCTGGGAATCTTAGGCTAGCAGGAGCACACAGCTTGTGCCAAGAGCTGCCATTAATGAGCACAAAATGGCCTGATTCTCTTCTTGCTTACGAACAGTGGCATTGCACAGTAGTAAATCCAGTACTAATGGCAAAAGAATCAATCTTTTCTCTAATTCAGTACTATACTGTTGTCGTCTGGAGTGGCTGATCTTAAAGTACTATTGTTACTGCATCACTTGACTTCATATATGCCTTTATATAGAAGCAAAGAAACCAAACACATTTCTATTATTTCATTTCATCCCTGTGCTAATTGCTGCCTCCGTGCACTAATCACATCAAAAAGCACCTTGAATCACACAGACCTGGATGTTAAAGAAGGAAATTTTTTTGTGAATTATGCCATCTGCAGCACCCTTTTCTTCCATTTTCCCGCTTCTTTCTCTTTCTAGCATAGCTATGTGTACGTCTGGCTCGTCAGTAGTGGGAGTTAGTAACAACTTTGGGGTGTGGTGCTGTTGTGTCTTGGCCTTTGAGCGTGGAAGAGTAACCTCTATTCCTTGGAGGGGGTGTAGGGCCCCCAAAAGCACCCTGAAGCAGCGTGGTGTGTGTGGTATCTAAGTCTCATGTGAGCTCCTTGTTACTCAGTCAGGCCTCTGGACTCCGCAACACAAAATCTGTGCTTGCTCTGCTGTTTCACTTGTGGATTTTGTTACTTTAACAAAGGCCTGTAGTGCTTTATCTCATGAAGAGTGTTAGAAAACATAAATCACGACATCCCTAAACTGGCAATGTACCTCAACATGAGACTATGTCAGGACTGAATGTTGCTTGGGGGGGCTTTGCTGGCTTGTCCAAAACACTTGCCAAGAAAGCTTGGCTGTGTTTAGTAAAACTTCCTACATACTGTGTGCCAAGACAGAGGCAGGCACTGCTCACTCAAGGGCCTGGCCAGGCTGTTCATACACCCGCAGTCTTTAACTCCATGCAGTCTTTATTTTTGCTGGGCAGCTGCAAAGTAAAAAGCTGCTATGGGAAATAGTCTGAGGCCATTAGGGCTGCAGCACATTTCTGCTTGGATGCTCTGGCTCAGCCTGGAGCTTGGGAATGTAATGCCAAGGGGAAATCTGCTGCTTGGCAACACCTCTGCACTGTGGGAGAGAAGCATCTCCCTTTGCCCCTTCCAATGTGGCTGGGAAAGGGTGGCACACATCAGCTACGAAAGAGGCACTCTAATTGCCATTCCTCCAATGCCATCTGGAGGGGGAGAGTTCAGCTCCAATGCTTTCCAATGACATTAGAAGAAGCCTTGGTGACTTTTGCCCAACTAGCCAAAATCTTGTTTCCCTGCAGCCCTTGCAAAATTTTGCAGCATTTCAGGGATAGACCACTATGGCCTGTGTGTGATAGACATTACTCCTATTACTGGCCTCTCAAGTAACTGTTCCTCATAGGATCAGAGAAGACTTAGGATCCCAGTGCCTTTGCTACATGAGAAGGAAAACTAAGAGTAGCAGATGAGTTCACAAGACAAAGCATGGAGTCCCATGGACCCCTTCTTCCCACATCCCGCCCCAAGAGGCACTTGATCTTGCGAGGTTTCCTGGAGCACCTCTTAGAGCAGCATGACTCCATCAGACACCTCCAGTTCTTCCTCTTGCAGCCTGCAAGACTCACTGCATTGAGGGGAGGAGAAGCAGGGCGCACGGGGGATGTTGTTCATGGAACAAGCCATACTAGGCTGTGGTGAGAGAGTTCACCTCTGGGAAGACCTCTTCTGAGCACAGGGCCTCACTGCTAAGAGGCAGAGCTGAGACACTTCCCTGGAGCCTCTCCACAATTGCATGGAGGTTCCCATGATCCCACATTACAGATACAGCAGGTCCATGGGTCACTGATCTGGCTGGGATTACCCTGGCATTTATGAAAAAAAAAAGGCCTTGGAGATGCTCTGCAGGTGGGTGAGGTACAGTGTGGGATGTGGGAGACTGTTAGGTGGGAACCACCTGTAAGTTAATCTAAACAGGTCACACTGACACTCAGCTAAGACTGAGTTCGGCTGGGCCATTACTGATTTATGTCAGTGGAAGCAGGACCCAGTGAAGCACTGAGGTTTTATCAATATTCTTCAAGACTCTGGAAAACACCAACAAAAATTGCCCATGCAAATGAGACTGAGCTGAGAGGGGCTTCCCAGGATACATTTCCATAAGTGGAGATGAACTTTGAATGTAATCTCCTGTGAACAGTACCTGATGAAACCAGTTCTCTCAGCAAGCCACAGTTCATTAATGGAAACCATTCATAAAATCAATGAAATCATTTATATCATTTACAAATGTCGAAAGAAAAGAGCTGCTATTTTTATATTATCTCAAAAGATTTCATTAGCTGTTTATTCAAGATTTGTCTTCCTAAATCACAAATTCTTGCTTCTTGCTCTTTATTTTTAACTGAATTTTTCAGAACTGCATCTAAACAGCTTCTTCTTCTAATTGATTTTACAAAAGCCATCTCTCCATATTCACAAGTCCTTGCTTACCTCCTTACTTTGGAGAACAAAACATGCCTGAAGCAATTTAATACATTATTTATCAGAATTACCCACGCCAAACACTGACAAATGCTGAGTCCAAGACAAAGCAATCATGAGTCTGGCTTTGAGAAGTATATGCACATTTAAGTCTTATCTGTTTGTGATTTGTTAATCTTTACAGTGTGCTTGAGTCACGCCTTCCAGTTTTTCTCTCTCCATAACCATGCAGGTTAGAAGAACACTATTCTTCAAGGAGCGCTGAGATCCACATGCAGTGTCCTGATGTCCCGCTGAGATCCACATGCAGTGTCCTGATGTCCCCTCTTTTGGGGACATCATGGAAAACCACCAAATACTGGCAGGTTCCTGAGGGCTGGCAGAACTCTTTCTGTTCCTTGAGAGCAAAGAGACCATACCTGAGCAGCTAGCTTGCTACAAGCAGAACTAAGTGCTCCATGTAGCCCCACAGACTGCAGTTGAAAGATCTGCTTTAAGTTGCTAACGTGCACATATTTGTATTGGCAATTCTCCCATGTTTTTACACTGGGCAAAGATACTGATATCGCCCTATGAATAGTCTCCACAAGTGTTTTTCTGTTTGGTCCTGGTTCGTTGCTTGTTTTATTTCAACAACTAGAAATGTTACAAAGGAAAGGGAAAGGAAAAGGAAAGGGAAGGGAAGGGAAGGGAAGGGAAGGGAAGGGAAGGGAAGGGAAGGGAAGGGAAGGGAAGGGAAGGGAAGGGAAGGGAAGGGAAGGGAAGGGAAGGGAAGGGAAGGGAAGGGAATATTTCAGTTGGAAGGGACCTACAATGATCATCTAGTCCAATTCAGTACTGACCAAAAGTTACAGCATGTTATTAAGGGCATTGTCCAACCTGCTAAACACTGACAGGTTTGGGACATCCACCACCTCTCTAGGAAGCCTGTTCCAGTGTCTGAACACCCTCTCAGTAAAGAAGTGCTTCCTAATGTCCACTCTAAACCTCCCCTGGTGCAGCTTTGAACAATTCCCACATGTCCTATCACTGGACACCAGGGAGAAGAGCTCAGCACCTTCCTCTCCACTTTCACTCCTCAGGAAGCTGTAGAAAGCAATGAGGTCGCCCTTCATCCTCCTTTTCTCCAAACTAGCCACTCCTCATAGGACATTCCTTCCAGCGCTTTCACCAGCTTTGTTGCTCTCCTCAAGGACCTTCACATCCTTCTCAAATTGTGTGGCCCAGAACTGCACACAGTACTTGAGGTGAGGCCACACCAATGCTGAATACAGTGGGATCATCACCTCTTTTGACTGGCTGGTTATACTGTGTTTGATGCACCCCAGGATGCAGTTTGTCCTCATGTCTACCAGGACACACTGCTGACTCCTGTTGAGCCTGCTGTTGACCAGCAGCCCCAGATCCCTTTCTTCAGGGCTGCTCTCCAGCCACTCCTCTCCCAATTTATATTTGTGCCTGACCTTACTCCATCCTAGGTGCAGAATCCAGCATTTGGAATTGTTACATTTCATCCCATTAATCACAGCCCAATGCTCCAATCTATCTAGATCCTTCTGCAAGGCATCTTGTCCCTCAAGAGAGTCAATAGCACCTCCCAGTTTGGTATCATCAGCAAACTTGCTAATGGTGCATTCAACTGCTGCATCCAGATTGTTGATTAATATATGTCGAACAGAACTGGCACTAGAATTGAACCCTGAGGAACACCACTGGTTATGGGTCACCAGCCAGATGTAGCCCCATTCACTACAACCCTGTGAGCTCTGTCCTTCCGCAGGTTCTTCATCCAGTGCACTGCGTACCTGCTCATTCCACAGCTGGACAGCTTGTCCTGAAGGATGCTGTGAGGGACAGTATCAAAAGCCTTACTAAAATCCAGAAAAACTACATCCACTGCCTTCCCTTCATCCACTAGGCAGAAAGGAGAATACTAGAGTGTTAATACAAAATATCGTTTCTTGGTGAACTGACCTCCTTTCCCACTCCAACACTGTCATACCAAGCAGTGGCTATTGCACGCTGAACTGCCTCATCCAGCAAAGTTTCTTAGCAAGAAGTCATATTCTCTTCTTCATTATAGTGCTGTAACCACAGAGCTCAGTCTATTTCAGTAGGAAAATAATTGTTACTTGATTTTTTCCATCCGTGTCTGATCCCTAAATATGTGTTATAAAGCTCCCGAGAGAAAGTATAACAGCCAACAGTGTTCTAATTTTAGCAACGTAATGAAATCATGTTCTTACCAGTCACTACTCCCAGCAAACTGAGAAGAAGGAACATGCTCTTCATCGTCTTTACGACCCTGTCCTTCGTGTTCCCAGGATATAAAGTGAAGGAAGATCACTGTATGTTTTCCCTAGTTTACATCAGCTCCACCTAAATTCTTCCTCTTTGTCATGTTGTGGAGTGAGAAACAAAACAAAGGACCGTGTCTCTAAGGGAGTTTCTAAACACCGTCAGTTTGTTTGCTTGTCAGAGAACTGCTGCTTGCTGACACTCCATCCACAGGCCTGGGCCACACTTGAGAAAACAATCATTAATAGTCCTTTCACTGCAATCATCTTATTTATTGAAGCATTATGAAAAGAATCTAGTATGTTCTAAATCTGGAAATCCTGCTTTCATGGCTCTGGCAAATGAGGTGATCGCTTCACACACCAGGATCGATACTCATGCTTTCTTACTTAAGTCAATAACCTGAAGTTTTCTCATTTCTCTGGGTATCAGAGAATTACTCAGACCACACACACTGCATAGCTGGAGGTGAAACTGCAGCATACGTACATGAGGAAGTTAGTTTTGCTGTAGTTGTGTCAGGAACAGCATGGACCACTACACAAAGTGCACTGGCTCCTTTAGATGATGCATTTAGCCAGATAGCCGACAATACACCCATGCAACTTTTTTTTTTTTTTTTTTTTTTGTAATCTAAGGGCAGCCCCAGCATGTTTTTCTGGAGCACTGATGTGTGACACTAATACTGGAACTGGGTGCAATATAGGTGCATCAGCATCAACTCGGAATAATTTAGGTTGGAAGGGACTTCTGGAGGTCATTTAGTTTGGAAGGGACTTCTGGAGGTCATCTAGTCAAACACCCTGCTCAAAGCAGGCTTAATTAGATTAGGTTGCTCAGGGATTCGTCTAGTTGATTCTCAAACACCTCCACACAAACTTAGCAGCTCTGCAAAGAGGTAGAATTTAGATTCAGGTTTAACACAGCTCTGGGGAAACCACACTGATTTGTGAGCTAAGCTAGCATCTCTAGATGGTTCTGCAGGACACTCTGTGGCTGTCCCAGTGAAAGCTGACAGTAGTTCAGAAAGCTCTGTCCTGTGCTCCTGCGTTTTGTGTAGTATGAGCACGTTAACTGCACATGCTGAACATGAACAGCTAGTTTAACGCTGGGGTGGGCATTGCCATTGCTTGGTGCATGAGCACCTTAAATGTGCCGTGGAGGATTCTGCTGATGTATTAAACTGGAAAAGATGCATCAGTAAAACATACTGATTGGAACTGAGCCATACCTACATATCTGATACTGGTTTGAGGAATCATAAGATACATTCATTTGATGGTTGATCTGCATCTATTTTAAAGTGTTTCCAGGGCCTTCCCAAGTCCAGATGCAGCCTGGGTTTAAAGCGAACATGACCACACCATATCATCTGGAAGCACACGCTACATCAGCCTGTAGTACTGAGGAAGGTAATCTTCCATTGCCCCAGGAAATGTGTGCCTAGACCATGTTAGTAAAAAAATATATGGAAAAGCTCACCCTCAAATGACCTAGTTATGCTGATAAGATATTAATGTAAATGTATTTATATTGGCAAAAAGTCTAGCCTATCCCTTTACCTACCAGGTCATTGCCCACCCCTTCAGATGCATTTCCTGGGCCCACAAAGAAGCTTTTGATCTGACTGGACATCTTACAAAGATGAGGTCTGTGTGCAGACATGAACCAGGCTTGTACAATATGCTTGTGATCTTTTACTAATTATTAGATTGTCACTGTAAAAATGCTGCTAGCTTTTTTCCCGCCTTTTAGTTGCAATATATAAACTATTCCATTATACTGCTGTTTCTTTTAATCTTGAAAGAACTATAGAAACTTCTGGCTAAGTTTTAAAGTATCCAGTCTTTCAGATACATGTTTAAATTTGTTTAATATGTAGCTTGAGTGATAGGACTGTTTCCATCCTATGCTCTGAATAGCCAAGCCTTCTCCAGAACTCAGAAGTCATAATTTTTGTCCTTTATTTCCTTTCCCTTGCTTCTTAGGCTGGGGTTTTTGGGGCTGGGTTTTGGTGTGGGCTTTTTTTTCCCTATAAATACATTTTTCAGCTTCTTTATTTTGTCTTCCCTTCATCTGAGAACCTACACAAATCTACTTTTGGCGAGAGTTCAGCGTACATACACATAAATCAGACTTTCCTCTACACATCTTGTGATAGAGACACCATAGAGGGTTATGGGAGACATGGATGACAAAGGCATCTGGAATACAGACCGATGCACTTGAAATGCCACCCTTTCCCCAGTTTCACCTGGAAGTGCAATAGGTAATTGTTTCAGGTGCTATGTGAATACCCATGGAGTAGTTAATTTCTGTTTTCTCTCCAAATATGTCTCCAGGGCTTTCAGGTAGTCCCTGATAAGCCTCATGGTTCAAGCATGTTGTGAGAAGAGTCTGTAGAGGTGACCAGGAAGGCAGGGGGAGAGCCAAGTGAGTGCAGAAAAAAGGGCAGCTCACATGGGTGGAGCAAGTGTGAGCAGAAAGGGCTCTGGGTCCTTCTTCCTTCAGTCACTGCTGGCATCTTTCAGTACCTCTCTTGCATCCCTCTTTTCTTATATTCCTCTACAAAGTGGATTTCTGTGGTTCTCTGATTGATCCCGAGGTTGTGATAAGGCAAAAAAGCAGCCAGAGTTAAGAGAGCCCTGAACAGGCTGAAAATCAAGTACAAATAAGTATATGCATATCATCAAATACAGAGCTCGTTAGGAACAGATGAGTTAGGGAAATGTGAGCAAGGCAGAAGTTCCCTGATGCGGCTGGCTGCAGTAGCTCTGCTGCTGCAGGAAGGTCAGGAATGAGATTCCTGGGAATTTAAAGCAGCTAGATGAAAAGAGGTCAAGGCAGCACAAGCAAGAATGCAACCAGGGAGTTTGCAGGCAAAGTAGAGGGAAGAAACATTAACTGGAGCAAATTAAAAGGTCAAAGAACAAACCAGGGTTTTAATCATTCCTCGATTTTCAAGATTATTTGAAACCTGGGCATTTTAGAGCAGTGCATAAAAAAATGTACTTCTGAAAAAATGTCTTCTGGATTACCAGGTAAGGTGGAGAATGTGAGGAAGATGCTACATCTTTCAGGAAATTAAAGAATCTTGGTTCCAGGGGAAAGATCAACAGATCAGAGTGTGAGAGACTACACCAGTCTTAGGTTGGGATGCAGACAGAAAGAACATGGGAAGTGAGGGATATGTGGTGGGACAGAGCAGAACTTGATGTGCAAGCTACCAATTGCCTGTCCTCAGGAAAGTGAGAGATTTTAACAGAGAACAGCTTTGGAGAAGTAGTCTACTTTCATAACAAAATGTGCAGGTTTAAGACATTAATCTTTTTTCCATGTGTTTAATTCTCAATTGACTCCCAGTCTGTCAACAGGAAAGAAATGTTCTCTCACTTTTCAAACGCATTGGAGGTTCAAGACATAATTTTCCCATTAATGGCTATTTCAGCCAGAGTAGTGGCTCTCATCTGCTTAGCCAACTCACAGGAAAGGAGACGTTTTGATCTTATTGTGGTAATTACTCACTAAAAATTGAGCAGCCTAAGGAGAATTTTCACGCACCTGATCCAACCTCAGTTCAAGAGTATTTATTGTTATTACTTGAATTAAATTACCTCGACTGTCAGGTTTTATTTTCATTGCCTTTCTCTTTAAACAGTACAGCTTCTCCATCCGCTGCCTTGGTAACCTTTCCTAAAATATTAAAACAGTTCCGTAGCATCCTACACCAAAAACTTATGCACCATTTCATTTGATTTCTCAGCTAAAAGCTTCCTCTGTACCATTTGTGAGTGACAAGAGCAAACGAAAAGTTATGAGTACTACCCAGGCTACTTTAATGTCATCTAAAGCGATCCCAGCTTAGCAAGGTTATTAACCCATGCAATTATGCAAAAAAGTCCCAGACAGATATCTGGCACATCTATTTTCTAGCACTGACTTGTAGACACGTAAACCAACTAGTCACTCCTTGATAATTAACTTGAGGTGTCTGTGAATAAGAAGTGCTTCCATCACATCAAGAGCTTTTTTAGGATCAAGGTTTAAGTAAAGAACGGCCTAAAATCTGGGCGAGTACATAGAGAAGCCTGAAAACGTAAATGTTTTCAGTGCTGAAAACAAATCTCCCATTGCTCCAGCAGTTATACACCTGAGGGATGAAAGCATTTGCCAAAGAAGAAGGTAATCCCAGGAGTCTGTCTTTTGAACCAAAGAATTTGAGCACTTACTTTAGGAGGACCCAGGGTATGTAAGGCATTAAGATACCAGAGATTGTTCTGATCCTTCCCATTCCCTCCCGTTCATCTTGCCTGCTTAGCCTCTGTCTTCCCTCTTGCTGTTGTAATGACAAACGTGGACTGAGGCAGACAAACGATTCCAAGGACATAAGTTCAAAAAAGCTCTAGATGTACTTGAATCCTCCCTACAAAATGGTCAAGTGACTTCTCCAAGGCCACAAAAGCCAAACTTCTTGTTCCACTCCCAAGCTCAATCATGACAACTGTAAGACACCATGACTGTAAAAAGCATATTGCTGTCAAGTTTTTCTCTTTAAGAAGTTCTCGTGCTGCTTGAAAATATCACATTTGTCTGTGTTAACACAACATGAAAGTCAGTGAAACTTAAGCTTCAATATTCTTTCACCATTCACAAATAAAATATTATCAGCAACTACTTGGTGTTTTGTGGTTCAAGATCAAAAACATGTGGTGGTGTAGAACATTCAATACCTGTGAGAAATGATATCACTTGTCCACACCAGTCACTATGTTGCTTGAATTTTAATCATGTGATTTGTCTTCCAAAAAAAGTTCTCGTGCAAGTAAAGATTCAGTGAAAAATTTGTCAAGGACAATGAAGTCTTCTTTCACAGTTTACTGGATATTGGATCAGGGCCTGAACCCATGTGGCAATGCCTTATGCCTCATGATACAGTGTTTACCGCGTATTATAAATTTGTTATTGTAATTGCTTGGCCACCTGAGCTGATTGGTAAATATATAAACAAGGATGTGAAGTAGCAAATGATGCAAATGCAACAAGAAAGAATGCTCTGGGCAAATACGGGTACAGAAACTCTGAGGTTTCTATGTACACAGCATGATGCACTTCACTTATTTAAGTATTTTAAAACACCACCAAGGATTTCTTAAACAGGCCTTTGCATCATGAAACATACGATATCTTACCTATTTTATCAGCAAAAGGGAATTGATTACATTTAGCAAAAGCAACCTTGCATTTTAGCACAAATGAAATATTTTTCTGTTGGCTTTGGGGAAAAAAAAAAAGAGTACAGAATTAAAAGAAAACAGTATGGCTGGGCACCAGGCGAGGGCTCAGGTGGTGGAGTCTCACTTGGAGGTGAAACTCCAAGTTTTTTACACCTAAGTTCCTGCATCCTTTGAACAGGAGGAGTAAGAATAATTCACTAATTCCTAACAGTATGAAGTTTTGTTTACGGTTCCAAGAACTTCGAGATCCTCAGCTCGGCTCTGTAGCTCTCCAGGGGAGCAGAGGAGGGACGTGTGATGAGAGAAGGGCATGTAGCCCTGGATACACTCCAGTTTTCCTTGGGCTGCCAAGGCTGTGATGGGACTGACTTGCACCAGGGCCCTGAGGTGCCACAGTGTATTATAGTCATCTTCATTCACTTCCAGCTCCTCTCAATGACTGTTTCCCTGGAGAGACTGATCAGAAGCATCTCTGTAGTCTCCTATGGGCTTCTTTAATTTTTTTAATCAGATGTGGCACTAAACAATAGCAAATTTCTACCTCAGTTGCTTGCTTTATACTTGATTCCACTTCTCCCTGATCCTCATCCTTTCCCGTTTCATTGCTCCAGGGTTCCAATGGGTTTTACCTCAAGCCTCAATGAGTGCTGAATTCACTCCTCAGCAGATCGTAGCCCAATGGCAGCCCATAGCTGGGAGAGGACATTCTCCTCCAGGTATTGGCATGGCAAAGGCATTGAAGAAAAGATAAGTACTGCATATGCCTCCTAGTATGTTTCCCCTGGGAAAAATGTGGCTCCTGCCCTTCTCTGTGGCAGTAGCTGGTATGTAGAAGACATGTAAGCGAGTAAGGAGGGACTTTTCACTCTCTTCCCTGTTTGTTTCACAGCACAGTATAAGCTGCAGTCTGGCTATTAGACTGAAGTGTCTAAAACAGGGCATTACTCTTTTATGTGGGACCTAAAATAACTGCAGGGTGACTGCTCAGGGAGCTGTGTTTCTGGTGTTCCTGTGAGCTTCTGACCCCATCAAATGGTAACCCCAATGTGCATGGAGTCTCAGACCTACCATTACCATGGATCAGACAGCATGCAGCAGCCTAATACCACCTGAGGATCTGGTGTATTGCTTTTGTTTCTGCTCCATTCTCATGCTTAGCAATCACCAACACAGTAGTACCACGATTTACTCAGCTGACAGGAGGACAGAGACTTGTGAGGCAGAGGACTGAAGCTGGGGCTGTGAAATGTGAGAGAGTGAAGGGACTTGGTGGAGAAAAAGTTGGATCTCTGCTGGGAAAGCTGAGGAGTGGAAAAAACAAAAAGATGGGATGTGTGAAGCTGGACTCCTGACCTGAGGACATAGAGATGTGCAATAAGAGGAGGAGGGACGTAGTGGCTGTGGTTTGGGGATCTTTGCTCTAAGAAGTATGTGGCAGAACAGCTGTGGCAGCATGGAAGTAGGTTTGCAAGTTGGAAAAAAAGGTTGTGTGGTGGGATGAATGGGAACTGGCAGGCATCGGCTTGAAGAGGAGGCTTGGTGGTCCTGTGACAATGAGGGAACTGAAAAAATAACTTTTGCACAATAATTTCAGTTTCTACCGCAATATCTTCCTTGGGACGTACACTGTCTAAAGCCATCCTTGGAACCTTTCTACATTTGTGTAGCACTACCATTTCATCTAGGTTATTGGAAAATAATTACAATAATCCTGGTCTCACAAAGATCAATGACAAGCCTGATTTTGAAAGGTGGAGGATTTTCAATAGACCTGGGCCTGAATAAAGTGGCCTGAAGGCAAACAAAATCTTAATCAGGCAAAGGAGACAGATGCAATACTTGTCACTGTCTCTGTTCTTTGCTGCCTGTAAGCTCTGTGACTAGAGAAAGCCTTTAGAAATATCACACAAGTATAAGACGCAGAATGAGTTTTTTACAGTTGCTGAGTTTAGATTATGCTTATTTTATCTGAGAGCAAACATGAGTGAAAAAAATGAGCCACTTAAGAGTGACATGAGACAACATTATATCTGAGTAATTACTTGACTGAGTCTGCCACCACATCAGTACACAAAAGGCAGCAGGAAAGTGCAATACTCTGGATGTAGATACTTCTTGCCTGTGGATTTGAGCATCAATATAATGGAACAGCCTGAGACCACAAGAGTTTTCTTAATGAAACCAAAGACCCCACACAGTAAGTGTACTGTCCAACAAATGTTTTGACAGAGAACTGTGAAGCTGCAAAAGTAGGTGGGTGAATGCACAGAGAGAAAAAAAACTCTGCAGCCCAGACTGACCGTAGTCACATAAAACCTGGCTGTTATAATACGAGCTACATGGGTGATAACAAGGAAACAAGGTCAGAATATGTCCCTTTGCTGCGTATGGCTCCCCTGACCATTGCTGGAGCTGAGGGAATATTGCCATCTAGTGCCACACAGAAATCCAGCTGTCTAAACAGAAAAGAGCCATTTAATTCACTTAGGCAATGGTTACACAGCGTACTTAAAACCAGGGACATTATGTGCCAGGGACATAATTTTGGTCAGTGTCTTTGCCAAGCTTGTTATTGAAAACGGTACATTTTCTCCTTTGAAAAAATGACTGTGTTGTGGGAACTGAGTCATAACGCTTTGCAGGAGAGACCCCGTTCACAGTCATTCAGAGGTTGTGAAAAAAGTGCAAAAGCACTCACAGAATGTTTTAGCAAGTAGCAGTCAGAATAGTGGGATGACATTGAGGATGGAATTCATCTGACCTACCTTGAAAGAACTAAAACTTAGACCTGCATATGTTAATATTATATAGTCACCCTGGACCTCATTTGGAAACAAAGAGGCACTACTAGGGCACAATTGGTGTGACTAGCCGTTGCCTTTAGGATGCGAAGTGCTGTACTTTTGAAACATCTGTTTTTCCACAGTGACAGTAAAGGGGATTTGGGATGGCTCGATATTCAGGTCCCTCCAACCCCTAGTGCGTGTCTCTCTGTACCATTTTTTAACCAGGTAGGCAATAATTTTGATGACCTGTTGGTGAAAAAATAAATACCACTGTCAGACTCCTAAAATGCATGATCTAGTTGTGTGATTCTCATTCAGGTGGGGGGACACATGTTCTCACACAAGAGTTCCCACTGAGCACAGTGGAAATAAGCGCTGGCCTATGCCATATTGCATTCGCTGATAGGCAGACACACTGGACCATAACGTATTTTATATTCACCTCTGTGTGCAAGAGCACTATGAACTTCCTTCCATTGTCATACCAGAAAGAGCCCTTAGGGGTGACAGAGCAGTTCAGTTCCCCTCAGCCAAGACCCTGCTGAGCCAGAGATGAGGATTTTTTTAATCAGTGCATATGTTTGAGATACTTCTAATGAGGCCGTCAACTCACTTATCTATGCTACCAAAGGCATGCCAGACTATAACAATTTTCAGTCATTGCCCATCTGGAGCAGATTCAAACCAGTGGTTGATTTTCAAAAGCAATTTGAAAATCAAAATCAATTAAGCAATCAAATCTTCCAGCTGCAAACAATGTCCAGATTTTCAAGCCAGCAACATAATGTTTATATATGTTGACTTAAAATTATTTAAAAGTCCCACCAGTACCTCGGAGTTAATTGCCATGTTATTGCTTGTGGTTGTGACTTTCCCACTATTTCTACCCACTAGCCACGTAAAGAAAAGGATTAAATCGCAGAGGGCATCAGAGTCAATAATGCAATATTATTTTTCAGCCTGAGAAGGGTTAGAATATTTGAGACACCCACCACTCCATTTTCTTTTAAATAGCATGAATCCCAATTAAGCAAGAGACTGCTAAATTAATTTGCTTATATTTTAAAAATTAATTATTTCACAGCATCAGATATAAATCCTTACGGGGGATTATTTCCTTTTCTACACTGGTTTTAAATATGCTGCAAAAAATTTATCACAAGTTCCCCCAAATCAGGAATTATTTAGGTAATAAAATGTCTCACAATAATAGCAGTGCATAAAGTTACTGATGTCAAACTCTGCCAGGATTTTTTAGGGGTATTTTCTTTGCTTTAGAGGGAGGTTCACTTAGCAAAGTCCTTACATGTGGTATTAGAAAAGAAGTAGAATATGTGCACTGTCCTGAGTGTCCATAAATATTGTTGAATTAAAATTCCATCTAAAAACGAACCTGAAAAGCAAGGATGGTAGATTTATAAACACATTTTAAAGCACCTATAAATGTGACTTTCTAAAACCCTCACTCTTATCATCTCAGTTCTCCATAACTAAGATTAGCTAAAAAAATCTAAGCTAACAGCTTCCAGAAATAAATACCAAAAAGCTCACCACAAAGTCTGGAATTCCCCCATACCTCTTAGTCCATGGGGACACAGACTGACCTTTCAGATGCCTGATTTCCTCAGGCTTTTGCCTGAGATGAAGGCTGGCTCAGACAGTTTGAGTGTTCTAGGCAGGCAGGAAAGGATTACTAACATTAGCTCAAAATCTTAATTGCTCTACTTAAGAGGTTGCATACTTGCCTAGAGCTGGATCCAGCACAGAGAGAAAGCTCTCATTGACTTCACTGGGATCTGGATCAGCCTTTCAGGTTTGAAGGAGCCAGTGAAGTGGCAGGAAGGATGGACATTTTCCCTGCTTGTACAAAATGTCATGGCTCTACTGACATTTGTGCAAGCCGAGCCTTTAGCCCAGGACACGCACAGCTTTATGAAGTTATGGCATAAAACAAATTCACGAATTGCTTTTCTATGCTAAGGGGCAGCAGTGAGATGCCAAAAGTCTTTAGGAATCAAGAGGTGGACACCCCAAAATGTTCACACACCCAGAAGTCCAGTTGGAAGGACAGTCTTAATGCAAAGAAAGGTAATGTCTATACATGTTTAACAGCAGCAAAGAAATTTATCTTTGATTTCAATTGACACTAATGGCAGACAGTGGGTTTTAGCCATTTTTCTTTACTGATGTTTGCAAACTTCTGAGACTGTTTCCTTGCATAAACCATTTTTCTGGACATGGGCGTTTTTCTTGACAAAACCAGCCTAAGCTGTACAGTCCACCCAGTTGTTTCATCTCAGCCTGGGCTACCACAGGCTATGTGGCCACACAACTGCTGATGTTGCTGCATAGGGAAGTGGATCCACAAGCTGATGCTGGATAAGAGTCGTGTGAGTGGATGACACAGCCAGGAACAAATGGGCAAGAAAGTGCCTGTGGAAGCACATCCTAAAAAACTCCCCTCATTTGTGCCCAGAGGATGTGGAGTAATGCTGGTCCAGGTTGCGAGATACACCATAGAAGCATTTTACAGGCCCTGAAAGCCCTCATGTTGTTGCTGTTTTGTGAATACAGAAATTTATCTTTGCTTCTTTTAAAAATATATATATATGTGTTAAACATTATACTAGTAGTTTTTGTCTGTTGAAAATAAATAAATTCTCTGTGAAGTATCAGAGGGGCAGTCACCATGTCCCAGCTAAATGGTTTGTTTGTAGCAAATTACTTTCTATTCTTAAGCAAAAAGATTTTAATCAAGTGTCAGAAACAAACTACATCTTGACAGATTAGCAGGGTTGATGCTGTTAAAACAAATTTGTTGCCAGATTTGTTTACAAAACTTCCCTTTCAGGGATGGGTGAACTTCCTGGAATTTGACAATCTTTTGAATAAATATTGTGGAGGATTTGTAAAATGAGCATTAATTAAACTTTTCCTCTGAGTGTAAATCAGGCATTTTGCTCAGTGTAAAAAAATGCATGCAAGCAAAGGGAAGTCTTTTTTTTTGGGGGGGGGGGGTGGAGAGGCAAGGAAATCTGAGAGCTCTCTTTCCTTTTCCAAACAAAATTTGGGATATAATAACTATGACTAATACAGGAATTGTAATTTATACATTAGTTTTGAGATATCCCTTTTCAACTTTATTCACAGTTCTGAACTGAGCTCAATATGTTTGACTTCAGCTTTCAAATCCCTCAGAAGTTTGCTTATTTTTCTACGATTCTTTTTTTTTTGGTTTGGCAGTGTTGTAGTTTGGACTGGACTGGCCACTGAGATGAGCATGGGATTTTTTGATACTGACTCCTACACATGACTTGTGTTGCTCTAACGAAGGCCTTTGAGTGTTAGTTTGGATGGGTGGTATCACCATTTCAGACAAAGAGATAAGCTTACTGTCATCATCCATTCATTCTGCTGGGGTATCTGAAAGGACTAGATGATGAAATGCTCATCCTAGCTAAGGAGAAAATAAGGATAAGTATTTGCATTCCACCTTTTGCACTACTGCAAGTTGGGGGGGTGGGGGGGTGGGATTTGGGTTTTTTTTTAATTTTTTTTAAGTGATCTTGAGGAAAATATTCTTCATTTATGAAACAGGAAACAGCAAACCTGCTCTTTCACGTATAAAGTCAAGAAACAGTCACTGAAGAGCCCATCTATTAGAATGATTTTTCTCCATTGGAGAGGAAATCAAAAGATGGTAACTCTTTTCTAATAAAGCAACAAACAATCCCCTCATCTAGACTAAGATTATTTTTTTTTTGGTCAAATGCCACTAACCTGGGAAATTAGTCCTTGACAAAAGCCTTTCACTCCTACCATTTGGAAGGTATTGTTTCTGACAAAGCTTGTGGCAGCAACAACTTGAGGGACACCAACATCAGGTGAACTAAGCACACAGGTTGTCAGTAGGTCCTACAGATAAGTTATGGAAGAGTTCATGGACTTCACAGAACACATAGGATTTTAAAAGAATGTATCACTCTGGCAAACAGTCTTCCTTTGATCCTTTAGGTATCAAATCAGGAGGACTGATTCTCCCCAGTTATCATTCCCTAAAAAATTTCCAGCTTTTGAAATTATCATGACTGGTCTTAAAAGGTTTGATCAGTCAAAGTTACCCCATGCTGCCGCTGTCCTAATTAAATTAAACTGCACTGCGTCCATCCTTCCATAGCCTTGCTGCGTGCATTTGAGCAGTGTTTCCCACAGTCATACATACGAAGCCGCATGTTGGCAGGATGGATAAGCATCTCCATTTTAAAGACAGCCTCAAGCTTTTCCTTAAAGAGGCTAACACTGCCACTAACAACTAGGAAATCCTGGCAGATAGTCCACATGAATATCTCTTTCTATATTTGCACAATGTCAAGCACACTATCAGCACTGAATAAATAATAATCATAGAAACCTGGAGTCAGCCAGGAAATAGCTGTGAATGAGATATTCATATTTTAAAACTTGAAACTGCAAAATTATCTTGTTATGATTCTGGGAAAACTGTTCTTTTCCTTTTTCCCTGTTGTTGTCTTTTCCTAAAAAAAGAAGAAATGGTAATCCTGCTGCTGAATGTACAAAAAAAAAGTTTACTTCGTCCTGTATTACAGAATTACATTATATGAAGTACCCTGTCTGCTTAATACATAAAATCCCTCCAAGGAGCAAAATGAAGATCAGTCCTGATTTTAAATCCAAAGAATCCATTTCTAACTGAAAAAAAAAAAATAGAAATTGCATACAAATGTATTATATGGGAGAAAGAGGGAGAGCAGCTGAAAAACAGTTTCACCAGACAATCTTGTTCTTGATAATGTCAGGACAAAGTCAACATTTTTCTAAATATGACTGAAACACCATGTTAAAAGGGATTTATATGAGTCATAAATCTTCAAAACAATGAGTAAAATTCATGGGGAATTCAGTCTACAGTTCTATAGAAATAATAATACAAGGCAAATCCCTTTGGTAAAACAAGTTAAATTTGGTAACACTTATTTAATTCAGACTCTTGACAAACATTCAGAGTTGCTCTTTCTTCACAAAAGAATCAATTATGTCTCCTTCTCTGTTGCGGTGCAGGGCTCCTACAGTACACTAAGGGTATTTCAAGATGGTATTTTTAAGGTTACAGATGAGAAGAAACAGATTCTTAAGGAACTTTAAAATCTCTTTTTATAATTACTGCCAGGGATACACGTACAAACATTTTTTTTCACGTATTGGTCATCTTTAACAGAAATACAAAAAGATTCAAGGAATGCCTCAGTATAATCAAATTGCAATTAAGTTAGTTCAGAAGCGTTTGTCAAAAGATATAATGGCAAGATTATAGAGAAAAATAAACTGAAAACACAGAATGCCAAAAATCACCATCTGCTGAGATGATGGAGTATCATGCTCAAAGCTGTTAAGGTGTTACTAGAGCTGTTGTATGTTACAATATTAAACAGTTAATTGCAGTTCATGGGTTTTAAGTAAAAGGACTGGGAAGTGCTTTTTACCATAGCAACCACAAAAAAGAAATCTCTTAAAGCATGTATGCAATGTGCTCCAACAAAAAAGCAAAATAAATATATTTGGAATTCAGCATTTAAACTATAATTATTCAGAGAAATTCCTCTTTCCAAATTTACATTCAGAGTATCCTGCAGAAAACAAGACATTCATTCTAAAATTACCAAAAGTCTTTCCTGCGGGACAAGAAGATGTATTAGATTCTGTATCTTATCTCACTAATAACTGTTAAGATGACTCCTGCTGCTTAGGTAAACAGAGTAAGGAAGAGAATGGACAGAAAATAAAGGAACACTTCTATCATCTCACGGATGTGTGGCCACTTGTGCTGCAGGCAGGGTACGGGTATAAATGAATCGGTCAAGATCACGTGTACTATTGTTTACCTTTTGCCACTCCAACTATTTCTGCTGTGTGCTGAGGTCAGCCTATTTGTGCTCTTTTCGCATGAGAAGCAAGTTACGGTGACAACATTTCTGATTGTTTAATCCCAGCTCAGGTGAAGTTTGAGAGAAGGAAGGGAGAAAAGGAAAGTAAAATGACAGTGACGTCATCATCATTCCTTAAATATTAACACATGACATTTTGATACTGATGGAACTTTTTATCCATGTTCCCTTTTGAAATAAAATGCTGATGAGTAAACCATCTTTCCAGATGTGGTTCAGTTTTGATGGAATAGTTATTTTGATGTATGATTCTTCTTAAACCTTTGCAAAGGCTGGATAGCTGTAGGGACAGCACATTAGAGAGGCAGCCCAGCAAACTACCTGGACCAGTGATCTAAAAGGTGAGATAACAGGTGAAGTGCAAGAAAGAGCGAGAAGGAGGCAGTTCCTGCTGGTTGCTATACCCAGAGGATACACTGAGGGCAGGAGACAATAGGAAGGATTTTATTTCACCAGCCCTGAACAAACTAAAGGTTTGAATAAGGAAATATTTTTGAAACATCTATTGTAACCGCTGACAACAATTATGTCTGTGTTATCTGCCAACTACCATAATTATCTGCTGTTGTTTTAAAATTGTGTATGGGAAATTTTGCAAAATCTAGGACCAATAATCCCATGGTTGACACAGCATGCTCTTAGACTCTTACACCACAAATGTAGTGTGAGAACTGAACAGAACGGTTGGCTACATTAAGATTCAGATTGACAAAGACAGACTGAGGGGGTTTCGTAAGCTGATGTAAAAATTTCCATAGGCAAAAATATTAAACACTGAATAAATGGAAGAATTCACCTACATTTGAGCACTTCCAGGACCTAGAAATGCCTTTTGAGTTTTCCCTCTACAAATCCAGAAGACGCATGTTCGTGGCTCCGTGCACACATAAATTGTCCAAACAAGACCATTTCTAACCCCTCCAATGTAGACTCATCTTTCTATTTCAAGGAATTAATATTGTACCGCTATTAAATGTTGTGTTTATCAAGGGACTGTTGTTAGCTCTTTTCACCACAACTCACTCTGCTTCATACAGCCTCTAACTTCACATTAGTTTTTGTTTATAACAGCATAAGTTTTGCCCCATCAGTTAAGAACAACTTTAGAAATATTAAAAAGTGCCCAACTCTACTGTGACATGAATACATAATTCAACAAAATGCCACTGCTTATGCTACTAATAGATTTGACTGAGTTGTATCATTGTGCTAATTATGATGATGTGTGAGGGCACAGAAAAAAGGCTCCACTGTTCTTGTAAACAGAAGAGTAAACACCTCTTGCCATAGAGAACTGAGTGTCAAAATATGCTTAGACAATCTTCCGCAAGATTTTTCAGCCCACCATACATAAAGCCTTCTGATTTTCGTAGCCTTCCTATATCACAGGCTGCAATTGTAACAGTATTTTGAAGTCACTAGTAGATGCAGTACCAAGAGGAAAAAACGCGTTCTTAAGGCAGAAGGAAAAGCAGGCATTGTATTAGCAGATTATATTATAGAGTCCTTGAATGCACATATAAATGCAAGTAAACATGTAAGAGCTCAGATTTAGTATATGCAGAACAAGACTCCAATTCCACACAAGGAGGAAGAGGAGTTTGTGTGTAGTAGCTGCTTTGAATTTGAGTATTTTAGTTGATTTTTATTTTTATTATTCAGCAGATTTAAACACAGACAGAGGGAATCCACAGACGACCGCTGTCTTTTGAAGGAGAAGCATTTTTTTTATCTGTCAATTAAAAGATTTGGGAAAGAACAGCCAGTTCTGGCTATAAACTGAAGTTGAACTCCAAAATATTCAAATTATAATTTTATAATGATTTTTAGTTAATTTTTTTTCCCTAAAACAGTATTGCTCACTTTTCATCAGTCTTGTAACTTTTGCATATACCACATGTCACGTGCTGAATATGTACAAAATAAGACTTGATTCAACGCACAGAGCTGTATCAGTGGAGGTTATTAGTCAGTTAAAATGTTTGATGGCCATGGATGTACAAAGATTTTCTTAATCTGAACCTGGAAAGTTGCAATCTTAGCTCCTATGTGTTTCAGAAGTGTGTACGCTTCATAGGCAACATGGGATATTCTTCATAATGTCTCAACTTTTATTTTGTCTTCTTGACTAGCTTTGTTTTTTCATTTACCCCCAGAGTATCATTAGTATTGTGTGCTTATACTTTGCCTGGTTGGAGAAATAGTGCCTTAGGAACATTCATCAAACCATAGGTTTCCAATAAATAGACTATCAAAGAAGAACTTATTTATACCACCAAGAGGAGGATCTAATTAAAAAATTCATTAGATCTGTGAGATCGTAACTGAGGCCTATCCACATCTGGTCTCTGCAACTATATTGCCTTTGTAAAATGTCCGGTGAGGAGTATGATGACAGAAGCGTAGGGTAGCATGTGAGACGTTTTGAAGGATGATGGTATCAAAACGTCTGTGAAACAACCTCTCGTTGCATGTAAGCCAATGCTTAAATATCAAACATATTTTTTACTTCAGTTGCCTTTAGTTGTCAGGCATGTCACTCACTATGCCCCAACTCCTGCTAAGGCCTTGGCATCCATTTGGACTGAGTACAGAATTTGCAGTGCTTATCAGAAGATACTATCTTTGACTCTTCCAGGTTGGGATGGAAATCTTATCAGGACAAAGCTCCTCACAAAGTTAGCACGTCGATACAAGGAGCTACAAGAGACTTCCCTGTACAATAGATGAGACACAATTGATTTCTGGCACTCCACTTCCAGCCTCAGCCAGAAATACAAGACGAACAGGCTTGCTTTCTTCTGTGATTTCAACATGTCTGCTTCCTGTACGAGCTGGAAATAGGACATACCATAACAACTGTCAAAACATTTCAGAAACTCAAGCAAGGTGTGACTGAAGCCAGGTTCTGGGAGCAGCAAGGGCTTAGGGAGCCATGTGAGCAAGGTGGGCCCCCTCTGCTATCGGGCTGATTTAGGGTCCAAACGTGGCTTCCACCAAAGGCATTGCAGTCTGACCCTCATTCAAACCTCTTGTCTGGGAGGACCCAAACTTTCAGAGCCATGGATGAATCCCCATTTACAGTGGGGATCAGGGAGCTGCTGGAAGACGGGGACAGCCTGTGCACCAGCACTCGTGGAAAATGGCGGGCGGGGAAGCAGGCCCCTGTGCTGAGGGAAAGGGGCCTCCAGCCAGGGCCGGGGCAAAGCTGGGAAGGACTGCTGGCTTCCCAGGGAGAGGCAGAGGAGAGCTGGCTGCTGAAAGGAGGGGAGAGGGAAAGGGGGCTTCCCCCAAGCAGGTGAGGAAGCATTTAGAGAGCAGAAGGGGGCAACTCCACGCAGCTTTGTGAGGAGAGAGGCAGCTCGCTGGTGGGAGGGCGAGAGATGACTCAAGGCTGGGAGAGATGTACAGGAGAGACCTGTCCTCCACTGAGGAGAGGCAGGGGAGAGGAGACGCTCCTAACTGCAGAGTAGGGGATAAAAAGCAAGGCAGGGCATATTAAAAGACATGTTAGTGTTTGGTGAGGCAGCTTGAGCCCAAGCAGGAGGGCGGTGAGTGAAGGGCTGGGAGCAAAAAATAGGCCCCAAGATGGTGCTTTAGCAGAGTGACCTGGTGGGAGAGGAAAACCCACCCTGCAGCGACAGGGAAAAAGTGGTAGAAAAGAGGGAACAACGTTCAGAAAAGGGAAGCGTCTGGGAGAAAGAGGGATACAAACAGGAGAAATATGGCATTCTACGCTGAGGAGGAACAGAGGAAAATTGATTACGATGCAGTGAGGGAGACGCAGTAAGTTGTTGTTGTGTGCTGCCAACACACACAAACATGGCTGGTGAACAGAAAGTTATAATATACATTATTCAGCAGGGCAAACTTATTTTTTAATGAAAGTATATTTTTATGCCTACCTCATGAGAAATGTGTGAAGATCTTCGGGGACCCATGTTTTGTGGTTTTCATTATTCACATGGGCATTATGAGAGAGCAAAGCTTAGGAACGTTGAATGTGGACTTAATACTGAGGTGAGGTAACTTTCTCCATCTCCAAGTGTTTTTATATCTCATAATCTAAAGAACTTTGACATGTCTTTCAAAAACGTGAGGAACTCCTACAAGTTTGTTGTATACTGTCCCAACTGGATGGTTAAGATCCTTCCTCTAGATTCTAGATACAGCCTTCAAAAATATTATTGTTGCCATTATTTACCAAGAAACTGTTTCAAATAAAACAAAACAGATAAATATTTAATAAGTAAAATACAGGTGATTTCACCGCACCAGTGCTAGATAGGCTTAACAATTTTAAGAAGCAATACAAAACATGCACTGACAGTGTTTTAAAACAATTACTCTGTGATCTTTCCTAAATATCTGTCGATACAGGGAAATTGAATTTTAGCCTGTCAAGTACTCTTTGACCTGTCGTTCATGCCTCCCATCTTCCCAAATAGAAACACCATTAAGAATCTACGCCTCAGCCTTCCGCAGTGAATGCACTTCCCCGACCTGGTCTAATCCTCAGCTTCTTGCCCCAAGTCCACCTAATGAAGTGTTAGACCAGGGACCTTGGGTAGTGTGTTTTAAGAAGTGAATTTGAGATCGATGTTTCATATGGGTTGTACCATATTGCTGAGACTGGGTTCAGGTGTTTGACGGAGGCGAGGACACGGGGAATGTCCTTGAGGGAGAGAGAATACTGGAAAGGTAGATAGGTCTGAACTGAACTCTCAGAGACTCCTGGCTGAAACCTGGAACTGTTGCAGAAAAAAATGAAAATGCTTTGCTTCTTACAAGCAATTGGTAAGTCCCTGTGTCCAGTGAAGATGCAAGTCTGCATTGTACAAAGCAGTCCTGTGATACACTGATAGTTACCATTACTAGCTTTGGTATCAGAAACACTTCAGCTATGGTAATACAGTTGATAAGATAAATTATCCTCTTGAAAAGCAGGATAAATTAGCTGCAGTACGGTGCTATGTTAATGCATTTAGACTACAACCAATACTTGAGCAAAATTGTTTAGAACAAGCTTTTAGACACTGGAACCGAAGGTCATGCCATTTATTTTTTCACAGTGCTTGCATAACTCGCATGGGTTTAAAATGTGTAGCAACTGTTGATTTCCACCTCTAGCTCATGGCCTTTTTTTGGTAGTACTTTTTCTTCAAACTTTTCAGAGTTCACTGTAATAAGTTACCTTATTGTGCATTTTCTGTTCATAGATATGTGCAGTATACCTCTCTTTAGATTTACCATTTCAACTGATTAGTGCTGCTGTAGTGTTTCGAGCATAGTTTTGTTTTGGGTAAAGCAATTTGCAACACTTGTTTGAGAAATATGTTTTTGTTGGGATACAAGAGTATCTCGCTTTGAATTTCTTTGTCAGTTCTCCATTTTTCTGACTGTTTCTTTTTTAAGTGCTGGCTTCTTTGGCTAAGATGGAACCAAAAGCTTAATTTAGGGGTTTTTTTCTTGTGTTACTTCAGAGGACATTAAAATAGATTTCTCTGCTACAAGTGTCTATTTAATACAGTTTTCTAGCTCAAGTCTTCTATGATGGCACTCACAGGGTGTTTGAGACACCATCTGAAATTACAAAGAGATCAGAAATAGTACAGGGACTGAACTTCTGGCCAGAGTGTCTCTAGGGAGACTGGCTGATAGTGGTTTTTACATTTGTCTTGGTAAGTACCATCCTGTATGCATCTTCTTGCAGAAACCTCAGATATAGGACTTTTCAAGTACCTGTTTTCTTTAATGAATTTAGCTACTCAAATTATCACATAGCAGGCTAGGATGCAACACTACTAAAAAAAAAAAAGTTGCAGAATCAGTTTCACCAGAGAAAGGCAGGACTATCTATCTGGTGGGTTTTGCACCTTCTCAATACAAACTTCTCTGGTATCTTTTCCCCTGAGGTACAGCTCTAGTATTAAATAGAAACTTCATCTATCCACTGTGGAGACTACAGATAGATAACCTATAGGTTAAAATTAGCATGAGTGTAAGAAACCGCTATAAAAATAATTTGCACACGAGTCAACATATACATTAGTTTTACAGTTCTTAAAATCCTGGAGGAGGATTGACATTTCTGTACTTCTGTGACTGACAGCCAGCTAGTTTGCTGGTGCTTTTCTTTAAGGAAGTCTCGTGATTCATTTATTGTTCTGTTCACACCAAAGCAGATACCTGGGTTCATAAAACTGTCTGCTGTGTAATGATTTCTGCTATATAGGATAAAACCACTATTATGGTAAATTCATTGCAAAATAGCATCCTGAGAAGTACTAATGGATCTCTTGCCAAACTGCTTAAATTGTTAATGACTTTGTCACAAGAACATCATATGTTTATAATCTTATCATGATACTGAAGCCTTATACAGCTGGGATTTTTCTAATACTTTTGTAGCCAGTTTGAAGCCATCTGGTGCACCGATTGCCAGGTACACACAATTTAAAGCAGAGGGTCACAAATTTTTGTTATTGTTATTGTGACTATGCATGCACCTTCAGCAAACTCATGATACTTTCTCAGTGTATGACTGTGGAGTTGAAATGTAATCATGTCATTATTTATTTGTACATGGTGACTACATATGATATTCCTGGTAGCCACATGTGAGAATTGATGTTTTAGTTTGTTATCTCTTATCATTTAGATACTGAAAACTACATAAATGTTGATCTCCACATAAGTCAAAGATTGATACACAGCTTTGGATCTCTTCTAAATGTCATAACTTTTCCTGTGCTTTTATAAAGCCCAAGTCTTTAACTATAATTCTAGTAAGTAGATATAGGAACATATGATTTTTATCTCCTAGTTATTTAGCGGAAAGCTTGCATTTGGAGATCGTCTTATTAAAAGACTAGTGATATATGGATTAAAAAGATTAGAGTTACGGTTTCATCTGTATTTTGCTGCTTATTAATTAAAGGCCTTAATTTTCTTATAGTTTACTTTGTTATGATTGGATCACTGTAGTATTTAGAAGCTGCGACCAAGATCAAGGCTGCATTATATTAAATTCTGAAAAACCACATAGTAAAAGGAAGCGCCTACTTGGCAGTTGAAATAAAACAAGATCTACAGGGATTGGGGAAGGACAGAAGTACCTTTCCTGACTGACTTAATTATTTTTGTATGGCAGAGTGACTTGTTCAAGGTCATAGAAGAATTAAGTTTCTGTATTGGTGAGCAGGTGGAAAAGAAACAGAGGATGTTTAATCTGCACTTTCATGTGCAGTTTTTTTACTCATTTCCTACAGAAATAAGTCTTCTGTAATCATGTTTGTGCTTTTCCCTCCTTTTTTTCCTCTCCACCCATAACTTTTGGATCCGTTGACTAAGAGAAACAAATTTGAAAACGGAGTAAAAGTCTTAAATAGAATTGTGTTTCTACAAATTTTGTGAAAACAGATGCTAGGAAAAGGGAAGAAGAAACCACCCGAATGCCCTTGCTATGGTAAAGCTGCAGCCTGAGTTCACATTCACAAGAGAGAACTACGTATATTCCCAACCTTGGGAAAAACTTCTATACTGTCAGATCGGCTCTCTTCCTATTTCACTGTAGGGCTCCAGAGCATAATGCACAGTTGTCCATGCTACATACACAAGTTTGATTTGGCTCCCATCTGGAGTGAAACAAGTAATGTTCTTGGGGACAAGCCCTGGTGCAGAACGGAGGCTACTTTTCTGCAGCTTCAGGACTTGCACCCTACAAGCCAATGGAGACAAACTGATCTGTAGGTTGCTCAGGGATGGGGCTCGTTCTTTTGTGCAGATCACAGAGGTAGCACAGACATAATTAAAGCAGAACTTGCACTTTTCAAACAAAAGGTGCTGATCACTGGAAAGTTGGGCATATCTGTTCGGATGATTGTGGAACCATTTGTTTAATGATAATGTTGTTCTTGAATACATATGGTGGGGAGGAGGAAGAGTTCCTTTGGGAGGGCTTTGGAAACCTTTCTCTCAAACTGTAAGTCACTGGATTGTTTTAGGAAGGAATTGGTACATCTTGCATCTTTGATTTTATGCTAATTTTCCTTCATATGGTCTGTTTCTGTTAGAGCCTAGACTGTAGATCTGCAGTGTGTCATGGTAAGCAGCATGTAGATTAGTGCCATGTGTTAAAAGTTGGAAAGTTTCTTCACTTTTTTTGCTTGGTTTGTGGCAGCTTGTATTAAATAGTTTCCCCCTCCCCTTTTTTCTCAGTTGTGTGGTTAGGAATTGCTTTATTGCTTGTGTATCCTGTGGCAGTGTTTAATATTAGTCAGATGTTTGGCCATACGTACTTCCCTGAAATCTTATGTCAGTTTTCATTGATGGGGATTTCCTGGGTGCTCACGTGCCTTTCTTTTCTATCTTCTCTCCAGATACGTCTTGGGTAATCACAGAAGTGTTACACTATAAGCTGTGCTTCGTACCTTCTTTAATTATAAGACTATTTGGCCGCTCTCAAGACTTTTGCACAACTATCTTGCAGTGAATTTGAGCACAAGTACCAAACATGGTTGATTATTAACTTCATGTCATTTATCATTCCTCCTAAGGAGCTCCATCTTGCTATTCCTGACTAAAGAGTTTTATGTCTAGTGAGCAGGGTTTTCAACCTCAACATAAGCAGTTTATGTCTCTTCTTTATTTTTTATTCCTTATTGATGATTATGTCTCTTTATAATTAAAAACACCAATCATATCCATTTCCAGCTGAATTTTGCTAGACTGAGTCAAGCTCTTCTCATACGACAGACTCTTAATTCCTCTGATCATTCAGATAACCCTTTCCACACTTTTTTTTGTAGGAAGATTAATTTAAACTGGTGGCTAGAACTGTACTTAATATTCCAGAATAATTCTTGCCAGGGCTTTGTATTATACGACGACTACTCTTCCTGCTTCTGGAAATTCTGTGTGTAATATATCTAAGGCCACACATCTTATGGCTGCTTCACATTTGTTGCTAATAAGCCTGCTGCGATTGACTGGTTCTCTTTTGGGGGGTACTTTGGTGAGCTTTCTGCTCCTTTGATTAATTGTGTTCCTGTAGTTTCCTATAGCAAATGTTACATGACTGGAGGCACTCTGGCCAGGCCATATGGTATAAAAGGGTATTCATGATGGGACTTGTATATTCCAGCTACTTTTTGGAAGAGGTGGAGTGTGAATGCTGTCTGTATTTAATACTGCATCTGTTGACAGTGTATATAAGGCAAAGGGTGTTTGTCCTTTGCCCCAAATGTTTATTCATTTTAGCACTGTAAAGAGACCAGTGTCAATGAAGTTCTAAGAAATTTACTTAAACCCACTGTAGACTGCAGTACCATGTACCTTTCTCCAGGTAGCATCAACAACTCCTGTCCTGCCCCTCTGGCCACTGCTCCAATCCTTGAGCAGGCCCTAAATGCAATTCTTTTTTCTTGAGTCTAGATTAGTTCCATACTTTGCTTCAGTGCTGTCCCACAACGGTCTGAACCAGCAAAAAGTGAATGGTGATCAAGAGTCTTAATTGCATGGCAGGGAGGAGAGGTAGGATGGGGAAGGGACCACTGAAGGCCCACGCCACCACTCCGAGAAGTGTCTGTTGAACTATAAACTTCAACCGTCAGTACTGCTGGGGCTGTATGAAAGATGCAGCACGTGGAGTCACTGAGGCTGCTCAAATGAAACCAAGTCCTTCACCATCGGTGTTTATGTTTGGCTTCACAGGTGTGAGCTGGAGCAATAGGCTTACGATGTAACTCCTTACCGGAATTAGGTATATTGAGTACAAAATTTTGATGGTAGTGTTATTTTCTATTTTCACCTCAATGGAGAAATAAACTAAAAATGACGCAGTACTAGATGAAAAGCACGTACATCCCATAGGTTATGTAGAGCAAGATGAAAACCTGTGTGTTATTGGAGAGGAGCGGGACCTGCGAGTTCAGAGCTGCTGTACCATAGCCTAAAAAGACCAAACAAGCAAAAACCCATTTCCAAACAGCCGAAGCCTGTACTCAGACACAGATGAGGTAGTACTCGGGACAACAAAATGGCTGTGGTTGTGGTTATAGGTGATCCACAGGGGCGCAGCTGGAGGCAGTCGGGGGGAGGGGGAGCCCCGACAGTGCGTGGCCGGTTCCGGGCGCCGCCGGGGCGCCGTGCCGCAATTACCGAAACCGCGTCCCAGGCACTTACTGCGGGACGCTGCGAGGCGCGGGGCGCGCAGCCCCGGGGTGCGCAACGCCAGCGGCTGCCTTCCCCGGCGAGGCTCTTCGGCCGCCTGCCCCGCTCCGCTGGGCGCGGCGGCGGCTCCGCGGGGCCAGGCCGGGCCGGGCGGGGGCGCGGAGGGGCAGCGGAGGGGGAGCGCGGGCCCGGCGCTACCCTCGGGGCGGGCAGCAGGCCCGGCTGCCGGCGGCGTCGCGGAGCGCGGCGCGCAGGCGCGGGGGGCGCGGGCATGCGCGCTGAGCGGCGGGGAGCCCGATCTGATAGGGAGCAGGGGCTGACACTACCCCCGTGTGGGCGGCGGAACGTCCCGAGGATGACGTGCGGCGTTCTCGAATCCCGTGTCTCGCTCGCTCGCTCGCCGCCGCCGCCGCCGAAGGAAACGGGAAAAGCAACAAGGAGGCAGGAGCAGGCGCGGCGCCATGGCGGCCCTGGAGCGGCCCGTGCCCAGTCCCGAGGCGTTCCTGGGCCAGCCCTGGGCCGCCTGGGTGCGGGAGGCCGCCCCCCCGCACGCGCACGGCGCCGCCCCCCCGCACAGTAAGGGCAGGGACCGGCCCGCGGCTCGGCACGCCGCTCCCCTCCCCCGGAGCGCACGCACGGCGGCGGGGCCGGGGGCCGGGGGGCCCGGGCGGGCCGACCTCCCCCCCCCCCCTTCCCCGCTCCTCCCGGGGCCGCGCTGCGCGGCGGGAGGTGCCGCCCCCCCGGGCGCTCAGCTGACGCGCCGAGCCCCCGGTGCCATGTGTGCGGGAGGCGCTGGCGCACGCCGTGCCGTGCCGCTGCCCCGCGGCGCGGGCTCCGCCGCTGGGCCGGCGCCGCGGTGGGGGAAGGGGGCGAGGGGGAGGATGCGCGGCGCGGAGGGGCCGGAGGATGCTGCGGGGGGGGTTGGGGGGTGGGCGGAGGGTGCTGCCGCGGGGGGCCCGGCGGTTCCGCTCCCTGGCAGATGCTCCGACCATTGTGCTTTTGCTGTTGCAAATAGAAACACCGCTCACCTCCTCACCTCTCCTCCTCCTCCTCCTCCTCCCCCCGCCAAACAATAAATGCACACCCCTGGGCCCTCGGCGCTTCCTGACTCTGCTTCTCTTCTGCAGGTGTAGATCTAGAAGAGACTGGAAAGGAGGGTGGAAAAAGCAGGGAGGTTATGAGGCTTAATAAAGAAGGTAAGTGGATAGTGGTGGCACACCTCTCTCTACCTGTCTGTCTCTTGGTGGCTGTGGATGACTGTGGTTTGGCCTTGACAGGGTAGTCTAATAGCATGTTGATCTCCCTGCTGTGAAGAATGTTTCAAGATTGGATACATGCAGATGACTGTCACTGTGTTAACTTCTTTTGAAGTACGAGTATAACAGGTGTATGTATGCAACTGACAGACATGGTAAAAGATAAGGCAATTTTAAGTCAAAAGACAACTACACATCAGTGGCCATATTGGATTTTTTTTAAGGACTCTGTCGCTTCTTGGTGCAACACTTCACTTGCTTCTGTGTGAAGATAAGCACATAAACCTGTGCGTCAGCTTTAAACGTTATATTATCATTGGCGACTGTAGTGAAAAACATTTTCACTTGCGGAGAGAAATGGTCTGTTACGATCTTTGAGTTCATTCACTTTAGCTCAAGTCGCATTTTATTATTTAATTTTCACCACCGAGCGTGATATACAGTCACCTGAGTGGCTAACATCTAATATTATCTTATATTAGCCTAACCCATGCGTATTATACAAAACCAAATATAATAGGTCATTTGGGCCGTAAGGTTTTCTTCTGGTACCGTAAGTATGAATAGGCAAATTCCTGGCTATTGGTATTTGCTAGTATGCCATGCCTGACACAGTCAGTTGCGAGAGTAGAAACTTTAGTGGTGAGTGTAGGCAAATCAAATCGACACATTTCGTTTGTGACATGCGCCATTAACATCATGCTGGGGTAACACCTAATGCAACTAGTGAAAGGGTTTGGGACATATTTTCATATAGCTTTCTGTTTGTTTCTGTTCTGTTAAGAAAGCGGTATACATATACAGCCTTTCTGTCATGAGAAATATTTCTTGTAAAGTAAGTTCATAATGAACAATCCCATCATAATGAAACTTCCGTGTGACTTACTGATGCTGAGAGAAATCCCGCTATTACCTGTAATGTTGTAATATATATTCTGAAATGATGTTAAGTTTCTTGTTATATTATAGTTGTCATTACACGTGTGTTTAATTTTAGCATCTCGGCAGCTTAAAGGAATCTTATGTTTTCTAAACAAGCTCTTGAAAAAAAGAATGAATTAATCAGTAGCGTAGATTTGTGTGATAAACTATGAAATTGGAGTACACATTAAATAAAATTATTTAAAATACCATAAAACCTCCCTTTTGAAAGACCTTTATAGAGATGCCAAGCTTGATCGTGTTCTTGTCTTGATTCTCACGTGCCTGAACCTCTCTAATTTGCCACCCCAAAAATAAGAGGTAGAACTGGGATTTCCACGTAGTATATCTATAGGTAAAAGGTTCAAAGCTCAAACAGTTTATTTGTCTATCAGTAATGTTTGATTAAAAAGTAATAGAACAAAAATCTTGCTACTGGACCTTGGCCTTCATAAGGAGCTTAATTTGTTGAGATTAAATGTTTTGCACCTAGAAGTCTTTGAAAACAAATTCTTATTGTAAGCTTACTTGAGACATAAAGATTGAAGCACATCCCTACTCCTTAGTCCATACCTAATATGAAGATTGTTTCCTAGAACGATGCAGTTTAGATTATCAGACCTAGTCTATCACTGTTTATTTCTGGGGGGGGTTAGAGACTCCGTTAAAGCAGCTCTATTTAAACTCACTGTCCAGAAAAATTATTTCCAAACAAAGTGTGATGTCGTTGCTGACATTATGATAGTGACAGGTGTGAAACACTTCCTAGCGTTTATAGTACTTACATTGTAATACAGTTTAAAAAACCAAAACTGACTGTTATATTTAGAAAATAAAAAGCTTTAGGAATTTTATTGTTTCCAAGTAGTAACTTGCTTGAAAGTGAAAGAACTTTCACGAAGCTTGAATAAATTAGTATGTGTTGAAATGTTTCTACTGTATTCACTTAAGCAGTCTGTTAATACAGGTGTTTTCACCACACCCATCTGTGTGTCTGAACACCCACTGTAAATCTTCCTTGAGCCTCACTATCCTTATTAATAAAGGTGGGGAAAAATTTGAAGAGTTAGATTGGTCTGCAGAAAACATTGCTCATGTACTTGCAGAAACGCTTGTGTGCTTATTCTGATCTTGCACACATCTGTCGTGTGACATTGACTTTTTGTATTTGCTTTGTTCATAGTCAAGAGTCGGGATTGTGCTAGGTCTTAATGCCAAACCCAACTCATTTTTCTTTGCAATCTTACCTGTTTGTGTAGGCCTTCTTATGGCATTTGTGGTGCCAGGAGATTGTAAGTGGTGTCTTAGAAAAATCTGGTATAGTAAGTACCAGAAAATATGGTAATCGTACCTGGGGGATGATGGACAGACAGGACTTTTAAAGTATCGAAAATTACTGTCCTGTTTGATAATCATAGTGTAAAATCTGATCTTTCTGCATTTACTTCTTGTAGTATTTGTGTGCGTTTTGTCAGCTTTTGTTGATACAACCAGATTTACATGGCCGTTCACTTGTAAGCAGTTAAGCAAGGAGCCTTTTTAGACTAGTGAAACTGTGTGTGTAGAACGTGGTGTGGGAAGACAGTGATCTCCTCCAGACCAAGGTGTTTTACTTTTTGGTATTGTAGAAAAAAATGATGTCAGATGTCAAAAAGTGCTTCCAGCTAGCTTCATCCCTGCATCACTGCCTCCTTTCTGGTTGTGTACTCTTTGTGTTTAGAGTGATGGGCTGCTCTTCCTCCTCTTGTTGACCCAGACAAGGACCTGGGTGGCAGCATTCCCTGGTGACAGTGGGGAGAAACACTGCCAAATCTCCGCCTGCCAAAGTGGTTCATACTTCTTAGCACATCCGCTGGGCAAAGGGGTCGCAGTCTGGCTGTGCTGTTCATTTCTGTAATGTGAGAGATGCACCAAGGCCGCATGCCCCCTGTGCCCCACCTTTAGGGCAGAAGTAAAGACATAGAAATACTGCTCACAGCTTTCCTTTATTCTACAGTGTATATGTAGGCAGCACAGAGGGAGAGAAATTTCCTGAATGCTTGTTCAGTTTTGCAGACGGAATTGCTTTTTGCATGCTAATACTTAACTTTATGTTTTCCTTTAGCAAATGTGGTATGTCCACAGTTGACTTTTACTGGCATGTAGATTTGGGGAGAGGAGATTGCCAAGTTGCAAGTGTTCACAGAAAATCAAAAATTTTATGCATAAATGTTTGTGCCAGAAAAAAAACACTTATCTGCTTATCTAATCAGGAAGCAGAAACAGTATTGTGTAACTTATCTGACAAATCACTACCAACCAACTGGCTTAGCTAAAAGAGGGGTTATCAGAATTGTAGCAGTGTTTAGAATTTATATTGAATTTTAAACAGTGGAATGGTGCTTCTGGAGAACTGAAGATTTTTTTGTGCATAGTAAAAAGAGTCTATATTTAGTTGTCAATTTGTGTCCTGTAAAAAGTCACAGTAGCTTGAGATAGATACAGTGATCTTTTATTATCAGTCATAACCTGTAACTGACTTCAGATTAATTTTGGAGGCATATGTTTTACTTTGTACAGCATTCACGAAAATAGTAGAAGAATGTAAATTTAGTTGTCTTACTTAGAGAACTTCTATTAATAATAGGTTGAGCAAATGTGCAATCATTAAGTGCTGGGAGTACCTTTAGGTAGGTACAGGCTGTAAAGGAGCAAAAGATACCCTGTGTATCTTCACTAACTACATCTGGGTTAAATGTCACCTATGGGATCCAGATCTATATCTGGGTACTTGGTGTCATAGCCAACTTCAGTTTCTCAGTTCAGTGGGTTTGTATTACTGAGGTTTCAGTCTGATGATGTGTGTATTTTGTCTTAGTCTTTTCACTAACCGTACTGACTCATTATTGTTTAGCGTTAGGGATGTTACATAAATAATTCTATTCCGTTTTTCTGATGTTGTATTAAATTCGAGATTCTATATGCTTATTGTGCAACCCCAAATTTGACCATTTTACTTGATGATTATACATGCAAACTGGAGTTTTAGATCTATTGGCTAGTTGTTTACGATATATTTTACCTATTTTGACTTCCCATATAAATATCTGATGGCGAGCTTTTTGGTAAATCCCTTGGCAACACCAGAACAAAATTAAAGGGATACCTATTAGTTTTGCTTTCAGTATTTTTTATTCTTCAGAAAAATATCTTGATGATTTTATCATTCTTCGTGGAAAAATAAGGAGTTAAGGGTGTTGAGAGATGGTAGGAACACTTCTATAGGAAAAAAAGCATATAGCATACCACATTCTATTTTATAAAAAGCAAGAGGAAGAGAACTAAAATTATTTATGAGGAGATTGTGAAAGAAGAGGAGACGACAAAATCAGCTGGTTAATGTAAGCATAGGGGTTGGGGTTGATTTTTTTTTTAATTATTATTTATTTTTTGTTTACTAGTGGTTTGCTGTTAGTCTCCTTTAAGAGCATATCAAACAAAAACGTAAGAATAAGACATTCTTGTTTTTCTTAGCCGCCTTCATCTTTCACCTTTTTGTGGTGGTAGGGAATGTTGGAAAGGGCTGAGAGGGAAAGGAAGTTATAACAAAGTTTTAAACACATACTCCAAAAGAAAGAGGTGAGGTTATTGAATTTGGACTGCCTTAGTTGGTAATTTTCGGTTGGTGTTGGTTTTGGTTTTGCAGTGGGCAAAAGAGACGTCTGAATGTTGTATAATTTTCTTTCTCTTCCCTGTGAGCTAATAAAGGTCTTCCAGAGATACTGGTCCTTAAACAGGTGTAATATTCAGGTGGAGCTCGAGAAGTGAAGGAATTGGCAGGGTACAAAACTGTGGCTGTTGTCAAGAGAAACTTTTTCTTGTCATTCTTATCTTTATACTGGGAATAAGAATAGTGAGCAAAGGTCCCCATGGGGGTTTTCCTTATTTTTCCTTAGGGTGAGAAATGACAGTAGGATTGAATTCTGGTGAGCTTTCTGGTATTCAAATGCCTGATCAGTTTAGTATATGATATCTGACTTGGATTTTTTTTTTTTCCCCATGGACAGCTTCTGCAGGGGCGTGATGTGGCTCCTGGTTGTGGCTGTCACCTCATTTAATGCGTCTCAAGGAATGGTGACAGAAGAAGAATGAAACATTATGTATGTGATAGTGCCCAGAAATTTAGTCAGAATTGTAGTTTATCCTCATAGTTACATAGTTATTTTCTGAAAGCTGTCCTTTAGTTTCATCAACCCACACACTGGATAGAAAGAGTAGAGTAATGGTAAAGCTCTCTGATCAGACATTCTGTATTTTGAATGAGGATTTTGATGGTTTTTAATATGTATCTAAAACTGTTGTTCTATAAATGATTCTGTTAGGTGGCACATATCTTGATGGAGTTCAGGTGATATTTCTCCCAGTATTTGTGCAACAGTTATTCTGAAAAGGTTAGTTCATCTGGAATTTAAGGTACCTCTTTTGAACGCTGGCGGGGAAACCATGTGTGTTTTTCAGTCAACTGACAGTGCTGTCACTAAAGATCTGTCTCTGTCATTCCTTCTACTTGTTGTAATTTATAACAGGACTTGAGAAAGAGGGAAATGACGTGTTTGCTAGAGCATACCCCAAACCCTGTTGTCACCACAGAAAATGAAATTACTTCTTATATCTAATTTTGATTGAGATATAGAAACATGTGTGTTTTCTTATTGATCTGCCTCTGTCTGTGGTTAATAGTTCATAGATGAAATATAGGTTTCCATGTATAAAAAAAGACTACACAAGAGCTGAACCATTTCTACTGTGAAATGGAGTAATTTCCTTGAAACGGGCCTTTTGTTCCTAGCTAATTAAAAATTAGGACATTATCAAGTTCTGTTTTACCTTTGAGGCAAAAAATGTTAGCCGTTTAACCAAAGCTGAGGTGTATGAGATGGAAGCAGTGGAAAATGCTATAGAAAACATGTTTCAAATCACATTTTGTTTAAGTTGTGGATCACAGGAGTCCTGTAGGCACCCAGCATAAGTTTCTGTTAGTCCCAGTGAAAGTTTAGATTTATAATACTGCATGGATTATTAAGAAAGATCACCTTCCATAAAAATAGTATATAGATATGAGTATTCCTTAACGAGTTAACTGTACCATAAGGTTATATGTGCTATGACAACTTGTTATTAAGAATAGTTTTGGAATAACTAGCAAGGAAGATTTTCAGTTTATATGGGAATGGATTAATTTACTGGATCTCTCTGTCTTCCAAGTTCAACTTGGTGCAGAAGTTCTTCAGCTTGTCCTTGAAAAAGCTGATTCAGAAGTTAATGGTGCAGGATGCCAGGTGAAGTTGGTGTCTTTAGGTCATTTATATGCCAAAAAACCTGTGGTGAATGCTGTTGTGACACAGTGACAGAGGTCTTTCAGCAAGCCTATAGCAAAAAGTCTTTGATGGTTCTTTTGCTGGATGAGAGATAGACGCCATGTGGATAAAATCATCCATTTTTTTATTGTAGTGCTGTGCAGCTGTCTAAGCTGACTCAGATTGGAGATGGAATCCAGCACAGTTGCTTAAGACCAATGTGGGGCAGCGGAAAACCAACTATTGCATGCATCATTTCTCTCTTTTTCTTTTTTTGTCTCTTTCCATGATTGAATGTTGATGATTTTAAGGGAGTGATTTTGTCATAACTCGTTGTATGGCTTATTAAAAGTTATTCTTGAAAGCCACTGATGTTGCTGGAAAAGTGGGCTTTCTGATTGCTCTTGGTCCTGTATTTGGTGGAAATAGAGATGAGTTCTGAAATGTTGTGTTTATTATTCAACAATTTCCTTTCATAATTTACTAAGTTATATTAATAATGCAGCCCTTAAGCCCAACACATCTTCCTATTTATCTGTATTGTTGACAGCAATTAGAATTTAGCATTATTTGGTCTCGCTGCTTTTTGGTTTCTGTATGCGCACATTTGTAAAATGTATGGTGTTAAAAATAAGTGGAGTTTGCTGAGATCAGAAAGAGCATCAGCTAGAAATAGCAAAGAACTTGAAGACAAAACTTCTATTCTAGGTTCTGCATGACCACTGATACCAATGTACGTATAGTGCAGTTTCACTTAATCCCTGGGCCCCTCCCGAATCATCTGTAAAACGGAAGCAGTTGTATTGTGACAGAGCTGTGCTCAGTACACAAGGGGTTTAGGCTTGCTTCCCTTTCCGTTCTCTTGGAGCAGGTGTTCAGCAGAAGAGACAGAAGGGTGACTGATGAAGTAACACCAAGACGTAAGAATGACTGTCAAAGGGCAAGAGTTCATGGGGTTTGATTCTGTGTAGCGATCTTAGCTGTGCTTTTTTCTTTGTTTGTTTTGTTTGTAATTTTTTCCTAATATACAGTGTTTGATGCTTTCTGTCTAGTCATTCTTTCTCGTCCTTTTCCTACTGCAGGGGGCTAGATATAGGGGTTGGGCAAAGGCTGGGAATTTGAAATTATATTTAAACACTGCTAATATCATATAAAAGTTGTTGACAAGTTTGTTGGATCAAAAGTGTCTTCTCTAGAAAGACAGAACAGGATAGACTGGACCTCTCCAGTGGGAGAATAAGGTGACTTCAGCTTGTCATTGTTCTGAGCTGAAATGGTCAGAATGGAAGCAGAGATTTACAGAACTGTAAATCATCATGTGTGTTCATCTTTGAATCTCAGGTATTCTGTCCTCAAGTGGCCTTTAGGCTGGCCTCTTGTGATTCTCCAGATTAGACAGATTATCAGGTGGCAGTTACCTTTTCCAGTTATTTTTTTAAGCTGCTCTTAGCTGTGTCTCATTGAGACAGGATGCTACTGATGATGTAAATCTGAAAAGTTTGTTGGACCCATGCCACCACAAAACCACTGACAGAGCCAAAACCTTGTTTGTTTGGGGTTGATAATGGAGACAGTCAGAGGACAATGGTCTGGATGAATATAAGTAATTCATCTGTTACTGCCATGATTAGGGAGGCAGTATTAATATTTACACAATCCTAATGCCTAGCAGCCCTATCAGTGACTAGATGCTACTGTGCAGGGTACCGGTGCAGCGAGCAAGGGTGTGTGCATGCATGTTGTGAAATCGTTGTGCTGCAGAAAACTAATCTTTTAATACATGACGAAGCAGGAGCTTTAGTATTGACAAACAAAAGCACTTAGTTGTGCAACGTGATAGGTGGTAGACTTTAGCCGAAGCTAAAATGGCTTTCTTAGAACTGTGGCAAGGAGAGCTCTAAGATGATGTTCAGAGGGCAGTGAAGTAGTTTTGCAAAAGCTTGGAAGGTGTCCTTACTCAAGTGTGGAAGTTGACCTGAATGAAAATACAGCCAGGTTGTTAAAAGCTTAGTAAATGGATACTGACATCATGCGCCAACTAGAAATGTGAGCAAATGGTGTGACAATAAGTAGGATGCGGACAGTATAGTGTAGGTAAGACAGAGGAGCCTGGAGAGCAAAGATGAATCGTTCCCAGTGTTGAAAGCTGGAATGGAGGATTGTGTGTAGAAGGATGCAGAGACAATAATGGTAGATCAGTATGACAATATAGAAGAAAAAACTTTTGGAACAGTGTGAACAAGCACGATAATGTTTGTCAAGACAAAAAAGAAGAAAATTTTAGTAACAAATGTGAAATGAAGGCCCAGACAAATCTTCAGTTCTGAAGATGTTTAGAGGAGACTTTCTCCTAAGGATGCAAGCCAGGAAGAGTCATTTAGATATAGACGTAACCTGAATGAACAGATCAAGAGAGAAGTCATTGTCAAAGATGACATAGTATTTCCTATCTGAATGATGGACAAGATGATAACACTGTCCACAGTGATCAAGAAAGGAGGAGGAGAAAAGAGGGTGGGAGAGGTGAGATCTAAGTTCTGTTCTAGCTGTACTGAGCTGAAGCTGGCAGCTACTTTAGTGACAAGAGGTGTCAGAAAGATAGGCTGAGATTTTTTTGCTTAGAGACCTGTCTCCTTAGAAGCTGAGTTTGTGGATGAAATTCCCAGACATAAGGGAAGGGGCAAAAGATGTAGCTCAATGGAGCCCTACTAGAAGGCAACAGAGCAATAAGGAGCCTTCCAGTGACCTGTCAAGGAGTTGGTATGGGGAGGAAGGGAAGTAGAACAGAGTAGAGTTATGGAAGTCAGAAAAGGAGAACAAATGCTTCAAAAGGAGAAATGGGTTTAATTTTTATGAAAAACACACAAGGGTTATAGATGATAGAAATGATTAACTTATTTTGATGTTGCAATAGTAAAAGGGTTTTAGACATTTTAGTGAAAATGGTTTCAGTGTAGTACAAGGGACAGCTGAAGGGAGTTCAGGCTGAAGTTAGAGACAAAATAAAGTGTAATTTGTTATCAAACAGTTCATAATGAGCTTAGAGGTGAAAGAAGGATAGAAAGAGAAGTAGTGTAGTTAGAGAAGCAAGGGGTCAGAGGTAGATTTCCAAACATAGGAAAGACTGGTTGGCTGTGCTGCTGTTCTGTCAGAGCAAGAGGAGAAAGGAGATGTGAGGTATGACGTGAGGTGAGGCAAATGAAAAGAGTGGGACAGATGTGTTTAGTATCTATGGTACAAGGAAGAAGGGAGAGCTGTAATGAAGAGAAAAGGAGTGGGAAGGGAGAACGTGAAATGATTATTATGTTTTCTGGCTTTCTCTTAGAATAAATATTTGCATTCTATTGTGGAGAAAGAAATGGATACAAGAGAGAAGGTTTGAGGAGTGAGTCAAAAGTAGGAGGAAAAAAGGCTGAAATTGCAGGTGTGGGTTCATCTCAACTGGAGGAATGGCACAGCTTAGTAAGCAGCAGGAGAGAGAGAGAAAATGTGCAATAACCTCATTTCCAGACTAGTTTAGTTTTCCACTGCAAATTCTAGGGCAGGCAAGAATAAAGTGAAGGAAATAGATATTTAAGATGAGCATGGTTTCAGGATTGGTGGAGTTGAACCTAGTTGTGAGAAGGAGAAGTAAAAACCATCAAGGGTGGAGAAGAATAGGGCAAAAAATACTGTGTTAGTGTGAAAGAGGGTGGAGTCCTGTGTATCAGAAATAATGGGATGGGAATAATAAGCAGTGCTGAGAGAGTAAATTGATGCCATTAAGTATATGCCAGGTCAGCCTTTGAGTCAGGTTCTCGGATAAAAGATTCTTTTGGAGATGACTGGAGAGAAGACTGCTGGCAGTTTGTGCTCTCTGACAAACCGATGCTTGAATCCATAACATGCCTTTGAGAAAGTTCAAAGCTTTGAAGAGCAGCATTTTGGAGAAATCCAGAGAACATTTGTTGCCTTTTCTCCAAGGAGAGAGAAGAGTGTGTAGATCATGGCTGTGGCAGCAGAATGCTTCTGTGCTTTGGTGACTGATCATACCTATCACATCATGTGATGGACATGAAAGTAGTTTGCTTGCTGGTTTCTAGCTTAGTAGTTCTGTTCTTTGTGGTGCATCATAAGTAGATAATGTGTCTACGTCATCTATCGCATACTGACGCTGAATGTCCTGCTTCCAGAGCCAAGACAAGGCCATAGGATTACATTATCCTGGACTGGGCCCCGGCTAATGTTGTACTGCACAGGTTGTATCATCAGAGCTTGGGCGCAGTGCTGCAGTAAACATCGTTGTACGGCTTTTGCTTGTCTCGCAGGACAAAGCAAGCTTGTTTTGCTGTCTACATGCTACAAGCAGGCATACTTTATCATACAGCACCTTTTTTTTTTTTTTTTTTTTTTTTTTTTTTTTAAGAAAGCAGGACTCCGTGATTTTCGAGGTGTTATATGGAATGTCTGTCATTCACGATGCAGGCTCCTCAGTGTTTAAGAAGTTAATCTCAGGTTTTTGCATCTCTTCGGTAGATCTAAACATCTGTGTAAGGAAAGAGACAGGAAGAGGAGAATGCTGCGGGAGAGAGTTGTTTGCTCACGCACAGAGGATTGAGCTGATCCTTTGACTTAGAAGGTTTTACGCATTCCCTTGCCTGCCTTTCCCAAGCAACTTTCTGCCTGTCCCTGTATGTTATTAATATTCAGTCATCCCAACAGCTTATACACATTGTCTTGTGGAGTTACTGAGGAAAAAAGAGAAGAAAAAAAGTCTTCAGATTTTCTCTTCAGGGTCTCTCAGGGATTTTTTGTGCACTATCATAAAGTCTTGTTCTAATCTATATTCATGCTTTTGTTTTATTTTTGGCTTTTTAGAAGACTTGGAGAAGCTTGGGCTCTTTCAAATATACTAAGAAACTGAGTGCATGGCAATGGAAACATATAAGGAGAAATGAGAGAAAAAATGTTTAAGTTCTTGAAATTATGATGAGCTGTATGTATAGCACTTTTAATAGAGTCTTTGTACATTCTATGCTTGGTCTAAGTTTTCTTCAGCTATTCCCATAACTCGCAACACACTGAGTGTGAACATTACCAAGCCTTGTAGGTATTTAGATTCTGAAAGAGGTAATGCAGCTTTACGTACTTTTGGATTTCTTGTTTATCAGAAAAAAATATTTTTGACTGCGTCTCTGAAGGAGGGAATGCTACAATTTTTATTTTGTGGCATTTATTATTGTTTCCAGCTTTTCTAGATCCCTGTCACTATTCTGTTTTCCAAGCTCTTTTGCAAATCAAAGCTATTATAAACCTTTATCGCTTTCCTGGAAGGTCAGAATTTATCCTGAATGTGAGAGTTTTGTGTGTTGGTTTTTGTGTGTGTTTGTTTGTTTTTAATTTCTTGTTATTAAGGATACATTTGGAAAAGTTCTAAAGAGGTGCATAACATGTTCAAATGATGTAACGTATAAACGTGGTAGCTTTAAAAAACAGTAAGATATGGTCTATATTTCAGAGAGCTTACAATGCACGTCGGACAAAGCCAAAAGCAGTATGTTGTGAAGACAAAAATTGGTCTATGAATGTTGAAAAATTTCATGCAGGCAGCTATTTTAAGGAAGAATTTGAAGGAGGCAGAGAATAATTAGTTGATGTGGAGGAAGGAGGCATCAAAGCTGGTAGTATAGCGCACAGGAAAGTAGTGTACAGAAGAGATTTCTAGTGAAAGCAGTTTATTTGTAAAAATAAACTCTCCCTGTTTTATTAATATTGTCCTACTGTCTTGGAGCTGGAAAGTGAAACTAATAGTAATTGCCAAACTGCAAAAATAACATAAATATTGAAAGATAAATCTTAATCTTCCTTAACTCAGTTCCCTAAACATGCCCTCTGTTCTCCAAATACTTAAACATTCCCTTTTTTATTAGGCTTCAGCCTCATCTGTTCTCTTGAACGGTGCCCTAGTTTTGATACTAGACAAAAAGTGAAGAGAAACTTAACACATTGTGTATGCGACAACATTTATCATTCTTTCATACTCCTCCTTCTTCTGTATTAGCTCTTTTATGCCCATTTGTTTGTATGTTACAGGATCAGAGGATAAATGACATGCAAAATTCTAAGCAGCTTTGACTCTTATTATGAACTTTCAACCTTAGAGTGAGTCTGTTGTGTCCAAATTCCTCTGAAGTTTGAATTTATTTCAGGAGAACTTGAATGTGGGCTTTCCGTGGCAGAATTCTGATATGCCATGTGCAACCATAGAGTGCTATGAGAACAATACACAGAACAAGGGCTTTTAAAAGCTTGTTCATTTTAATACTATGAGATTGTGAGAGAGAGTTTCCTTGTGTTCAAAATTGTGTATTAAAGCTACTTTGAGTAATAATCAGGACTGTGTGTGTATATCCAGAGGAAGGCTATGAAAAGTGGTTTGTGTCTACAGCCCACCTATCAGTGTGAGGAGGGGCAGAGAGGGCGAGTGAATGGGAAGAAATCACGAGAATAAACAAGTTGACTAGTGATAATGTTTATAGATCACCTTTCATCGGAAAAAGGCCCAAAGTGTTCTACCAGGTACGTGCAGAAATTAATCCATTTGTCACTGAAATGGGGCATGGGCATCTTTGAACACAGATGCTGCTGCTGAAAGCCTAATCCTACCTGCACATTCAATAAATGAAGGAACACTGAAAATCTGTGTACTGATAAGGTGTAATTCAGTCCTCACTAAAATATGTTATTGCATAATGATTTGGAAAGGAAAGGAACAATACCTTATTTCTAGATTACAAAGAGAATACAGGTATGTAGAATGTATTTATTATTAAAAAAACAAACAAACAAAACACAAAACAACGCAAAATGACCAAAGCATGTTACCTTTCCCTGTGAGAGGTCATGGCAAGCTTTACTGACTAGAGCTCTGTTTACCAGTTTCCAAAAGACGATGCTCTCATTGGCACCAAATTTTGCTTATTAAAATTAAGCAGTGATCAAAGATTGCCATTTTTCAGAATACATTGTTGGGGTTAATCTTTCTACCAAAGAAGTTACCCAAACCAAGCTTGTTAGAATAGACCAGTTATTATTATAGCAAAAAACCACAGTACTTCACTATATTCTACCAAGTCACCACAAATATTAGTATGGTGCTTTACTACCTTTTTAAAATTACTTAGAAGTAAAATTTGATGCTACCACTCCAAAAGGTATTTTGCTTCCTCCTTTCCTGTGCAAACATCACTAGCATAGTCTTCTTTTCTGTGTCCAGTGAGGACTATGGATGCTTTACCAGATATAATAGGATGTGATCTTATAATCTCTTTTTTTTTTTGGTTTTTTTTTTGGCTGTTTCTGTTTTGTTTCTGTTTGTGGAAATGGTCATCCCACATACTTTGTGATTTTACTTGGATTATTTTTTCATCCAAGATAGGAAGGGGAACTAGCTGGTGATATAGAAATAATTGATGATTACAACTGGCAATTAATTTTCACTACATGGGTAGATTTATAACATTAGCAAATCCTCCATGACTAGCCTGCAGCTCTGCCTTTTGTCTGGTAGAACACCGCCTCTAGCCTGAAGCAATTTTTTTGTTGTGTCCACTGGATTTTGCTGAAAATAAAATCTACTGTGGCCACCCAGTACCTCAAGAGGTGAATATAAAAGTGAGCATCAGAGTGCTGTAGTGCAAAATAGGCTGGGAGTGGTGGGTTTATTGAATAAAATAAAGCTACCCCTTTAAACTACTAAATTGGGTAACTGTTACATGATTGCAATATAATCTTTTTCTCTGCAGTTTTTCTCTTGTAAAATACAGGCACTGAATTCATATGTTCCATAATACATAGATCTTTTGCAATTAAGGTTAAAAAAATATATATATTTTTATGTATAACAAACGGAAGTAAATTTGGTCATGGTCTGTTCTGAATTTGTTGTATTAGGAAGAACTTGTATCTGGAATATAAGCAGGGAAGAAAGAATTACCTTACAGGGTTGATTAATACAAGTATTACTCCCTGTGCAAAGCAGTCTTGAAGAAGGCTGAAAGTGCATGACTGGGAAATAGAGTAGGAGGGAGGTGAATACTACTACTTTTTGTATAGCTTTACTGAAATATTGTATCCCAGTTCTGATGTGCACGCTTTACAAAGGTGTTGGAAAAACTGGAAGGAGTTCAGAAAAATCTACATTAATTTGAGGTCTGGATAATCAGCTTTAGAATGGAAGATTTAAGAAGCTCAATCTATTTAGTTTATCAACAGACAGTAGAGGCTACCTGATAAGTCTATAAGTACTTAGACAGGGAGAAGGTATCTGACAGTTAGATAGTTCTTTGTCAGCTAGATTAAGGGGATTCTCATGGCTGAAAGCTGAAGCTAGATCAGTTCAGACTAGAAATAAGGTGCAGTTTTCTAATGATACAATTAAATAGGAACAGCTTATCAAGGGATGTAGTACACTCTCTGTTGCACAAAATCCTTGCATAAGACCCTGGTGCTTTCCCAGAAAGGATGCTTTAGCCAGCCAGAAAGCTTGAGTTTGAAGCTAGAATAATGTGATGAAATTCTGTGGCCTGTTTTAACATAGAAATTCAGTACAGATCATAAGGAAGATGTTTGTTCTTAATTCTCCTCCTCCCTAAATTTTCATACACTTTAAGTGCTTCTTTTGTTAAAAGAGAAGCTCATGTGAAAGATGAGGTGATCAAAGCAAAAAGGCAGCTTTCCAGCCAGGTGCGTGAGAAGGGACCATCCTTTAATAGCAGGTAAAAGAGAAAGTAACACTTTCCATTTTCCCTTTCTCTTTTCCTGGTAATCAAAACCACAAATATCACTCCAGTCATTAATTTTAAGCGTAACTTAATCATATACCAATATACTTGTTAGCCTTCTTGGAAGCATTGCAGATAGTTTGTGCTTTCTTGCTGTAAATTCATGTAACCGAATGCCTTCTTTGGCTTTACTTCATTTGCAAAGCAAAACAACCTTCGTTAACATGTTTTTCCCGGTGCTGCCTTTTTGTACATGGATTTATGAGGACATAGCAGTTCAATCTTTATGGTAAGGTAAGAGGCTCTGTAGTTTCTAATGAATTGTGTGAGAACTCTTTTTGTCCTGGTTTTGCAAAAGAAATAGTAGGAATCTTTTGAAGGACATTATCGCGTACGTCATTTTGTTTGCCTCTTTGTTGTAAAATCATCACCAGTCTGAGTGAAAGTGTCACTTTTTCTCTTGGTTATGCCCACAGCAAAGCCAATAAATGCTGATTTAAGGTACCGTTCAACTTAGATGAGAGATGTTGTGTATGTGGGGTTAAAGGAAGCACCTAACCTACTTTCAGTGAAGACGCACTTTCAGAGGTTTCCCCAGCGTCAGTGGTCTTGTAAGCACTGTATACAAAATAAGTGGAAAGCAAATGTGCTGCATCTTGAGTTTATAAATTCTCTTCCCTCATCCCCTTACCAGTATTGCAGGCTCCAAAAACTTGTAAAAGGCGGCAGCATGAACTGAGGTTCTAAAAAAGAAAAAAATGCAATATTGGATTTCTTTTTATGAAATGTTAGGTTTTTGGGCCTACACGCCCAACAAAAACAAAAGAATTTCAGGACTGCAGAATAAAGGTTTTTTGTTTTGAAACTAAATGGTTTTAGTTTCATTTGTTTTTTCCTGCAGTTGGAAAGACTAAAACAAACTGTGAATTGGAAGGTGAGGTTTGCTCCAATTGTGTGTCGGTTTGTGTTCTGTTCTAGAGCCATGTGAATTCTCTGTGCACGAGCTCAGGCTGTTTCTGGTTGGGAATGTGCAGGGTCATACGTGTCCTGTTCTACCTTGGAGTAGTACCATGAGGGGGTTCTAAAGTTCCAGGGCATCTGAATCTTCCTCAGTTCCTTGTTGCTGCCTGTGACAAGGTGGCACAGCTTGACAAGTGTCTGATCTGTGACTTCTCAGTTGAGTAGGTACAAAATATTTAGAAGATTACGCTCCGAGTCACATTTAGTGTGTCACCTTTCTATGGAGAGGGACTGAATGTTTGGACTGAGTGTCCCTGTCATGGTCCCTTCACTATGTAGATCCCTCTATCCAGAATTTCTCAAATGTTGAATTACACCAGGATCTACCACTAGGCCAGTATTCTCTGCAGAATAGTAACAACCATGCTAAGATCAAGCAAGTGATTGGTCTACTTAACATTCCCAGCATCATTTAATCCATATTTTCATTCAGGTAAATTGTATTTGAGACTATGGCAAATGCAACAACAAAAGCTGATATTTGCTTTGACATGAGGCACTAAAAAGGGTAATTTCTAATCTGAAAGCAGGAGTTCAAGAAGACAACTGATATCCTGCAGTAGGGACAGATTCATTAAAAACTGGAGGAAGCTGTCAGATAAAGTTGTTCTGCCTGCATGGTGTGACCAGCCAAGGTAGTGGTTTGATGGGCTGTATTAGGCAGGTGTATCTCACTATTGCTGTCAGATAAAGATCTATAAAATGTATGGAAACTCCATTGTACTGTAGAAAGCTCAAAGCCTCACCTTCCTGTGAGGTAATATTCCTCATAGCTATTATTCAAGCTGGAAGTTAAGAGCACCAAGGTTCTTATTTCTTATTTGCCTTCTACAGGAACAAGGTACGTGTTGAAAAAAATCATGCTCTAGATTGTCATGCCACAGTCTCAAAGTCTAAATGGATCGGGACCGTCATCTTCCAGAAGTTGTGCTTGCTTCAGGAGAAACAAACTTCAGAGCCTCATATAGCATATGATGGCACCAAACCATTCTGGATATTTCCTTGGCTTTTTGTATCCGTGTCCTCCCTATCAAAAGGCATCTTGAACCATGTGTTTCAATCTGATGTCTATTGATCATGAAGAAGCCCTTCCTCTCTTCCCTACTCCCCTTACCAAAATGTCAAGGTGTGCTTCTGTGGGAGACAAATGACAGCAGTGATTCACACCAGAAGAGTTCCTGTCCTGAATGGCAGTGATGTGAAGAAGCCCATTAGCTCTTGCTAAATAATATGCACTTGATATGGCACATAAGTCAGATGCCAGCTCCAGGAGAGGAGTACTTCCATCTCTGTGCATCTGATTGAACTGTGAAACTCTATTTTCTTACTGCCAATCACCTGCTGAGAGTGAGCCACACTGACCTGTCAGGAGGAAAAAAATGTTGCTTTTACTATAGTGACTCTTCAGGATGCTGTAGGCAGGGTAGGTTCTGCAGTGTGGACTTGGAAGTGTGGGACTGAAATACTTCATACTGATGTGGGAGATAAAGGATGCAGAGACCTGGTGCACAATCCTGACAGTTGCATCAGGCCATCTTTTAAATTGTGTGTTGGATAAACTACCACCAAAGTGTAGTACAAATACACATTTGCAGTCTGAAAAAGATCTAAAGCACACAAAAAGGTTAGCAGGAACAAGATGAAGGATGGCACTGCAGATTTGCCAGATTTCTATACTGAAAATCTACTGGCAGATTACATCAGAGATCCTAAAAATATATGTATATACATATATTCATCTGTTTATAAAATTCTCTGTAGTCATGTTTGCTTTGGGGTTTTGAGATTTTTCTTAAGTATCTGGTGATTCAAAATGACCCTCATTCAAGGCATCAGTTATGGTCCCTCATCTGGTGTTACAACTTTTATATGGTGTGCTTGGGGGTCTTTTGCCTAAATGAAAGCTGCTTTTAATTTGTGATGCATTGGAGAATATTTATCTTATTTAGCTATTCATGTTTTAATAATTTGAAAAATTACGAGAAATTACTGTACTGTTATTTATTAGTCTCTCGTGTTTCTTATTTTGTTTCAGCTGTCTCTTTTATGGCAACTGGGTTTATATATATATTAAGTGGAACTAGCAATCAGGAGTTGGTCGGTATATGTCGGTATTATATAGCTGGTATTTTTAGATGATCCTTGTCCATTGTCAGTATTTGAGGTGGCCTTTTTCTCTTGCCAGGAATGGCTTTGTGAGAATTCTCTCAGTGATATTGCAGCAAAAGCAACATTTACAAAAGAACGAAAGCCTGAACCTTGGGCTTGTATAGATACAAAACTTCCACGTGGATACTGCTTTGAAAGAAGTCTAGTGCTTAAATAGTGTTCACTGCCAGTATCTAATATATTGTCTTCTGCGGGTGTGGAGACCAGTTTGCCCTTGTCCGTATTAGCATCCAGTTTGTATTCTACCCTGATCAGGTGACCTGTAGTTGACATCTGCTGTCACTTAAAGATTGCTGACGGGTCTTGGTGTGTAGCGGTCTTCCCCTGTGGCCTGGGGACAGTGAGTCTGGCTGGGCACGTGTCACTTTCATTTGACGTTGTTTCTCTCTGCTTATCACCTCCTCCAGGAGCGTAACAGTGTATGGAGGGAAAGGGGGTTCAGAAGAAAGTCAAATCTCTGATGTCCTACTATAATAAAATACCTAAAGTCTGGAGATTTTTTTTTTCTATAAAGACAAATAAGGTAAACATGATACCTATGCATTTGAAAAGTGTAGACTTCTTTTCAGGTTATTGTAGGTTTTATTTTGGTTTGACTAAGGGTTTACCCTTTCAGAACCAATGAACACAGTTTTAATGCTTTAGTAATACACTTGTCTAAAGCACTTGGCAGGCTGCTAATAAATAAAGCCTCTCAAGCTTTCTGTGAAGTGTCACAGGTGGAGGAACAGAAACATGGAGAGGCCAAGTGAATTGCTCCAAACATATAAGATAAATCTCCAGTTGTGTTGCTGGAGTGCTTTGGTTAGATGCACCCTCATTTGGAGATTGTATGAGGGTGAGGTGAGTAAAAAAAAAAAAAAAAACCAACCCCAAAATTCTGCATGTAATTGCATCACATGGCACATCTTCAACAACGTTCCCCAAAGATCTATATCTTGTTATTTACACGTTGTAGCTAGTTGCATCTGTACAGAGGCTACATCCCCTTTGCCTCACCTTGAGTAACCATTGATATTTTTATGAAGAGCAGGGTAATGAAGGACCAGGTACATATGTGGGAACTTGGAGACTGATACCAGCCACAGCTTTTACACCGCTGTTGGCAAGTTTTAATTCTTCCTTTGAGGAGAGAAAACCTGCTTTTCCATATCTCTCCCGAGTGTGCCAATCTTATTGGACTATCTTATGGAAGAGATTTTGTCATCAGAATAGTTGTGCTTTTTTGTTGTTGTATTTCTCCTCTGTTGCGTTTAAAACTTTGCTGTACTTTCAGTCAAAGTTAGGTACTTAGCAAAATCCAGGTGTCTGTCCAGACAGCACTGGCAAAACTTACCTTGGAGTGTATTATTTATACAGGAATATTTGTGGACTGCATTGTACAAACCTGTGTATTGAAGCTTCAGATAGCTTTGAACTGTGGGGTTGTTTTCCTCTTAGATCCAACCTGCTGACAGAGTAGCAATTTGATGCTACTGTATATGTTTCATAGCTTGAAGGAGGCTTCCCTTCACTTTAGCGTGTATCAGTTCATTATTTTCTTTTTATGAGAGCAAAATCAGAGTGCTCCTATGGAGTTGATTCATTCAGAGAGACATTTTGCAGCAAGGGGCTTGCTGTTGTATGTGATATCATTTTTTACTTGGTTTTTGAGTTGCTACTGGTGTTTTCTGCAATAAATTTGCTTTTAATTAGAGGGATTTGGGCAGGTGAAAGGGCAAAGAGGACTAGAGGTGAGAGGAAATTACCCTGGAGAAGAAGGATAGGGAAGAGGAGCGGGGGGATTTCACACCATGGTAGAGTTCTGGGAGTGTATCTTCTGAAGTTTTGGGGAATGTGTCCTGGCTAGTAGCGTGCCCTCTTGCCTAATTTGCTTTATGTGTAAGTGCTTCAGATAGGCCTAATGGGAATACTATGGGAGCTTGCAAATTGCCAGAATCTGTTTGAAGGAATCAAGAAGTGTGGTAAATGATTAAGTTTTTGTTTGCTGAGAGTGTCCCGAGTTTTGATTATGTCTGGGCTACTGATGGCTTACAGTTTCTTTAGTATGTGTGTTCAACACTCTGCATGGCAAAATAGAGGGCAAAGTTTTCATTGGGATAGCTCCCATTATGAATGATCTTGCTCACCTTATGTGTCTAAAAACCTTTCTTAAAAGTTCAGCACATTGAATATTTTGAAAATGAGAACATTTATTCTTCGTTTATTTATGGACTTTGTAAAATCTAGAGGTCTTCTGAACGTAATTGAAAGCCACGCAGTCAAACCAGAGTATGTCTCTTAAGGAGGTCCTTATATCCTTGTATGCAGATGTCATAAGGATAATATAGTAATCCAGCCATTAAACTATAAGTTTAGGCCTTGGTACGTTTATTCTGTAACTTTAATGAAGTGAAATATGATTCCAGTGTGTGAAACAACAGTTGACAATAGAACTGCAAAAAATAGTACTGTATTATTTACATAAATTTTTAAATATTTTTTTGCAAGGAGGAAATATTCACATGGGAGGAACGCTTTAATTCTTTATTGTATAGCATAGCATATCTTTTTGGTGGAATTTTATCAGAGATTATTTTATTCACAATTTCATCAGCCGTTTTGCAACAAGTTTGACGTTTTGTAACGCTCTGTTTCCACAGAGGAATAAAAGTCCTTGTAAGGTTATTGAAACATGCAGTTGTAAAGGACTTGTAAATTATCTTGGAATGTAAACAGTGATTGTGAGCTAGCTATGAGTATGTTATTAAAATAAGTACTGGGGCATGTTTTGGTAATTAACTGGGCATGAATGATTACTAGTGATTTTTATTGTATTATAATTTCTTTGCCATTATTGCTCCCTTTTTTCTTTTTTTTTTCCCCTTCCCCCCCGCCCTTTCTTTGTCAAGGGGAGTTGTCATCTCTTAGTTTTTGGTAGCTGCCCTGTTGATACTGAACCAAAATTAATTGTGAGTGGACAAATGACCAGCTTCTGAACTGTATGTGGTAGATAGTTGCAACATTCTACTTGCTGTAAAGTATAACTCTTAGATGAAACTAAATCTTCCCACTTTATATACATGCAGTTAGACTAAGATTTTGAATCCAGGGATGGATCTTAGTTATGCCTATGTTTCCACTGAAATTGTTGGTGTATTGTTGTTGAATTTAATAGCTGATGACTTTGGTAGTGTTAGCTGTAAAATTCAGCTGGTACGTGAAATGGTAACTGCTTCCACTTAAGTGATAAAGAAATAAAATTGTTATTAGCAAGTTCTGATTTGTGTTTGTGAAGAGTTTAGGATGATACAGTCAGGAAGAAAAAAAATCTCTATTATTCACTAATCATAGAAAGCAAAAGTATGTTGAGAAAATGTGGTGGTATTACAAGATTTTTAATAGTTAAAGTGATGTTGTAAGTATCTTTCAAGTATTGCAAATATAGGTAACGAGTTATAAGGAGATAAAGTTATAAAGTAATAACTCAGACGTTAAAGAAACTCATTAAATCAGCAAAGAAACTTATAGGTAAGGTATCCAGACTGCCTTAACTTTACTGTATAGTCATGCGGTAACTATGCATTCTAGTAACTCAGAGTATGTGCCTCCACATAGTGCTTTTTTTTTTTTTTTTACAGCTATTGGTGGCTTTTTACATTGCAGGAACATGTTGTTCTAGTCAAAACTGAAAGAGTTCAGTTTTTCTAAACTGTAAGAATTCTTGACTCTTTAATGCTCAGTAGTTTTAAAGTGTGGCCATTTGACTGTGTTTAAGTATCAAATGATGCACTGCACTTGAACTTGGAGATTTAAAAGAGCAAATGCACTTTGAGGTATGAAACTGGTTTAGGAATCCTCTACCTAAAACAGAGATCTTGAAGATGCTTTATATTTTAACATGGTGGAAGAAAATGTATTCTGGGTTTAAGAATTTTGCTTAGGCAGAGGCTTTCTGTCATGAATACTTGAAAAAAAAATACTCACGTGTCTATCAAATAGGAGATTTAGGAGGAAGGTGCACATCACTAACTTGGAGGTTTAATGAGTCACACTCCAAATATGCACTTTACAGATGTATGTGGTCATTCCTTGTACTGCACTGAGCGGAATGTTAGTGCGTACTGCCTTTTTTTCTATACTCAGGTATTTAGCCTCCTTAACAAAGAATTTCATAGGCTGTTTTGGTTACGATAGTGATTCTGACTGATGTTATGTTCGTTTACCCTTCACTAAATCCGTGTACCACATTAATCTGTCACCCAACTGCTGCCAAGCAGGCAGGTACCTTCCACAGGTGTGGTGCTATAACAGCGTACGCAGTGCGGTCCTGTGTTGAGATACTTTGCGTCCCTCAAGATACATAGGTACCTCTTTCACACTGAAGCAGCTTCAGCTCACACAAGCGGCTCCAGAGTTTGCTTCTGATCCTTGATGTAGTTCCACTTGTAGAACATGCAAACAATTCTCAGTGGACAGATGTTCACTCGCGTGGCTGCTGTACCATATTTAGGCTATTTTCTGGGGCGTTTTTCTGAAGCTGAATTTTGTTGAACCCAGTCTTTTGGAAAAGTAATGATACCAGTGTTTTTTTTCCAGATGAAATGTTGTGATGGGAACTAGCTGTCACTTATGCCATTGTAAATATCACATAAACTTGCAGATGAGGTGTTAAAATATATTAAGATATATGTAATAATGGATATACTTATTTTCTTGTGTGATGCTTTTCATCAATAAATTTGAAAGTGTTTAATTAGGAGTTACAATGTACATAATTCCTCCTGATGTACAGGAGGAAATTCAAGAATTTTGGCCAAAGGTTTTCCCAGTAGGTGATAAAGGAGTGCAGGGACTGACTCCTCCTTTGTCCATTGTCCTTCCTGTCTGTTGGATTGCGTGGTAATTAGTCAGAGCCCTCCAAGGACCCATACTGTTACAGTAAATGGGGGTAAGGTTTGTTCCTTGTAATAGTGCGGGGGATATTTCTGTTTAATGGGGTTGGTGAAAAGGTCTCTGAAGTGGTCTCTGTCCATGAATCTTGATGACTTTATATTGCTTTATGGTGCTGCAGTGTACCTTAAATGCATAAGATAAGGCAGTGTGTTTTTGCTTCTCTATCTCCTTTTTCTTCTGTCTGTTCAAGGCACTATCACTGCTGAAGCCAGGTATGTGCCAGAGAATTGAGGGTGTCTCTGAAAATCTGTGTCTTGGAGCCCATCTAGGAAACCTCTTGTTCCAATGACCCTACAATTAGATAAATCATGGAGTACCAGAAAGCACAGCAGACCTAAAGAAAAGCTGAAAAAAATGAATTCCAAATACGTGAAGATCAGTCTTTAAACAGAACTACTTTGTTGCTTTTTTATTTTATTTTTTTTTTAGCTGTTGCAGAGCTAGCACAACAGTGTAATACTGGATGAAATAAATTAATAACTGCTTTGCTTCACCCAGATCCTCAGAAATAAATGAACAATTGCTTTGCTACACCCAAATCCTCGGAACAGTGTAATGCTGGAAGGGACATTCCTTCTAAGCAAAGTTGACAGGCATCAGGCTGCAGCATAAGAAGTGTTAAGTGGTCCGCTCATGTCAGTGAGCTGTTAGGTGGATGAGATTAAACTGGGAAGCTGGGTGCTGGTGAAAGCATCACTTCTAGGACCAGGTCGTGTCAGGAAATGTTGTTGCTGACCTTTCACACGTTCGTGCTGAGAACCTGAGACAGTCACTGAGCAGACCCATTTTAGCAGCTTGCTTTAATCTCGGTGCAGTTTTCTTTGTGCCTGTTCTTAGGGTGTTCTTAGCTCCCCAGTAAAAATGGCTGATTCCTTCGTATCCTAACCTCAGCCAGGTGTCAACAGCAGTGAAGCTGCAGCGTACCCACTGCAAGGAAAACGAGCTCAAGGGGCTGCATTGAGAAGCAGGCTCACTACCTCCGTGGTCAAGTGTCTCTGAAACATTCTTAGTTTTTTTCGGTCAGTGTAGCACGTCTCAAGATCTGAATCAGCCTGCTGATTCTTGATTACACGCAGTCATCTTCCTTTAAAACAAAAGACTTCTCAAGCCTCAGAAATGCTACCTTGTGGTATTTGGGTTGCCCCCTGAAGTACTAACCAAGTGCTAGTAATTCGTTGCTGCTGTCAAGTAGTGGAAAGTGAGGTAACATTGTGAGAAAGAGTGAACTGGAAAGATCCTTGTAGTAGTCATATACTTAAGACTAAAATTAGGAAAAGCAGTTACCGTCCTGTATTTTGCGTAGTTCATCCCCCAAAAGCCACCTTTTTCTTCTGTCCAGGAAACAAATAAACAAGACAAGACAAAGAAGGTTTTCCAAGTCTCTGTCGGAGAATGTGGAAATGAAATTGTTGCATCATTTTTTGTTTGTTATATAGTGAGAATTACATAGTAGCGGGTCAGAATATGACTTGAGCAGTATTCGGTGTGGCAGAAATTGAAATAGAACAATAATGTGATTGAACTAATAAACTGCTTCATTCTTTCATTAAAAGAAAAGAGCCCCATTAATAGCTTTTATTATATTAGTGTGTATGCCTTTGAGTGACAATATTAATCGGATGATTTGTATTATGAGTAGGTACTGTGCGGCATAACAAGTGCAGAAGATCTTTTTTGGCAGATGCAAGTAACACATGTGTCTTCCATTGCTTTTTCATTTCTTTCTTTTGCACTTTCAGTACTACTACATGGGTAGGCTTCTTTAGATTACCTCTGTAAATTTTTTAAGGTGTCATAGGATCATTGAATCACAGAATGGTTTGGGTTGGAAGGCACCTTAAAGATCATCTTGTTCCAAGCCCCCTGCCATGGGCAGGGACACCTCCCACTAGACCAGGTTGCTCAAAGCCCCGTCCAGCCTGGCCTTGAACGTTTCCAGGGATGGGGCATCCACAGCTTCCCTGGGCAACCTGTTCCAGGGTGTCGCCACCCAGACATTGGCCTTGGGGTAGAGTTTTTTGTATGTTTGGACTTTGGTTAAAAATTTCTCTTTCATATTTCCATATCCTGTTATCCATTAATAAACTTTTTCTCATATATTTTTCTTTGTTGTAAAGGCCTCTAACTAAAAAAAAAAAGCACAACTGAGCATTTTAATGGTACCTCAATCTGCACGCCAATGAGAAAGAGAATGAAATCCAATTAATTTAGAATTGTGTGAAGGAAAAAGATGATCATATTGAAAGTCTAGCTGAAAGTAACTTCTAGGAGAGACAAGTTACGTGAGAGGCAATGTTCCTGAAGAGAGGTGCTGTTATAGGTGTAAGAGGCAATACAGAAAAAGCACAGAGAATTGGCATAAGAATTATTTCTGTCCTTTTAGACAGCACATTTAGACAATATGTTTTCATTTAATATCCAGCTGTTGATTAAGAATAAGCAGACACCTTCCATCTTGGGTGAGAAGAGAGTTCTTAAATTAAAAGATGTTCTTGCCCTTGACTTCTGTTGAAGGGAAAAGTGAAGTAACAAAACAGAAGTACCTTTGGCAATGGACTTGGGGATTGGAAAAGAACAGACAATTATTGGGGGGAAAAAAAATAGAAATTGATATATGTGGCTGTGTAGAAAGTGCCCCCGTTAATTTGGTCAGTCAGCTTTTGAATGCTACGGATTGTTTCGCTTTTAAAGTGCATGTGTGTTGTAAATGTCATGACTAATTAGTTTCACAGGGTGTTTCTGATTGCTTTGAGATGCAAAGTATTTAGATATTTAGTTATGTTTGACTTTTTTTTAGCTATGCTTTTGAAGAGCTGACAGACCCAGAAACTGAAATTGTCCATAGAGCAGATAAATAGCAAACTGCCTCATAGTATCTTATGACGTCATTTGCAAAAGATTAGCTCCATTTCTATTATAGTGTACCAGTGATGTCCTGGATCTAGCTGTGATTATATCTGTTGTCAAACTTATTCTTAACAAAATTAGGTACAGGGTGATCACCAAATATTTAATGGACAGTACTAATCACCAGCGACTTGCTTTAAAGGAGGAACCTAGTAGTGAAAGATGATACACGCCAACCTTACACTTTTACTGCACATAGCATCTTTTTCTTAGGTCTGCTGAAACAACAGGGGGTTTTCTTATTTGTCATAAAGAAATAGTAACTTGATTGTAAAAACTATACAGAACACTTGGAAAGAGGAGGAACTAGATTTAAGTTTTCCGTGAGTTTTATGATGGCCGAGTTGTGGAGTATAAAAAAATCCTGGCTTTCCTCAGCAGTAATGAATACTCCAACAGCAGTAAAGGCACCCACAACAACACTTGATGAAATGGGAACAGCATATGGGTCCACTCTTCCTGTACCTGGACAAGCAATGAGATACTTAGCATTTTGTGAAATGACATAGGTGAGACTATGGATTTTATTTTTCTCAATGATGTTTGCTCATACTCATCGTTTTCCCTGCTAGAAAAATTAGAAGAGTATAGTCATTAGTCATTGTCTGAGAAATATTTTTCCTGATGATTCTATCTTTATTATTAAACTTTTAATATAGTAACAATAATAATCTTGTTGTTAAAGAGCTGGGCTAGAAATTTGTGAAATTTTCATTTTTATGGGATATCTTTTAACCCTTAATAGCTTAATGTTCTTACTCAAAAAAGTGGGATTTCTGTAAAGAATGCAAAATAAAAGTTTTATCTGAAAATGTCAACAAAGAGGAATATTTGTTGCAATTATATATGCCTCTTGGATACGAAAATGCTCCTTTAAACATTATTAAGACTTCTTTAATAAGTCTTTGCGATAGCATTCCATTTGTCACACACTGCTTCTAAAACATACTGAAAGTTATCTTATTCATTGCATGTTCTATAGTCATACTGAGGTCCCAGCCAAAATGAAGGGCCCCATTGTGGCCGCACTGTATGGACAAATAGTAAGAGAACACTGAAAGGCTGCAATCTAAACAGGCAGGGCAGACAAAGAGCATATTATCCTGATTTTAGAGATGGGATACTGAGGCACAGAAAAAATCTAATCAGGGTCATGCAAGAATGTTGTTTGGGAGCCAGGAATTAAGCCAGCTCTCCTTCAGTGCAGTTGTACTGCCTTAAACCAGAGTCACTCTTCTGCAGAAGATAATACAGCTTCGCAGGCTAGCGTGTGAGTGCCAGTGTGTCTTGCTGAGTGTTTATGAAGAAAACACCAGTTGGAGCCTTGAAGTCTGTTTCATGGCAGTCTGCACAGAAGATATAGGAGCAAAGGTTTTTTTCAGTCTTGGGATTTTACTCCTGAGGACTGTTTGACTGCATAGATAACATTTTTTTTTTTAGTGTGCATTGACAAGAAAATGAAAGAAGAAAACTTGCAGTCCTTGTAGTGTTTCATTACTAGCACCCCAAATGATGGACTAACTAAACTAAAGTATTACAAATTAATTGTATTTAAAAGACTTCTGATTTTTTGCTCCACATTCAGTAGTGCACATACAGTATGGCTGTATTACATTTCTTAAAAAAAAAAAAAAAAAAAAAAAACACAAAACAAAAAAAAAAACCAGAAAATGTCAATAAAGATCAGAGAAGTTATGTTCTGCTCAAACTTTATTTTTCAGATTACTTAATATCTGATCACCTAATAATATAAGATCATTGAAGCTATGGTTTTAACAAATAAGAGAAAAATAAGGAAAAAACCGCTTTAGTACTTACCCTGACCCACTGTGAAGGTGATCTGCAGTACAGATGTACTGTTGTGTAGTTTGCAGATGGATTATCAATTTATTTTGTTTTCAAGTATTTATTTTTACGTGCACAGTGGAAAACTTCAGGTCTTTGCACTAAGTCCATGTAGAAACCCTGCTGGTTTGAAATCAAGTATAGCATACCTACATCATTAGTAAATACTTATTGATAGTGAACCCTTAGGATTATTGTGCGGTGATACAGAAGACAGACAGACAGTAGTCTATGCTATCTTCTCACCTCTTCAGCCGGCCACAATCAGAAGCAACATGTATGGTGAATTAAAATAAATTTTTCTGATCACTCTGGCTGTTCCTCAGCTGTTCTAATAACCTCACAAGAGCTCATTTTATTCTCTGAGGTAGTCAGCTAGCAATTGTCGACTGAATTTGAACATTAAAAAAATATTTACAAGATTTTCACTGGAGTAGAGAAAGACCTGTGTTTTCTCCAGAATGAAAACTCTTGTATTTTGATTTCTTTTAAGAAGTCTTAATTGGTGTCCTGTAAGGAGGAAATGTATTTTGTACATGGAAGAGGTTCTTGGAGTAGATGTTGCTGCTGGTCCCACTGCAGTAGTGCATGCCATTCTCATATGTGAGAACAAGTATTTTTAACTGTGTCAGGTTCTTCCAGCAGGTTTGTGAAGCTAAAGTCTTCCATATACAAAGTCAGGAGGTGGTGACAGTAGTTGCATCTCTCCCCCAGTTTCATGTCATGACAGCAAGATTGTACTTGGTGAATATCTTACATTACTACTACATGCCCGTTCTCAAACTTTGTTCTTTATTGTTTGTTTCAACTGCTATGATCTGATCGTCATCCCTTGGACTAAGCTTTGCTGCTCATGTAAGTCCAGCACCAAATTGCATCAAACCAAGTGCTGGCCAAGAAGCTCAGAAAGAAAGAAGAGATCAGTTTCATATCAAAAGGGACAGGGAAGCTTTGTAACAACCCAGATGTGTACAGAAGTATCAGACTGCTATGCAGGGTGCAAGTGTTAGCAGTGTTCTTTCAACTAAATCTGCCTTCAGAGAGCAAGATTTAGGCAGATCCAGGTCTGCTGGTACCAGGCTATAACCTGCATTGACATAGGTTCTGTGATAAGTCACAATACCTTGTATATGGACAACTTCCTGAAAGAATAATTTTTCTCTGTTACCATAAAATAGGTATGTTTTCCCATCTGTCAAGCAGAGCTGTCTCTTTCAAATTCTGCAGGTTTTCTTTGACGGACCTGAAAAGCATTTTTCCCACTCCCTCAAACACCATTTGCCTTGTTGGCTGGATTGGTGCCAGTCTTGGAAATCACCTATGTTTGGATGGATGCCAGTACAGCTGTAGAGGTGTAAACAAGACAGTCTTCATCACAGAAAAAAGGGAAGAAGTCTCCTTCCCCATTAGCATTCTTAGCCAAACTCTTGGTGCCAGACTAACAAAAGTTTAGGCCTATGATAGGAGTATTTGAATGGCCCAGCTTTCCAGCAAAAGATTCCCTAATTGTCACCGATACTATGGCTTCACCTTTGGTGCTAAACAGACTAACATAATTGGATTTTCAGGACTCTAATGACTTGCAGAAGTCCAATATGCTTTTCTGAAACCCATTAATGTCTCGGGCTCCAACAAAGGTTGCTCACTCCACTAATGAAGGACAGCAATACCAAGCTATTGCCCTGCAGCAGTCATAAGCTGTTGTAATGCCAAAGGTGAAAGCTGAGAAGGGGTCCCAGGTACCCTCTGTATAGCCTGAGTACTTCTGTAGCTTAGAAATACAAGAAATACTGAGGAAAAAATTTAAAAGATCCCACATCTTTCATCCAGCGTTTGATATCTCCAGATTTTCACTTACTACTTTTGTAGGACCAGTATGCTAATGTTGTTTCCTTGCCTTTTTAGTGTATTTGGCTAGGCATCAGAAAGCTTAACCATCTTATGGCAGAAAATCAAGATCTGAAACGCTGTGTGTTTCTGTGATTATTGTAGTTAACTCACAGACACGATATGTCTTCTTGTGTCAAGGTGTGCTCTCCCAGTGGAGAAGCTGGCAGACTTCACCTGCTGTAGAAGTCTCTGAGAAAGTATGTGTGTGGTGCAACCCTCTAACTGTTGCTAAAGGTCAAGCATCTCGTTCAGGAGAGGCATACATCAACGTGAGCTGAAATTCAGTACCGTCATCCATGAAGGATACTACTCGTGCTGACAAGTCTCATTTGCAGCGAGACTTCTCTTGATATATGTTCAAGGAAGAAAGAGTTTTTCTGTTGCTATATAGTGGTTCATGGAGACTCTCTGGTCAAGGTGCATGATGTTCACTTTGAATTATGAGGGAAATGAAGATAATTTCCCTCTATACCTCCCCTTATGCCTGCCCTATGGGAAGTTGAGAAATCAGAGGTATAATGCAGAGACTGATAAACCTCCTGCACATTCTCTATCCTTTGTATGTGCACCTACATGCAGCCACACTCGCTCTCCAAGGTTTTTGATAGTGGTATATGTGAGCATCTAAGAAAGATCCACTGTTTCTGCAGGGTAAGAAAGTCTCCTGATCAGGACTTCTTTGCCATGCTCTCCATACTCAGGAGTCTGGAGACAGTTATGCTGTATGTTCTACAAATGGGATGTCACCTCAGCTTCTGGATACGTAGTGCATAGTCTGGATCCTTATAAATAATTTTCCTTTTAATGTTTTCTTGCCTTCAGTAATTTAATTTTTGCTGTCATTTAATAATACTGTTGCTGTCCTGAAGATTTCCAGACACAAGCAAGATGAAATTTGGAGCTGGAGGTGATATCTTTAATTAGACTAACTGTAGCTGGTAGGGAAAATAGAGACATTTTGGGGCACACATCTCCTTAAAGCCCAAAAGGCAGATCTAACTGTTTAGCTGTTGGTCTAATTGAAGATACTGTCTACATTTACATGACTCTTCTGGCTTGCTTTTAAACACATGAAAGCCTATTTCTTCCTTGTATTTTGCTCACCTTGATTTTTGAGGCAAGTTATTTAACTGATGTGTGGAAGGTTTGGAATTTTTTTCTTTTGTTTCTGTCTTTAAACCTTAATATGCTTAACTGATACATATTTTACCACATAACAGGATTTTCTTCTGGGTATGGACATTGTGCAGTTTTATAATAGTAGACTTCGTAAGCAGTTGCTCTAGTTCCTGGAATATGTTCTTATATGTAAAATGGGAGGCAGCTCAAAATCCAGGTTCATGAGGAGGATGCTCCTTGAAATAATTTCTCTGAAGCAATCTAATCATTAAAGAGAAAAGTAAGAACAGTTATAACTTTGTAGATGATAGTTTGATGTTACCAGAATTGTTACAACTCCCTTACATTCATATGTTATGATTACACTTACCTAGTTAAAACTAAATATTGTGTAATTGAATGATGTCCATTTCAATTACAAGCATGGGTTTTCTTGCCTGTCACCCTGCTAAACTGTCTTTTGCCCTTGCCTTTCAGTCTTGTTCCACTCTCCAAATTCTTCCATGCAGACTTGGAAGAGAAGGGCCAGTGCAGAGCATGGCCAAGGCTGTGAACGGTCTGTCTTTGCTCTAGCTGGTCCTTTCCAGGACCATGCCCTGTCACTCCAGCCCTGGGCTGCAGTGGCCAAATGCAATGTTCACTAAATTTTAATATATTTTAGCAGCTTTAATGTTTGTATTTGCCCTATAGTTTAAATTACGATGATAAAAAATTAAAAATAAAGCATTAACGACCATTCTCATAACCATCCAAATGGACCTCAGTGGTATGTGATCCTCTCTTAATGTGTGCTGTTTTCTTAGTAGTATTACCTACACCCTTCACGTCAGAAATGAGGAGGCTCTTTAACTGAAGGACAGGCAGGAGAGCCAGTGTGTTCAGGAACTGAAAAGGTAAAAGTCAGCCTGTCTGGTTATATTGTACAAAATAATTGAAGAGTTAAATGGTGAAGTGGGAACCCCGTTTTAAAGATTAGTTCAGTAATCTAAAGCGTTAGAAACATAACATAGAATTACATAAAAGCAGATTATATGCTTCTGAATATTTTTATACAGTACAAATTAATAAATTTGTTTACTGCTATCTTTAATTGAGGGACAAGTAACTTTATTTTTACAAAGCTGCTTTTGGAGCCAAATGTCTTCCTTTAATATTGCACAGATACCTGTGTGACAGATTTCAGCGCGAGGTAGAGAGGCATTGCTGCTCCACAGCGGTTTTAACTGGTCTTGGTCCTCCTGCTCTCCAGTTATGGGCTCTGCGTTTCCTTTCCCTCCCTTATGCTAGCGGTAGCGTTCATCAGGCTCTGCAGTGAAACAGCTTGTGGAATTAAACTGTCAGAAAACCTTTTCCTGTTTTGTTTTGTCCTTCATCTTATTACTTTGCTCCTGGTTCAGAGCTGTCCTGAATTTAACTCCTTGTATAGTCAGTTAATTGATGGTACCAGCACAGGGGAGGGGCAGGAATATGAAGCTTGGAGGCAAAAAGGACCATACCAGTGCCTAACTTTGATCACTTTAAATTCTTGTGGAACGGCAGCCTGGCTTACTATTGAAACAGAAAATTGCAAAACAGGGCTTGTTTTGAGTGTCCTATAGTGTTACAGAAAGAAGATTCTTAGAGAAGAAATTAAATGCCTTTGCGAACACAAAAGAGTAGCTGAGCACCTTACTAGTTATTTGGTGTTGATGGCTCTACTTTATCAGAGTTGTGTACGAATAGTGAAATAAAGACTCCGTAAGCAGATGAGATGTCTTCTGCCTACTCCAGGAGGTAAGAGGCCGTGTGCCTCCATGTAAGCAAGTTTTAGGAAGAAGGTTTTTCAAGGAGGAAAAACATAACATTAGCTACTGTCCTACCCTCTAGATATCTTAAGATGTGGAAAGCTGAGATTTCTTGGTGTCGTAGGTGTGCAGCATACTCTCTAGTCCCGTGAGTCTGGGGCTTTTCTCTTCCAGTATTCTTGTGATGCATTAATTCGGTAGCAATTCTGGTCATTTGTTGCCAAATTATTTTAGACTGGGATGGCAAATAGCCTACAGAAATTCGGAAGTGTGGAAGAAAAGCTTTGTCACATTTTCCCGTGTTTGTTTCTTTTTTCTTCTTTTTTTTTTCTTTAATATATGGTGTCTTTTGCAAAATAGTAACATTAGTGATATGTGGCTTACTTTATAATCCCTTCCAACCAGATTGTTGTTACAAAAGGTATTTGTTTAGATCGCTGATTTCCAATTACAAACTTTTTTTTTCTTCTGCTACGGGTCTTTGGGAATGGAAGGCACCACTTCTATTTTCAATACAGTTTCAGAATGCCTAGATAAGGCACTGTAGCACACAATCTTTCCAAGTCATTCGGGGTAGTATTTCCTGTATAAACTGTAATTAATGAAAAATTCCCAGCATTCTTTAGGATTGCCAGCATCCTCATGATTGCTCCAACCTGGGAAGCAGCATACCATTCGAAGTTACTGGTCTGGTTTAAAGATGTCATCACCTTGACTCTTTACCACACTGATTCTTGTTAAGTCTACTTGTTGCTTTTTCATTTGCAAAAAAAAAAAATTTTTTTTTTCTTTGTCTCATTCATTATTGCTGTTGTTGAAAAGTCCAGTATTTCTGTTTTCTTTTCATTAATCACTTGATGCTTTTAGCATGCAGAATCTTCAGTTCCTCGTATTAACACCCAAAGGACATCAGTCAGGACTTAGAATTGTGTTTCGCCCTATGTTAGTTCTGTCCTGAATATTTTAATTTTACTTTTTCCTCAATTTCATGGTTACTTCAGCCATGACCTGCATTTTTCCATCAGAAAAGAAATGGGCTTGAGCATTGCTTTGTCATTCTGACTCTGAAGTTAGCCACAATTTGAGCAGGGGCTTGGAGTAAATGACATCCAGCGATCTCTTTGAGCTTAAATTATTCTGTGATTAATGGCAACTGTGACTCTGGCATTTTCAGGGGTAAAATGCAATTTATACTGGCTCAGTAATTACTGAAGCAACTTACTGGCTTTTGTGTAAAAAAGGAAAACTAAAGGCAAACCATACTTGGGGGAGAATAAAGCTGATGTTAAATGGAAAGAGTGTGACATTTATTTCTAAGATAAGACTATCCTGTCTATGCAAGTGTGTTTAACTGCTGTCTGAGTAATACCTGGAAGATGTCTTTGTATTGTTTCAGTTTCAAGTTTCAATTCACCATTCAAATTACTTAGTTTTTTAAGTAACCTCAAATGTAAAAGTAATCTAATGCACTGAAAGATTTTGTGCATTTTTGAATGATGGACAGATTTGTCACTTCTGCAGAACAAGAGGGAAATATTCAGCACATTTCTAGACACAGAGTTTAAATATCTGTATCTCCAGGAGCTGGAGAAACCACATGGATTTTGGTTTGTCCATTGCCATTTTTGCCTTTGCGGGGTTTGTTTTTTTTTTTTAGCTTTTTTTTGTTAATTTTAAACCAGTGTGTCTTGAATAGTCTTTCCCTCTCCTCTCCTCCTCCCCTTCTCTCTCTTTACACATAAATGTCACTAATATTTTTCAAAGCAGACTTTGTGTGTATATTTAGTGGAGCAACTGATACATAAGAGAATGTTTAAAGTGTGTATAATTTATAGCAAAGGATCATCATTAAAAGTTTAATTTCCCACGCAATATTATGAGGTCTTGCTGTTCAACAGCCTTAATTCTGCAGTGGAAGAATGGTTTAGATTATTTCTAGCTTGTGTTTTATTATACAGTTGGATGTAAATGATTATGAATTATATAATAATAGAGAAGGAACTTCATATAAGTCATCTGGCTTTGATTGTTACTAAAAATAATTCCTTTGTGTCTATTATTGGAGACGATAAAAAGTCGTATCTGACACCTGCATTTTTGTGTTTGTACCACACTTTGCAGAAGCAACATTTTCTTTTGTTTCTATGGTGTTTGTGTTTTTAATGCACATTTTACCAAGCTGACATCTTACAAAACTGTGTCCTATGGCTACATTTGTCTCCTTACTTGCAAATGTTAGTAATATAAAAACTATAAGTAGAAGTTGTGTTTATTTTCCAAGCACCATAGCAAAGTATACACAAAGTAATATTTGGTGTAAGATTTTAATCTAGAAAAGTCGTATTTCCTACAGTCAGCATTCACTGTCTCCGATTTCCACCTATCTTGCATATTTTTCACATGATATGGGACACTCTTGCATCCCGTTAGTCGAACAGCTCATTTTCAAGCAAAGCTTTTGTCAGTGTACAGTGCAGTATCAACAGACGTGGCTGGCCAAAAGATTTCATTTTGAGGGGACGACGATTCAGTTACTGCAAGGAATGGGGTATGTATGGATAGCACTTCTGTAAAGCATGTAGGTACTGAAAATAAGTTACCTGCTCTTTCTTGTCATCAAGAGTCTGCTTCGAATCTACTGAAAGCATCTTCCAGTAGAATGAGGTAACTGTGATGGGGCCGTGGGCTGATTTTACTTAGCAGAGGGGCTGGGGAGCTCTTTCTGTCTCAGACTTGTAGTTATCTGTTATTTGCATGTAGGGAACAAGCAGATCACAGGCTCTGGTAGGGATCACCGTGCCAGTCTGGGATGAGTCATGCAGACCTTGGTCACTTTGTTTCCCTTCTTAGGGGAACCCAAGTTTTGGTAGAAAATAAATACTCTTTGCAGTTGCTCTTCTGTCCCTCCCTGTTCTTTTTGTATGTTGATAATTATTTCGGTATTGTTTGATAGTCAGTCACCTTATTCACAGATTATCTGCTGTCTTCTTCAGTGGTCTTACCTTTTTCCATGAAGAAGTCTTTCCTGAGCTAACTTTGGAGATAGCTGTTTTCTTCTCCAAAATTAACCTTTCCTGAAAAGCTTATCACCATTGCTTCTGACTAAGCGGGCAGGGAGGTGTGATTGTTGCATTTAGAAGATAATTTTTTATTTGGAGAGGCTCCATCTTTTTTGCTGCATGTACAAGGTCTAGATTGTCAAATGGCTGTGATCTGATCCAAGAACAATCACTGTGTTCAGAATAACACTTCAGTCCTGGTCACTTTAAGTAGGAAATGGTAGTATTGAACTATTCTTATTAAAAACGAGAAAACCTGTATTAAAAGATACACAGTTGTTTATATTTTCTGCTTTTTTCTTTTTCATTTCAAACTTTCTTTACTTTCTTCATTGTAAATTCTCTGATCTGGATTGCATTTGTAATATTATCACGCCTAGTAAAGTGAGTCCCCAGTTGGAATTTCTGGTGAGACAATATTAATGCTTTGTACAGTTTTAATTAAAAAGTAATTTATATATACTGTGTGTGTGCTTATAAATCCTGAGTTTAATCATGAAAACTGATTCGTGCCAATCTTGTTAACATCGATGAACTACTAGTTAGTTGAACCTGTTTGGACTTGATGAATTTTCCTCTCTTAAAAACTCCTGCATAGTGAAGTTTTTAAGGAATCCAGTCTGAAAGATAGTGTTTAATTTAAGTTTTTTAGCTATTCTGATTCTATAAGAACAATTTATTTGTGTAGAGTGATTCCTATGTCTGATTTCCAACCTGTGGTCTTGTGTCCTTGAGACTCTTGGATTAATTTAAGTGGACTTTTGCAAGGTAGCTAATAACTTCATATCAGGAGACACATTTACAACAGATGCTTGCACCTCCATTGGGCTATTTCTAGGCATCTGCAAAATAAAAAAAAAAAAAAAACTTCCAAAGTGCTACTTCAGGATGTCACTTACTCTGCATAGAATCATAGAATCATAGAATCATAGGGTTGGAAGGGACCTCTGGAGATCATCTAGTCCAACCCCCCTGCCAGAGCAGGGTCACCTAGAGCAGGTTACACAGGAACACGTCCAGGTGGGTTTTGAATGTCTCCGGAGTTGGAGACTCCACCACCTCTCTGGGCAGCCTGTTCCAGTGCTCTGCCACCCTCAGGGTAAAGAAGTTCCTCCTCATGTTTAGGTGGAACTTCCTATGTTCCAGTTTGTGCCCATTGCCTCTTGTCCTGTCCCCGGGCACCACTGAAAAGAGCCTCGCCCCATCGTCCTGACACCCACCCTTTAAGTATTTATAAGCGTTGATAAGGTCACCCCTCAGACGTCTTTTTTCCAGACTGCAGAGACCCAAATCCCTCAGCCTTTCCTCATAAGAGAGGTGTTCCAGTCCCCTAATCATCTTTGTAGCCCTCCGCTGCACCCTTTCCAGCAGTTCCCCGTCCCTCTTGAACCGGGGAGCCCAGAACTGGACACAGTACTCCAGGTGCGGCCTCACCAAGGCAGAGTAGAGGGGGAGGATGACCTCCCTTGACCTGCTGGCCACGCTCCTCTTGATGCACCCCAGGATGCCATTGGCCTTCTTGGCCACAAGGGCACATTGCTGGCTCATGGTCATCCTGTTGTCCACCAGGACTCCCAGGTCTCTTTCCACAGAGCTGCTCTCCAGCAGGTCAGCACCCAACCTGTACTGGTGCATGGGGTTGTTCCTCCCCAGGTGCAGCACCCTACACTTGCCCTTGTTGAACTTCATAAGGTTTCTCTCTGCCCAGATCTCCAACCTGTCCAGGTCTCTCTGTATGGCGGCACAGCCTTCCGGTGTGTCAGCCACCCCACCCAGCTTGGTGTCATCAGCAAACTTGCTGAGGGTGCACTCTATCCCCTCATCCAGGTCATTGATGAATATGTTGAACAGGACTGGACCCAGTACTGACCCCTGGGGAACACCACTCGTCACTGGTCTCCAACTAGACTCTGTGCCCCTAATCACAACCCTCTGAGCTCTATCTTTCAACCAGTTTTCTATCCACCCCACTGTCCATTCATCTAACCCACACTTCCTAAGCTTCCGTATGAGGATACTGTGGGAGACCGTGTCAAACGCCTTGCTTAAGTCAAGGTAGACCACATCTACCGCCCTCCCCTCATCTGTGTATTGTTTTTCATGCTGTGTTTCACGTAGCAGCGTTTTGGTGTGTTCTCGTACACGTCTCTGCAGTTTCTTTGCATTTCGACTTCTGCCACCTCTTCTGTACCATAAAAACTCAAATGGTGCTTTTACCCGTTAGATGCAGTGCTGTTTGCCAGAGTTGTGCAGCAAGCTCACAGGTACCAGAACTTCTCCTTCACTGTTCTGTCTCCTTGACAGTGTCCGTTGAAAAAAAAAATAGATAATTTTGTGATCCTATGAACTAATCTGATTTTTTTATTCCATCAATATCCTTCGATAGATTTCTTCAGTATTAATACCTTTTGTGTTTTTATAAGTTACAGACAGACTTCATAAAAACTCAGACCCAACTGGACTTCATATGCCTCAGGGCTGGGCGTGTTTTAAAGACTAGTATAGAGAGCTGTGAAGGTTAAATGGACTTCAGGAATTTAAAATGGAAAGAAGTTGTAACTTTTATGTTTATAAAGGGCAAAGTCTGTATGTTTTCATAAAAACATTGTCACCGACTCTTCAAGTAACAGAAAAAAAGGTTTTAAGTTGTTGAGGTGTTTTAACCATTTTTGAAATATTTCGTAGCTGTAATGAAATGCATGTTTTTGAGCTGAGACATTGTGTCAGGCTATACCTGGAAGAAATACTCCTTTTTGTGGAGTTTACAGTGCTGTTAGTGGAAATCTGTAGCTTCTGATCAAATATATCCTTGGTAAGAATTGCCAGTATAAAGTGTTTTTTAAGATCACTGACTTTTCACATTAAAACCAAAAATAAATAGGCTAGACATAGTGCCTGCTTAAGGTTTTGTTTGTTTGTTTTACTAGTAGGGAGGATTTGCTTTAGTCTAACTATGCAGTTTTGGCTTCATCAGTACTAACACTACCTACAAGAAATTGCCAAAGGAGTTTATAGCTCACCACTGCCGTTCTTTTAAATTTATTGCATTAAATTGATTGCATTCATCTGGTTGTAATGCATTTAAAGGCTTGATTAGTCCATGCCTAGCACTGCAAAGGGATCATGATTAGTTAACCTTTCAACTGGATTTCATAGCCTAGTATGAGCAGTAACGTAGGGAGGGACTTTTGGTTTTCAGGGCATAAAGGAACCATTGACATCGTATCAGACTACGAAATACCTGCAGGTCAGTGGTACTGGTTTGTGCCCAAGGATGCTTGGACAACCCTGTTTGTATCTACCTGTGAATTGCGTGAATTACCGTGAGAGGGGTGCTCCTTTTATCTGTGGGTTTTTTGGGGACTGAAGATACTTTGCACTTGATCATGCCACGTACTGCCATCTTAAGCAGTGATGTTACTTACACAGACCAGGGCAGAATTACTTATAAAACTAGTTCTAGGGTGAAAATGATTGCGTTGGTTAAGAACTCATGAAATAAGGTACCTGCTTGAGTCGCTTTTTGAAAGAAAATACTATTTTTGAAGAAAAATGTGACTTACAATTATTGGAGAAGTAGCATTTAGTTGCTGATGTTTATCGGTCACGGTTGCTGTTGTACCTGTTTGTCTTCACTGAGGGTCTTTGCAGTTTAAAAGGCACCAGGTTGATATTCCAGCCTGAGTCAGAAGCCGCTTTTGCAAGTTCTGTAATAGATTTCGGATGCTGCTGAATAACACTGGAATGCCATTTTGCGACATCTTTAAATAAAGATGTCACTGCTCTGTTCTGAGAGGTAGCGCGATCTGTGCAGCCGATACTCGGCACAGGGTTACTAATGCAACAACACCTTTGTTAACAACACTGGGTGTGGTGACACGATCACGCCAAAGTGCATAAAAGTGACTGGAGTTTCTGCCCTCTAAGCTGAGCTGCGGTGGATGAGTATGTGTGGTTGTTCTTAAGTTAAAGCAATGCAGAGTGAAACAAGTTACCTCACTTGTAATGTTAGAGCTCTGAGACCTTCTGTAGTAATTTAAGGCCATTTTACTCTGTGTTTGTAATGGCTTAAGAATGCATGTGTTGCATTAATGTGAGGGACAAGTGCCTGTCATTGTCTGACTGTACACATCTTTTGATTTCATGAAATTCCTCATGCCGTCATTGAGAAATACCTCATTAACCAACTTTGTCTCTTCCCAGAGTTTTTGTTGGGGAAACAAACAGCAGGGCATTTGAACTAGGAGGGATGTTCATGCAGAATCAGAAATTTCATGTCATGACTTCTGGTTCAAAACAGGGGTGACGTTCCTGACTGTATTTTAAGCTGTAGGATCCTTGACCTTGGCTACTATAACTAGCTTTTAAGCAGGAGACGTTCTCTAGCAGTCTGCAGTCAAGCTTGGAATATTTTAACATGGAGCATAACCTTTGCGCTGTGTTTTCTAAAAGGATCTTTAGGCAGAGATTTTGAAAGAGATATTCTTTTACTGTTTCAACAGTTGACCAGTACAGAAATGTTTATTCCACTTCTTGGCAGTGAGTGTTAAAACAAAGGTGTTGCTGCCTGTGTTTTGACTCAGACTGAGGGATGCGACTGCAGCTTTAGTATAGGACCTTGAAACCTAGAAGAGGAAAAAAAAAAAATCTCTTTAACATAGATAAGAAGCTCTTATGGAGCAATGTATAAATTTGCTTTGTATAAATTAATATAACAGTAGTGGCCCTAAAGTATTTTCAATTTTTTTTTTCTTAATATATATTTAAAGCATAATTTCTAATTCTTGTATATATTTTTAACTTTCCCACAGATATGCACTTATTTGGCCATTATCCAGCTCATGATGATTTCTATCTTGTAGTGTGCAATATCTGCAATCAGGTAGTCAAGCCACAGGTTTTCCAGTCACACTGCGGTAAGTGAATGTTTTCTTTCCTGAATTACAGTGCCAAACTGGCGTATGGTTCTCTTAAGAATCATTGCATACGATCATGACAGAGGCATTGCAGATACACTTTTCTGGTTATCTTGTGTTCTTTCCACAGAAAATACTAGGATGCCTGCAAATAAGCATATTTCTTGTAGAGGAAGTTTAATTAGTTCTAGAAGCTGGGCTTTTCAAGTTGAACTTGCTATACTGCATTAACCTATTACAACAAAGAAATCCTGTTCGTTAGATACTAGCTAGACTAAAGCTATTGGATTGTCTTTTATCAAAGCTGCAAAGTGAGGGCTGTGATACTGATCTACATTAACTAGAAGTTGGATGTTATGGATTGTTTTCTGATGGGATTTATGCATAGCTGTATATAGGCTTTATTTTTATATTTATCATAGAGTTTAATTTTTTACATAATTGGCATGTTGAGTCATATTTGTTAAGATTCTCTTGAAAAATGTTCATGTGAAGCTGCAGAAATGTGCAGATATTTATTTCTTAATTAGTATGACAACGGCAAGGTGACAATTTTTATGTTGATTATTTGTAAGCAGAACTACTTTAGTTAGAAATTTTTGCTATTGATTAACAAACTACTTTCAAATATTGTCTGAAAAACTTCATCCCAAGGTCTGGTTTATTTATTACTTATCCAGCGTTTTATTTTTTATTTGTCCAGTAGTTTGTTTATGTGGTGGGTTCCTTGGGTTTGTTTTTTGTTTGGTTTTTTTTGTTTTTTTAAAAGATTGCAAAATGTGACTGGAATGGCTAGCTTTGCATGAGGTTAATCAAATTCAGTTTAATCAAATTAACTTGAAGGTGATTGCGTAATAGTGAAAGGTAGCTAGTACTGAGGATAGAATCAATTAAAAACATTAAGAAAAAAAAAAAAAGACCCAGCAAGATTTTCCTTGCCTACATAGAACAAATAAATTTCACAAATCCTGTGCCCCTTTCGGTCTTCTTGGCAGCAAAGCAACACAGTAAGGAGAAAATATAAGTGGGATGAACAGAAAATATAAACATTTATTTACTTTTTAAGAGATCTTACCAAAATATTACATTGGGTTTCTATGGATGGACTGCTAACAATCAACCAGGAGCAACTGCATTCACGTTGAAAGGCAGCTGCACGAGTTACCGCTACCTTTGGCCTAGATTGAAATAATCATGAAAAAATGGTAATAGTGGAATACAGCATTTATATCCAGTGAATAAGAAAAGGTCTGAAGTATTAGTGTAGTGGGAGACGGACTTATTAATTTAATGGTGGGGGCAGGTGTTAATTTCAGTGTTTTAACAAGCCGTCTGTGATTTTTTTAAAAATTTGTTCCTTGCCCTTAGTCATATGTGGTTTCTTCCTGCCCAGCTTCAGGTGTCTTATGGTTCTTTCAGAGACAGAAAAGTTACTCTCCATATGGTCATAGGTGCATTGGGCACCATGAACATTGAATTGGTGCATTAAGAAAAGATCCACTACAGAACAGAAGAACCCATGTAACACCTTGCTGTAGCCTTCTGTAGTTGTACTGCTTGCTGGGTGTGACCTTCTGGTCTGGGGAGCAGTATGAAAGTTGGTCCTGTTTTTGTGTAGGCAGCATATAGAATGATGTTTCTTCTAGATAAGAGTAAAGTAATCCATGTTAGAAGGAACTTTTTGAGCTCTTTGGAAGTAACAAGTTACCATCAGTGTTAGTGTTTTACCTGTAAACTGCAAAGATCCTGTGAGTCACTTGTCTTTTTTTCTTTTTCTCTTTTCTCCGTTATTCCACTATTTGTACAATTCCTTTTACTTCATCTTCATTATCGCAATCCTCTTAGACTGAACAAGTGAGCATTAAATTCTGAATTGCTTGATTTAAGAGCCTAAGGTCAATAAAGACTTTAAAAATAAAAGTAGACTGTATTAAAAGAAATGGAGAATACTGAAAATAATTCACCACAGATGTTAGCTCTTGAAGATTGTCCTTAATCTAGTCAGACTTGTTTCAGGAAAGGTATACTGGAATATTGCTGAAAGGCCTGTGGAAGAGCTTTGTATAGATAAAATATTGTGTTTTAAAGAAGAAACAGAAATGGTGATGTACTAAAACCATGCAAAAGAAGTTTTAGAAGAGAAGGTTTCTTCGAGATCTTGTCAATTGTTGTAAAGTAACTAATAATTTATTTTCAAAAAATTAATCTGTTAAAAGTACTACATCTTGTATAAGAGACACGCATCTACTAACATATAGTGGTTTTGATAAGAAATGAGTAAGACCTAAAGAAGAGCTACACATGGATCTTAGTAATTGATCTGTCTGGTGAGAAAATTATAAAAATCTTGCATTAGAAAACAGATCAACTGAGAGCTGCTTGTGGCTGAATAACCTCTCACTGGGTATGTTATGGTATCAATAGTCCACTGAGAAAGGTCCGGAGAAGGCTTCATTTGAGACATTAGTTCTGGCTGCATTGGGCTTTTCTGTGAAGCAGGAATATTTAATTTTCAGTTTTATGTAGCGTTTTATCACTCGTTGGACACAACCTATTTGGTGGATCAGATTTTGTTTAATTAGTCAGGACATGCAGCGGTATACCTGTAAATTCAGTGATGCTGTCAGTAGACTTTGAGGTAGTTTAGACTATCATATTTACCATAAAATGCAGTATTTTACATGTCTTGAATTGCAGCTTTAAAGTCGTAACAAAGACAGTGGAATGAGAAAGCATTAGAAGCCTCTACTGTTTTTTGGCTCTTGAAGGCTGCGTCATGTGGAGTCTCTATTGCTACTGACAAGGACTTGTAGAGATCTATCCCAGAGTCTCCCACAAAGTGTGGTTTGTTACTAATATCCCTGGTAAGATCCAGTCCATATTCTCTCAGTAAGGATTTAGGTCCGTGCCAGACACGTGCTTTATGTTTCTAGGTTCCCTGTATTGTAACGTGAAGGTCTTGGCTTTGGAACAGCACTGGAATGCTTAGTTTAGCAAACGTTTTTGTAACACTTCCCTTGAGCCCTCGCTGGCATTTGCCTTTCTCCAGAGCCTAGGAAGACCCACTGTTTCATTTGTCTCTAATTTCAGACATGTGGCAGCCATCCTTGATGGCACTGGGAAGTTGTGAAGATCATAGAGCCAGATGTTATTTAACTTTTAAGGGTTTGATTCCTAGAATATCAAGCAGAAAAAGAGAAAAGTCTGGTGGTGGTTCAGGCTTTTTTAATGGGAGGCGATGCATCATGCAACCTCAAACCAGTAGAAATCGGGAAGGTAAAAGAAGAGATCTGGCTAATTAGAGGACTAACTTGCTGAACTTGAGAGTCTGTAATAAACACAACATAAAACTCAGTGTTGCAAAGTAGTAGATCTTTCCTAGCCTCAAAGTCAGAGAAATACTGAATTATTTTTAAGAGCAGTTTCACGTCCTTGTATCTGTGGGATAAACATTTATATCCATTTGTGAGGATTAAATCATTTATGTACATACGGTGTAAGCCCAACTGAAAGAGAGACTTGCTGTTACAGGCTGCTGGATCAACTATATAAATCAAATAATTTCTTGAGGTCATTCAGTATTATTGTGCACTTAGAAAATAGTATATCGTAATGTTGTCAACAATAGGGTTGAAATAGTGTTGCTTGTGAAGCCAGTTCTTCTGAGTAACTTGTTGCAGTGGTGTACAATGTCTTAGATTATTTTTTTTAATGTGTGAACATGTAGTTGTGTTTATTTCTCCATGAAGTAGTTTGAAATGACAAGTCAGTCTAGTTATACAGCTTGTAGCATTACTAAGTGTATTTGGCATGTGGGGAATTTTAGTTTTGAGACTTTGTTCTCAAATGATGACTTCAATGAAGACGTAGAGCACTTCCTGGGACACCAAAGACACAGTATTTTAGTATCCCTGAAGTGCCATAATGTTCTTGCTGTTTGGGGTTTTTTCTCCAATGTATCTGTTTTCTAGAAGATTTTTAGAGTGGCAGCCTACGCTGAGCTCTGTCCATGTGATTTCTGTTAACTCCAGTTCTGTGACAGTCTGTCTGTTACTTGTTTAGATGGGACCCGTACCATTTCCCAGGAGATGTTTCTATTTTCCTTTGGCCCCAGAGAGAGTAAAGCTTCATATTCTTATACTGCATTGTCCTTTGCTAGACTAAAGAGCATCAGGTACAGTTCTGGTTATTTTTCAAAAAAATGTTCCATACAATAATAGTCTCATTAATGTTGGTCTTTTCCTGTTGAAGGGAAAGTCTGTCATAAAAGGTAGCTCTGGCACAGTGAAGAACAAGCAGTGTACATATAGAAAGCTTGTCAAAACATCTTGACTTTTTATTTTAATATAAGGAAATAAATTAATGATGGGAAAGTGTTAAAAATAAAACTGGGGGGAAGGGGTGAATTAGCCAAGCTAAATAATGCAGCTTGGTTAAACAATAACTGCAATACAATCATCAAAGAAAGTTTCCAAACATAGTCTGGAACAGTTTCCAAAACTGCAGAGGGTATGTTAATGAACTAAATAGTTAACATCCTCATTTGATGAAGTTGTAGCATACAGAGGAAAAGAATTTTGCTTCGTCAAGGGGATATGACTGTGAAGATCTCTTCTTTTGCTAATTCCCTTTTTAGAGGCTTGTTGCTATCTATCCTGCCTGTCTCTAAGGTTATTGTAACAGGCTTCTAATTAAGAAGTAGAAATTCTTCTTCCTTAAAATAAGAAAAAAACCCTACTGTTGATTTTCGTTACTTCTGAGTTATAAATTCTTGGGTTGACATCCTCATGTCCTTACGAAAGTTGGAAAAGGATATTTCCTTTTTATATGTCTATTTGGCTGTATAAGCATCATTTAAAAGAAAAACAACCTAGAAAGTAATGGGGCACTGAAGAATATAAATAAATTATTTTCCCTTCCATATCATAATTATTTTCCTAAGAGAAGTTATATGTTTTGAATTACTCAGACTAGCTATTTTACATTGTACTAGTTGTGCGTTACAATTTAATGAACCACAATTAAAGACAAGAAGGCTGAGCTTACAGTATGAATAAGAATGATTTGCTTTCTTAACATGAGCTGGAACATTACTAGCTGGCATCTTTTTTTGCATAAGGATTTTGATATCACTGGTATCACTGTCACATTGGATGGATTATTCTCAGTTTTTATATTATTTTCAATTATTCAGTACCTTGTTTTATATTCAATACAGCTGTTTGGGATTTTATAATTGTTAATATTTTATCCATTGCATTTGACCTTTTACTGGGGGGAGTGCACTTGTGCCCTTCAACGATAATGGCATTTTGAGTGATTCTTCTTCTGTTACTGCAATTTCCTTTTTTCACAGCCTTGTCAAAACTTGTTATATGATATCATTGTTGATTAAATAACTTTCTGGTTGTCACATGGTTAGGTTTCGTTGCATAAAAGAATTAAAATAATGAAAATTATTCTCATCATCTGTCCCTGTCCCCAGCCCCCCCCCGCCTTTTTGTTAAATGTGGAAATATTAGTAGCTACACAGACAAGAATCTCAGTTGTTTTTTTCTTTTGGTGGGGGTGGGGGGTAGAAGGAATTGAATGTTTTGTGTGTACCTTGTTTGTACTCTTTAACTTGTGCAATTGCCTAGGATACAATGATTTGTCTGTAACTTTCATTTCCATTACTTTGCATTGGAAACTCCTAGTAGCTGAAAGCATACAAAAAATTGGCTTTAGCTTTACAGTCTTTCTGTCAGAAATCTTGTTCTTGAGACCAAAGTACAGCAGTGGCATAACCCTTTGTCTCCTGTCTGCGATGAAAATCTAAGCTGTAGTTCCTGCAATGGTACAGGCAGGTTACGTGGGTCTGTCATGTCCATGTCATTCTAAGTTCTCCGAGCCCAGTGTAATGGCAATAGCTGTGAAACTGCCGTCACAAGCCATCTTTTGTGCCATTCCTGTAGAACTTAAATAGTACATTGTTGCATGGACAATCCAGGTAGAGCGATTATTACCCTTAAGAGGCAAAACTAAAGCAGCAGTTCTTTGAATTAATCTTTTCCCTATATATTCTTGGAGTGCTGTATTTTTAGACCATCAGAGCAATTCTTGAGACTCTGAATAGGTACAAAAAGGCAAAATCTGTCTTTGTTTAGTCCTTGGAGAGACCAGCTCTATATCCGAACTGTTGATAGACTCTGTCCAGACTCAGAAGAGCACTTAGATGCATAAAAAATAACCAAATGACATTTTAATACATGATTCAAATGAAGCAATAAATAAAAATCCTTCTTAGCCGCTTGTATGCATGAGGGTGTTGTTCACTTCAGTATTGTCCTCATCCAGGACTGCAAACAGCTTGTTTTCTTCATATGTGCCCTGGAGAAAGTTCAATGAAAGACACGTTGACAAGGCCATGTTCATTCAAGAAAAATGAGAAAGAAATCCTGCCTTCTCTGTAATTGCTTGTCCAGGAAGCAAGAGATTTGGATTTAGTAGCCTTACCATCTAAGAACTATTCTCTCATCTTCCGCCTTCTAGGAGATGAAAATGTCCTACCCACCAGGAACACCATAACCCAGGCTAAAACAGGACCAGCACATGCTTTTTGCATTGGAGATGTATCAGACAAAGTAAACCTGAATGTAGAGAGTAATACCCAGATCCAAGGGGTGGACTGTGATAGGGACTGAAAAATGTGCAGCTGATGTTCAGAGCAACAGCAAACGTAACATGTCTTCACCTTGCAGGCTGCTGAGATCTGCTGGAGGCCGAAGGAGTCTGTTGTGTTTTCATTCTTAGTCTAGCCTGTGAATTAAAAGTGGAGCTCTGTTCAGACCTGCTGACCTGCTTGCTTAGAAACAAGTAGCACAATATTTGATAGGGTTGGCTTTTTTATATTTTCTGCTATCATCCCACTGCTTAAACTGCTTTCTACTTTGTTGTTATTGATTTACCATCAGTGACAGAGCCTAAAAGAGAGAAGTTCAGATATAGAAATAGATATGATGTATAGAGAGTTACGAGGTGTAAGTAGGAAGCTGACAACTTCCCATAGATAACTTCTGCACTTCAAAGAATCACCCTAGGTTGGTGTGTCAATAATTGAAAATTTCTTCATTCAAAAGATTCTTTGAATGAGAAAGCAGGAACATTTTGGCAGCATTGAATCCCAAAGGATTGCACGTTGGGGAGCAGTGAGTATTCAGCAGAAGAAAACGTTCAGCAGTGAAGAGAATGCTACACATGTATGCAGTTGCTATTGAGCATAGTAACCTTTCCCCTCCCGGTCCCCCTTAATCTAGGCCTATGTATGAAATTGGAAGTCTGGAAGTAAAACATTGATTAATTGTCTTTTCCCTATTTTTTTTCTATTAAGTTTTGCCTTTACAGTGCTTTGACTGTGCTGTAATTTTACAATGCTGATCTTAAACAAATCAACATAGTAAGGAGATCGAAAGAGTAATAATGACACTGCAAGTGTATTGTTCTAGTTTACACATATTTCCTGTCATTATAAATTAGCTTATGTCTAGTGTATTCATTGATAGTATTTGATTAGTGAACCCTTTTGTATTTTTTTAACTTCATATAAATTGTGGTAAATGATGCATACATACTTGAACTGGATGTTGTTGTCATGGCATTGATGGGAGATACATATCACTTAATTTCTTTCAGTCAAGATTTTAATAGAGATGTAGTTTTAAATAGTAACCAATAAGGATTTCTTTTAAGGAGTGTCCATTAATAGAACTCAGCTGTTGAAGGTTGACTGCAGCATTAGGCTTAAGTTTAATCTCCTACATACTATAATTTACAGGGCTGTGTTTAGTGCGTTATTCTTCCAGCTGCTTCACTCATGGAGAGATGGGGGTTGTAATAGTGGGGGAGAGGGGAAAGGAATAGTGAAAATTTTCCATCATAACCTGTAAAAATCTGGCAAAATTAAAAATCAGAGTATTTGGCTTGAAGTTTTTCACAGTGTGTCTTGCTTGGTCTGAGTAAGTTGAATGTCTTCGATCTTAGAGAAAGAATGTTTTTTAAAATAATTTAAAAAAATAAACTTCATGGTCCTATTCCTAGATAGAAGTCCAAAACAGAATTAAGAGCTTTTTGAATTCACTGTTTAGAAGTGTTTTGGCGAGTAAAAGATAAGCAAGAGGAAATCCTTTTTTATATCAAATTGTGAAACACTGTAAAGAAGGAAAATTTGATGTGGAATCTGAATTTGCCAAAGGCCCAAATAAGAAATCATTGTTTCTTTACTGTATTCAAAAGTATAGAAGTGTTAAGATCAAGTCTCTTTTCTCTGCTCTCTCTTTGCTTATCCTGCATGTGATCAGGCAAGGAAAAGGTGGTGGAGTTTTTGAGGGTAGGGTGTGGGGTTTTTTGGTAGTACTTTTACTCTACATGTGTTACAGAAGATAATTAATATTTGGATTAGTCACTATGAAATATTAGAAGATCCATTTCAAGTCTGTAGAAGTCTTGCCTGCATATGACCCTGCCTATTGAAAATGACTTTTAGCAGTTGTCTAAACATTTTGGGTTTAGTTAATTTTCTAACTGTTGCAATTTCTACTATTTTATCATTTAGCAATTGCTTGCAAATCATATTACAAGTTTAGGAACTTCTTGCTCTGCTTGTAATAAAATTTTTACTATAAGCAGACTCATAAAATTGATTCTCGTCCCTTGACTATTGACTTTTCCCAAAGGAAACAGCAGCAATTTTCGGGTAGTGTCTTCTCTAGCAGCTGAACATTTCCTGTGCTGTGAGTTGTGGTTGCTGAGTCTGCATGTGAGTTGTCAGGTGAGGCTGGAGGTGCAACTCATCTTGTGCGTTCAGGGCTCCCTTCAGAGCTGGAGAACCAGGCCAGGGAGGAGGTTGGATGACCCCAGAATATACCTCTGGTCCTCACAGCTGCCAGGATTAGACTGCCTTGTTATGTAGAATGGTGAGTGGAAATAAAACTGGAATGGCAGTTTGTTCCTTTACAGAAGTACTACTTCGGATAGTCTGAAAAATTGCCTTCCAACAATGTTTCTGTTGCCTTTTCTAACATCTGTATGCCACTTGGGGTGCAATGGGGAAGACAAAAGTCCCTTGACGTGCAGGAGGATGATAGGATAGTCATATGTCCTTTTCCAAAGAGGTGCAATAGAGAGCAATTGAAATAAATACCCAGCTGTAGTTCAAGAGCTTTTTGTTTTTTTCAAGTTGGAAGTACTTATATTAAATGCCTTTCACAACTAAATATTTTTTTAATTTGGTATTTAAAAATTCCTTATTTTTTAGTAGAGGGAAATCTCAGATGTGATAAACTAGCTAGTACAACGCTTGCAAATCTACTTTAGATACTTTTTCCACAATGTTCAGTAATAATATTTATCACAGGTTTTGTATACCTTCTTAATTTTTAAAATATTTCTTCTTGTGTATTTTAATATTTTTTTTTTCCTCTAGTATGCAAGCATGTTTGTCACAGCTCCATGTTTAAAATCTAGTGATTTCTATTTATTTCATTGTAATTGTAGTACACAACCTCTTGGTACATGACTAGTGCCAAATCTATTCAAAACATTTTATTTGTATGCATAAAATACTGTACTTAAAATGATGATCATTTCAAATATAGCTGAAGCTCCGTGTGTTTTCCCATTTCACAATCCTGTAGTGATTCATATAATTATCTTAATAGCTTATTGCTATTCTCTTTAACTGGTGATATTAATGTAATAATTGTCATATTAAAATCTAAAATATTGAATTAGGCCTTGTTCTAAAATATATTTTATTATTACAGATAGGTTAGACACACGGTAGGCTTCTGTTTTCAAAATAAAATTATTTGCATTAATCTAGATAGATTAATGAAATTACATTCTACAAGGCGTAATGAAAGAACTGTTTAAAATGTTAGGCAAATGGTGATGGGCAGCTTGTTCACCTCACTACATGTATATTTTGATTTTTATTCAATTTCAAATTCCTGCTTTAGCTTCCTGCCCCCAAACCTGCCTAATGTTAAGATGCCAAAATAAAATTTATGAAACTTGCCTTATTAGCTATTTATGTTTATGAGACTAGCGATGCTGTTAACCAGGAACATTTTCTTTGACTAGTGTTCTGGGAAATAACGGATTTCCCCCACCTTTTTGAACAGGGTTCTTGTTTCTGTGACATAATCTTTTATCATGCCTAGCATCTGCTCTGCAACTAGTGAAGTATCCCTAATACCATACTTACATAAAATATCAAGCATTGTATATGAGAAATGTGTTTAAGGCAAGCATTAATGTATCATTATTTGATACATCTGCTTTTAATTTGTTCCCTGTGTTGTATAAGGTATTCTTTTCACGAGTATCCATCAATGTTGTGCTTTCATAATTGTGTAACTAGAGAACTTCTGAATTTTTTTAAATCTAGTTTTAGGTTTGAGATTGCTGATTGAAAAATTGTTTTATTTTTTAATTCAGTTTGCTAGGAGAAGGATTGGCAGGGGGGAGTCTCATTTTTGGTGCCGCTTTTGCCTCAAAATACTGAAGCAGGAATACACCTGTGCAAGCTAAAACATGGACCAGTAATTGGCCAACAATACTGAAAAGGTCTACAGTGATTATATGTGTTTCAGATTGCCTGAATGTGTGTTTGATGGTGATCGGGTTGCATGAACTGTGGCGATCAGTGCATCCTTATGTGTACTTTAAGCTTTTTCAAACTTGCAATAGTAATGTGGATGTCCAAATGAGTCTGAAGACAAGTGTTTCTCATTCTGTGACCTTAGGCAGATAAAAACTGGAAGGTATGATGAAAAAAAATGCTTCTGAATGTGGCTAGGACAACAAAGATTAGTTTGCTGTTTAAATATATCTTTTTGTCACTGCCTGATGCCAGATGCATTTAGTGGGAATGCTGAAATGAGCAGTAAAGCTTTTCAGCATTTTTGCATGGGCAGGAAAGACATGGTCAGGAGCAGACGGCTAAGGCTGTGGAGAAAAGTGCAGTGCGGAACTGCATGTTTAGTACCATGAATATAGAAATGGTGCAGCAAAAAATTTAACCTTGAAAAGAAGAGTCTGTTGTTTGTCATTGTGCTGCTAAACAATTTTGTTGACCCGAAGTTATTTTAAAGTTAACGGAAACTTGAGAGCTGTGGGGTCCTGTGGAAAGCATTCTCAAAACTTAGGTATACGCTGTGTGAAGAAATACCTCCTTTTTTAGTTTGTTTTTGAACCAGCAATGAACAATCATTTCCTGTCCACCTTCATAACAGTGTGCATCATAACCCTCCTCTGCCATCACTTGTCCAGTTTGACAAGTCCAGATCTGTCCAACTGTCACTCTTGTAGAGACTCTCCACGTCTTTGCTATGTGCTTTTTGTATCTTGCCGAACTCTTCTAAACCATTTTTGAAAGGAGGGAGCAGTGGCATGATGTGCTGTATTCCTTGCCTAACATTTGGTTTGCCTTTTTGACCACTATAGATCATTGAGATGATAATTTCATAGAACTGTTACGAGACCAGTGTCTCATTACTGTGTAATAATGATTCAGAGAGCATCATTTTGTATATAAAGTTAAGATTAGTTTCTTCCATGTCTGTCACTTTACATTTCTCTACATGGAATTTCATTAACTACTTTATTATACCATCCAGTAATGTTAGGTCTTTCTATAATCTGCTGATTTTTGTCTGTAGTACTCTGAGTAATTATATACCAAAGATCTTGTTCTCTCATTAACCACCTTCCTTTTTGGATCATTTCTGAATATGTTGAATAGTTCAGGCCCTAATGCAGACCCTTGCATGCCACTGCTGAAATTCTTTCTTTGGGGACCATTTTTACCCTCTTTTCCTTGCCCTGTAAGTAGTTTCTTAGCCTTCGGGTGGGGGGTTGGAACTCTGCTTGCTGTCTCACAGCAGTTATTTTTCCTTTAAGAAATGTAAATATACGGCCTCATTTCACTTGGAAATTTAAGTTGACTGTGTCAATTGGATTTCCCTTGTCCACGTGTCCCTTTTTGCCTTCCAGAACATTTGTGACTCATAACAGTCTAACTACACTCTCTTCCCCAATACATCGTGCTTATCCGTATGTACGCTGACTTGGTTGCTTCTTACAGCTTCTACCCCTCTGGCTTGGATACGTTTCAGACTTGCTATTCTCCATTTCTTTGGGCTTCCCCACATATTGATGTTGCCTTCTGATCTTCAGGTACAAGGTGGTTTTCAGTGAGAGGCTTTGCTTGCTCGTTAATAGCTCAGTAACGGCATCCATGGGTTCTGGGAAGCTCCTGGATGAATATGGATGGTCCGGCTCTGTTAAGCCTCTTTGCAGCCTCCTCTGCTACTGCCTTAGTTGGAGACAGGAACTCCAAGTCCTTTGGAGCTTCTGGACCATGAAGGTCATTTTTTTCAGGTCTAGAAATTAAGAAAAGTTTTATTTATGCATATGTGTCTATGTGTGCATGTGCATTTCTGTATGTGTACATATATATTGTCTGATCAATCCATTGCACCCAGAATGTAATTGTATCCTTAATTCTGGAATAACTACTAGGGAGCGGTTTATTGACACTTCTTAGTTAGGTGTGTTTGGAAAAAATGGGATTTTTTTCTGTATCTAGCTGAAGAAGAAAACACACAGGTTTTTCACATTAAAGAAATGGCTTGGCTATAACAAATTTTTCTCTCATTTTCTTACCAAAATAAATTTCATGCCCATAGAGGTGAAGTGTTGCACTTGGCCTGAGCTAAATCTTTCTTCTAGGAGACTGGAGAAAAAACAGACGAAATGAAAGTCTAGGTCTCAAAATGATTTCCAATCCTTTAGACATTAGTGTGGAGATTAGAACAGTTAGTGTGCAAAGTGGGACATCCTATTTACCCTTTTCTTCCCTAATCTGAGGAGAGTTGAATCAAGAGCACCTCAAGCAGGCTAGCTGGTATCAATGGGTGTTTGTAATCACTCACGTGGCCTTGTGTTCTCCTTACCGTAAAGAAATGCTGATGGGAACTGGGGTATCTTATCTGCCAGGGAGTGGTGGAACAACTCTGCTTGCAAGGCTTTGCCCGCTTCTCCGATTGCGTGTTTTATATGGAAAAGGAATGGAAAGGATTAAGAGAGCCTCAGAATTAGCCGCAGGCTGAGGGACCGGGAGCTTCTCTACTGGAAGACTCAAGTTCAAGTCTACACTGATTTCTTCTCTCCTATTGATGTTTTTGTTTTGCATAAAATAATGAAATAGCTGTTGAACAGGGTAAGAGTGAGAGTTAATCCCTAACTTTTCACTTGGGATCCAATCTGTAGTTCAGGAAACATGTTTATAAATGGCTCAAATAATTTCAGCAGGAGGGAGGGAGAGCAAACTGCCTCGACGCCCTTCACAATATTTTGGCCTTGTAGTTAGAGCCCTCTTCTGTGGAGGGGAAGATTTGGGGTCAGATTGATTACAGGAAGGTGAGTGCTTTAATCAGGGAAGTACTCATCTAGCTGGAGTTCACCACCTTTCTCTTGTTTAGAGACTTAGCACTTAAATGGCTTTTTAATAAAAAATAAAAATTAGAAATATTTAGTATTTTACCAGTCAGAATTTTAAAAACAAATCCACTCTCTGAACCAAGTCAAAGTGGTTGGTCATAAAAGAGAAATAAAGCCAGTCACACAATTGTCAGAGAATTGTAAATTGATATTTGGGGGAAAAAGCCATAATGATATCAGCTCCTGTGTTTGTTGGATCAGTGATAACTACTGATGTGTCCTGAATATGAAATAATTTTGAGGACAGTCAGGATGCTCAGACAGCAGTTACCAGCAGTGGGTGGGTTGACAAAGCCTGAGCCTTCACTTACGATTCGTCTGTCTCATCGCTGCACAGCTCATGTCCCGTCGGTCTGGTGGCTGTGGAGAGCTATGGGCTATACATGCACTGAGTTAAATATTCCCTAACACATGGCATCATAGTACCCCAGGTGCCCTGTAACATTTGCCCTATTTGGGTCAGGGTTTTTTTTTTTTCTTGCAAAGAGGTAAAAGGGGAAAAACAAAAACAAAACAAAAACCCAACCCACAAACCAAAAAAAAACAGCCCTTGATATTTTCCCCGAAGATCAGAGGAAGGACATGCACAACGGCATTACCCACAACCCTGGCGCCACAGTTCAGATTTCCCAGCTTGGAATCCTGGGGGCTGTGAAAAATTCATCTAGTGTATGTTTGTCAGACTTGGGAAAAACTGGAGTATTTTTGGGTTTCTTCTCTTCCATGGCCCAGATCCTTACTGCTCCTTATCTGGCAGACTGGGAATAAATCGGAAAAAAATTGGCCTCTCTTTGCATTTGAAAAGGTGCAAGAATGAAAGGTCAAGAGCAATGCTACAGCAAGGAACGTGCTTAGCAGGGTTTGGGGTTTTTTTAAGGGAAGTAGGAAGAGAGGCGGGTTAGGATATTTTCATATCCAGTCCATGTTACGTTCACAGCTTTCACTCTAGTTTATTTTTAAAAACTAGAGAAACAAAACAACAAATACTGGACTACCATGTCTCACACACATTAGTAGTTTTGAGATCACTACAATACCTATTCAGTCATTCCCCAATTTTGGAGTTCTTGGAAACAGACAGTGGAAAAAAAAATTTATCTTAGAGTTAGCGTGGGTCAAGTGAAGATCTTGCCTGTGCGTGCTCTGAGGTCATTCCTCTTTGACACTTCGTGCCAGTTTTATCCACGTGCTTTCCTGCCTTCCCATTGCAGTTCTCTCTTAGCACTCGCAGCAACCGGTTGTGGAGAGGCATAAGGGAACAAAGCTGAATTGTTGCTTCTGCCCCTAATTTGAGGATGCCCGGTCATCTTTCTCCCTTGCGGTTCTAAGATCTGTCAGTGAAACCTGGCAAAGCTGGCTTCAGTCTCTTCTGCTTTGCTTTCATCCACAGAGAGCGATTCAAGTTACTCAGTAGCCCCTGTGCTAGGACAGTTTTATTTCCAGTTGCTTATCATGTGGTGCAATTATATTAAAGAATTACAAAGTTGTTGCCAGCATTTGAACTAGCAGCACTGTTTAAGCAGACAACTTGGCTTTGGTTTTGTTATTTAACTGACAGGTATGGATGTGACAATTCTAGCTAGATAGTTTCACTGAGATGAAACAAAATTCAAATAAATGTTACATAGAGCTTCAAGTATCATGGTTTCAAAAGCCAGCTGTCGAAACAAATGCATTCAGCTGAACACTTAAAAATTCAGTTAGCTTAATGCAAGACTTTGTTTTAACCATTAGTTATTCATTGAGTTTTTGATCCATAGTTCCATTTTATAAAATAACAGAAATGTTTTCAGTTTTTAAACTATCTTAGTTGAATGTCATTTTAGTAGAATTGTCTTGTGTCTTGGTTTTGTTTTTTTAAAGTTTGGTGTTTAATGAGAAGTTGGATTGATTTTATTTCTTTGATTTTATTTTTTTTAAAACATACATATGACACAAAAAATAAAACAATGTAATTATTTTCTTTAGTGCTTAAGGAAAGTTAGAACATCTACTGGAAAGTTCTGATTAATGGCAAAAGAATATACGTACGCCAGCTGACGCTCTGCAAGCAGAGTTGCACAATATCAACTGTTAAGCAAGTAAAACAGGTGATGCTTTTACATGTTTATGATCTAACAAAACTGCCATCTCTGCTGATGCAGCGTATCACACCTTTACTTTGCAGCATTCCCTTCTTTAGCTTTGGCAAATAGAAACTGTACTCCTCTCAGATCTACCCAAACAGAATTTGGAGGGGTCCACTACTATTTTCATTTTTTGAAACCTCTTTTATGAGAAAATCTCCTTGAAAAAGTATTACAGCCTTCTTAGTTTCCATTAACATAATCATCTGAAACTTGTGTGCGTGTCTGTGTAAGATTCAGCTAACTGAAGATCTGACCTGGGCATTTTATGTCGGTGAAGGAAATGGATGCATAAAGCGTGTCTTAACTCAGCTTTACAAAGTGTACCTTTGGAGTTACATTGGATGTCAAGGTAGCATTTTCTTTGTGGTCTTCTTGTATTTTGTGTTCTTATGTGTCTGTACAGCATCTGCTTAAACTTAAGGTGATGTTAATTTATAAAGTATAAGTTGTAAGCTGTTTCATCACAAGTAATCTTACTGGGCAGTCCACACAGCAAAGATCTGAAGGTGTTCATTCAAGTGCATCTTCTGTCTCCTCTAAAACTGGATATAATATCAATATGGTGTCTTTTTTGATACACACGTGTCTGTGAAGCTGATAGAATTGATGTTTGTTTTACTGCCAGTAGAAAAACTATTAAGTAAGTGCGGGGAGTTGTGACACAGGAAGGGGTCAGACCCTTGCTTCATTCAAAGAGGAAGCTGCTTGCTCCTCAGTGTGTTGCAAATCGTGCTGTGCTTTTAAAGGCTCTATTTCACCCTGCCTGGCCCTGCTGTTTTTTCTTTTCTTTTCTTTTCTGCTTTTTTTTCTTCTTTAAACTACGATTCTTTTTCTTAGTGCAGTTCACATAAGATGTTTGCACTGGTTGAGACAGCATCAGTATTGACCTAAGCTGGTTTTACTGGTTAACGTTTGCCCCTCTCATTTTTCTGATGTGCTTTGCTTTAAAGCTCAGCTTCAGCTGAACCACACAAATCAGTCCCAGTTATTTTTTAAAATGTTCCTTTTAACGGTTAGTTTGGGGGAGGTTGATTTGTTCTTGAATAATTCAACCCTTCAAGCTGAAGGACGACAGATATAGCACAGGCATGTTACGTTAAGCAGGTAGAGCTGGCTTCTTTGAGATCCCCTTGGTTAGCAAGATGTGTACTGGTCTTGTTTGGGAGAAATGGTTTTGGAATTCTGAGTTTCTGCCAAGAACTTCCATGTAAGTTTTCTAAGATTTGATAAAATTGAGTGGCCACAGCGCTGAGATAGTGCCATTCCTTGCATGCTTGGAGGAAAAAGTGCGGTCAACGTAATGTTAGGTGATGCTACTTTTTACACCTTTGGAGGCTGCAGTGGTTGTATTAAGTGTCTGATTCAAATCACCTGAAGATCCTTCTGGAAATTTTGAAGCATTTTCTATTGTTGTCTAAAAAATAAAGTACACCTATTTGCAAAAACTAAACTTTTTTTACTAAGAACAAGATGTTTAATTAGGTCATCTAGAAGTATGCATACGAAGTGTTGCTGAGTGAAGCTGTAGTAATTAATAACTTGTTTAAACTGAAGAATGACAGCTATGCTGAGTATTGTATAGGAAGCTGTGCTGTGGCTTAAAATACCTTTTGTCTGATGATTTATCCATAAAATGGGAGAATGTTGAAATTTCAAGAATCATTATTATTACAAAAATAAGATCTTATCATGTCGGCTTTGCACATATTGTCATGTGCTATGGACATGGAGACCTAGGCTTACCTGTCTTTAGGTGAAGACAGTGTAGACATCTATACGTGAGGTAGTCATTCAGTGTTAGCTTTATGTGAGTGATAGCAAAGGGAATTTTTATATAATTACACTGACATTTAGCAGCTTATTTTAATTATATTAAAAAATACTACAGGAGGAAAGGCTGGGCAGATTATTTGTTTTGTTGCTTTGTATTTTCACTGCGATGTAAGAGTATCTGCGTTGCCTTCCCTGCACGCGTTCCTTTCTATGCAGTGCCTCCCCCACGCTGTGGGACTCAGCTGGCCGAGCAGCGCCTCTCCCCATTAGTCATCATTGCCTTCCCTAGCACTGTGTGCACAAAAGTAATTCTTTAAAGCAGTCACTCGTGCTTCATTTTTTTTAAAGCTTATTCCATCATACATCACTGCAGTAGTACCTTCTTGTAAGCATGGACCAAATCTTGGTCTCTAAGCACAAGCAGTTTTATGTGGAATAGAAAGATACATTGCAAATAAATCACTGCTCACTGCCTTTAATCTAGTTTCAAAATTGTTTGACTTTTGCCATTCAAACACAGCTTCCATTCACGTGTTTGGGAAGCTTTTGAAAGCATATGAATGGTAATTTTCCCAGTTTTTCTGGAACTTAATGTAGTTAACTTCCAGCAATGCCTGCAGCTGGTTGCCTAATAAAAATAACTTGCGTTCCTAGAAACATTAGATCGTACTGATGGCAAAAATGACCGAGCAATTAGAGTGCAACCCATACTGTTACATTAAAATATGTTCTGTCTTAGTCAATATTAATCTAAGGCAAAAGATTAACTGCAGTGATGTTTAGTAGTGTTTTTATCAATGTGGAGTAGCCATTTACAGAAAAGTTCTCATGTTGTAGCAGTTTGCTCTTTTAACTTTGATTACAGGCCATCTATTCTTACGTTATCAAAAGGCTTCCTGATGTCTGTTGCTTTAGTGATTTCTGTTTCTTTAATGTGTGGAATATTCATATAATGTTACAAGAAATGCAATCACTACTTTGCATGTTGCGCAAATGAACATTTACATCTTCATGCTTAACAGTGTTATACTGTCTTTCCTACTGGTTTTTCTTTTGACAGGCAACCTATGTTTTATTTATCCCATGCTGACTTACTGGTTTTAGTGTAGTGAAAATTTTGTTTTAACGTAGAACTTAGTTTTAAATGTAGTGAGTTTTTTTTAATTATCAATTTAACTTAAGAAATGGTTTTTAATTAACTACAAGAAAAAAAATAAAAAGTGCAACTGTTGTATTTCCGGTTCATCTTTTATTTGAAAACTTTGGGGCAAGTTAAAAATGCAAAATGGTTTTTATTTTAAAGTTTAGGTTCTAGAGAGTTTTCAGTGGCAGGATTAGATTTTTGTTGTAACGAAATGTATTAGTCTCACAAGTAAGGTACTAATATTATGAAAGCATTCAGTCCTAAGTGTAGCACGGGGCACTCAGTATAGAAGCGTTATGACAAATCCCCTGTGCCTCTGCATTACTTCTCTGATAGTCTTTTCTTAGATATGTGAAAGTCAGTGATGAAGGTCTGCAGTGTCCAGTAGGCTCAGCAGCTCTAAGTTATTCTAGTGTTTTGTTCTTGACAATGAAGCAAGCTGTTTCTTGGTGATGTACAGAGATAGTGAATGAAGAGTTTTACTCCATTTGTATCCAGTTCTTTACAGACTCCTGATTACATTTCTCAAAATATTTCTGTGTGAAGAGTCAGTTACTCATTCTTACCACATTTGTCATGTCCCCTCTACTGTATGAAGGCCATAACTGAAGGCAGCTGGGTTAGCTAAGACCAGCCAGTGTGCGACAAGTATCAGGCAATTGATGCCACACTGTTGACGCTTGCTATCGTTTACCAAAAGAATATGGTTATAAATGGGACAGCAATCAGTGATGTTTTGTGTGAATAAACTGTTGACCCTCAGTGGTAAATGTTCATAGACTGGAAGAAGACAGTACAGATTGGAGGCAGAGCTGTGAGAGCAGCCCCAGGTTGCGAGGTGCAGCAGTGCTCTTTTCCAGCAAGGACTGATCACCAAGTGACAGCCGCAGTCCTTGTAAAATAAGCAAGAACCTGTTACAACAGCAGCAAAACCTTCAGCAGCTTTAAAACGTTGCCATCTCTCCAGGATACTTTCTCTGTTGGTGACATCGGTGCCCTTTTTAGAGCTCTGTTGGCTCTCACTGTGCCAGGTTGTCGCTCGTTGGGCATATAAGAGGCACCTGCATCGATCTCATGGCTCACTGCTGCAGAGAGGGCAGAGCCCGCTCCTCTCATCTCGCCCTTCCTACCCTGCCCTGGCATCCTCTTCCTTACCTGCAGCGCTCCTGCAGCTCATCTCGCCCTGTAGGGACACTATTCAGCTTGCTATCAAATAATAGGAGAAAGCTATTCACTTTGATTTATTTGTGGTTTCGCACCTTTCCTGCCTTTCTTTGGTTAGTGTTCTGCTGGTTTAGCAAGCTAAGCTCGCCCATCAGGGCAGCAGGTGAATGCCAGGGATAGTGCAAGGAAAAAGCAGGGAGAATGCATGGTTCAGAGTAGCACTTACAGAGGGAACACCAGCAGCAATTAATTATTAAATCAGCTTTGCCTGTCTTATCTAAACTACAATCATAAAAGCATACCTTTTGAAAAGGACACCTGACCTTGAAGATGAAAGATTTACTGTTTGAATTAAAGTGGTGTTTTTCTGGGCTATGCCTGTCTGGATTTGAGTACTGGTTTTAGTAGTTGGTATCTACAGACTGTTGGTATATCTGAGAAATGGTGGTGGCATCCTATTTTTTTCCCCAAAAGAGACATGCTCATCTCTAACAGGAATTCAAAGCCCTAAAAGGGAGGATGTGGTAGGGAGTAAGTTTTAATGTGTGGAGTAAGCCTGCTAACATCAAAAGACATAGAAAGTCTAGAAGATCAACTCTAAAATGCCACATATTCTGACTGAATAGAATTACAGTAAAAGTTGTAAATTATAGAAAATGGGGGGGAAATGGTGAAGACTGCTGTACTGCATATCCAGAATATTGCCTTCTGCAGCACTGAATTCAGGAGGGAAGAGATAACAGACTGAACACAGGTTTCTGCAAAAACTTTGTGAATTTTACTCACTAATTGCTTTTATTGTACATTATCTGAGAAAACGTATGTTACAGTCTTTCAAAAGCTAAGGATCAGAACAAAAGTAGTAAGGAATTTTTTGTTTAAAACTTCTTTAAATATTTTTGAATCTTAAGAGTAGAAATTTATAATATCCATTATGTGGGGAAAAAAATCTGGAAGTTTGAGATGCTATATGTAGTCACAGAGTAAATAATGGAAAAAAGCTGTGATGTGTGATTTGGGAATTAAAAGTGTAATAATAAAACCTGTATTCCCTACATGCATACAGGTGACTTGAAAATGTGTTTTCTGAGTGTACTTTTGTATGTTCAGATAAATCCACTCTGGACTATTTTTCCGAAGTCAGTGTTGAGGTACATGTCAGCAAGCAATTAAATACTGGTTTGACGGTTTCAATCAGCTTACGTGCAGCTTGCAGTACATTTTTTGTAGTACTGTCAAAACGTGCATACCCACAGGACGTGAAAAGTATGTGAATTTAAATCTAAATCACTGATTCTAATGCGAGACTAAGAAACTAATTGAAATAAAACCTTTATTATTGGTTGAATTAAGTCAGTAAGAGATACCAACTAATACCTGGGATTATGGAATCTCATGGCTAAGAAATGTAACACTGGGGTGCTCATGAAGATGCATGCAGCATTGCACACATCAAGCAACAAATTTGCTCTTGTTTGCTCTAAGTCGTTAAAGGATACATTTGAGGTCTTCTCCATGTAATGCTTTAAGGGAGCAGTATGTGTTTGAGGACAAAAATAAGAAACTTAGGAAACCACTACAATGTGGTGTAGTGGTGCTTCTTAAAGCAGCATTGCTCCCATAAGAAATACTAGTTTTGCATATGTTACTTGTGCTTTCATTAACTATGTATCATTTAACATGTAAATATTCTTTAAAAAATATTCAAAAGCTTGCAGAGCCCTAGAGCAGTGGAAAAAGTTGTATGAGAGAAGTACTGAAGGATCTGTTGTCTCCATGACCTTGCTTGAAGAATTACAAGTTTAAGTGTTGGAGGAGGAACATTTATTCCTTGTTGGGTTAATTTCAGCAGCTATCCTAGAAGCACTAAGTACGATGCTGCACCTGCCGTGGTACTGCTGAACTCCGTGGCACTGATGAGGTGCCCGAGTGTTTGATACCATCATTTATAAGCATTTGAGAACAAAGACTGGTTTTTATGTGATTGTACAATATTAACTCCAGTTAATACGGTTTTGGAAGGACAGTGTGCCCACTTCTTGGTACTTCAACTTGCTTAGACAATTTAGGTTGGAAGTTTTACAGCAAGGAAAGCTATTCAACGCAAAATGGAAACCAAATTTTGTTCTTAATTTTATTGTTACAATATTTTATTTTTAATAAGGGAAACTTATCTCTGAGGAACCCCTAGGGATCATGACCAAGAAAGTGAAACCCTGTGCTAGACATTAAATAAGCACTTTCTGAAAAGATGACGTTTTTCCTAAGAAAGCAGATGGTAGGTTGTCTTTTCTTATGTTGTTACAGTATTTGAAGCTGTTTTGAAATTGTCACTTGGGTGCATATTGACATCTAAATGGGTAACACCTTCTTGGCCTGGATGAAGAATGAAAAGGGGAGAGAACTGTGTTTGCCGTACATCTCCGTATGGGAAGGATAGTGCAAGGACTGACTGCAATCAAGTGAAAGTCACTGGAGTAGCCGTTCCTTGCCTGAAATACAGACAAACCTCAGATACATGGATAGGGCAAGCAGAAAAAAAGGGAGTATCTCAGAGTATATCTCAGGTATATATGGATCTATCTCAGGCCTTCTAGGATTTCCCCAAAATAATAGTCTAATTTATGGATTTAGGAGTGAACTGTGAAGACTAAGGCACTCCTTAGTGAAATCCACATTCACCACTTTTCGTTTATAAGAGGTTAAACAAGAAGCCAGAATGCCGTGGCCTTTCTGGAGGAGCTGCTGTGAAAATTCAGGACTGCTGAGGCATCAGTCTGATCTGCAGGGTCAAGTAAGCATAACTGAGTGTCTGTCAAGCACCACTTGTTAGTCAGGGCTTTGTACTTCTCCTCAGTACAACAACAGTTGTTTGATTTGTTTATGAAGGTCTATGATACTTTAAGAGTAGCAGGAGTGTTTTATAGGCCACAAACACAGCTTCGTAGGGTGCGTTGCCGAAAATGGATCGGATGCTTGATCTGTTGGAGTTGCTGAGTCAGGATACTTGGAATTCATAGAAATCTGGATCCCCTCTCCTGTTTTCTGCTAACTGTGGTTTAGATAAGATACCTGTTGGTAGTTTTAGACAGCTGTCTCCAGAAACAATCAGGTAGAGTTTTAGAGATTCTTCTGAAACCATCTCTGCAGGTAAAATCAGTACAATTTTGACTTTCCCAAGTGCTCTGACTTGCGCTTCTCTAACACCCCTCTTCTGTCCTTTGGTGACAAAATATCCATGGCACTGAAACGTAAGAAACCCGATTTGGGCCTCAGAGTGAGATTAATATACAATTACAGAAAAACCCGAAACGCTTCATAGAGCTGCCACTCAAATATATGTGTTGGTGTTTCATTTCTCTGTTGGGTTATATTTTTTTGCCTGAAGTCTGTCCTCTTGTTTTTGCTGGTACTGAGTTGCTGAAGCTGTAGCCTTGTTTCTGGGTGGGGAAAAAAAAACCAGCACGTTGACCTACCTAGCAGTATGAGGAAACAAAATTAATTTTGGCACTATTATAGGCCCGCACAGCTTTAGCAAGAAACATGTATGCTCCCAACAGATTGGACTCTTGTTTCTTCATTTTGAAGTTTTAGTCCCAGAACGCATTCCTGACTAGGCAGTCTCCGTGTACTGGGTACTAAGAAATGTTCCCAGGTTCAAGTAGCTTAAATGTGCAAGCTGTCTGATAGTGCCAGCGTCCATCAGCAAAGCACTTAATATTTAAATTTGGGTCCTCCTATTGAAAATTCTATGGGAATATTCTTCTGATGCACAGCACAAAAAAAAGTTGCTATAAAGTGCTGCTGGCATATTGCTTTTTTCTTTTTTCCCAATAGACACAAACCCAGCTCCATCAGTCCAAAACTAACCATAGGGATTAGATGTTTTCTTTTCAAGATAGTCTTAAAAACACCATGGTATTGTAGCTTTGTGCTGACATCAGGCAAGTTAATGTCTATATCCAGGCATTGGTAAATAAGCGGTCTTCTTAATGTTTTTATGTAGTACTAGTATTACCAGAGTCACATTTATAGCCTGAAAAAAACAGGTTACAAAGGAATCACTCTTAACTGCTCCTTATTTCTTAGTCACTTAATTAAAGCCTGCAAGATGAACAAAGAGAGCGATCCTTTATCAAAAAAAAAAATCCTTTTTTTCCCTGTATTACCTACAATGAATTGTACTTCTAACTATTGGCTTATTTTACTCTCAGCCTTTTTATAGATTGTACGTTCTGTAGATAAAACTTCTGCATTAAGATTCTAGCGTTAGAAAATAATATTTACTGTGCAATATTTTCTCTGTGTGGTTGAGTGCAGAACTTGTCTGTCACTAGCACAAACCGTCTCTATTGGTATCCCATTGTATAAAGAAAACCATTTACAAGAAGTTAATCGATAAGGTGGTCTGTGTTCTTCATCTCAACTTTGGAAGTGCTTTTAAATTTAAACACATGTCTTGATATTGTTGTTAAATTCCCTTTTTTAGATTGAAAATTAAAGCACTGGTTATCACTTCCTGGAACATTTGCTTCAGGCAATCTATCGATGGATCACTTGAGATGCCTAATATTACGAAACAGAAAATTGACAACATCCTGATTGTATCTTAAACAAGAGGTAACATTAGCCTCACTCTTCAGAAGATGGATTTTTATTTTCAGATAATCAAAGCATCATTTTGAACTTACTTGTGCTAGGTTGTTTACATGATTACCATGGATTCTTCCCCTCCCCAAATTCTGGTGTGTTGTTTTGTTTCTCCATGGAAGTCAGCCTTTTCTTAACATGACCCTGTGTTATATTTTAAACATTCAGAACCACGTAATGACTTATTGGCCATTTAAGACATGCGATATGACCTTTATCACACGCTCACATGAGGCAGCAATCACCACTCACTTTGTAGCAGCCTTGCAGCCCCGTGGATCCCCAGGATTATGTGTTACGTCGTGCTCTGACAGCTGCTCCACGGGCACGAACCTGAGATGTACAAATAGGTATTAGCAGTGTCTGACATCCTAGCCATAAAATGATGGAGGTATGCAACACAACCTGTAGTTTCTTTCAGCCTCCAATTTCTCGTCTTTGCTGGAGCTTTTTATGAGCATATATTTTTGCTGGATTTTTTTCCAGTAAGTTTTAAATTTTTTACTTACCTATTTGTCTTATTGTTTATTTACATGTTGATATTGATATTACTTACCTATTATTTCTATACCTACAAGTTGTTTCTCTTCTGCTTATTTCTCCTTCCATATTTTGTTTTGTTTCATTATTTCTTGGCTTCAGCAATTGCTTCTTCTGAGGCAGGTGCACCTGCAGTGAATGCTTTCCTGAACGCAGAAATCCCATAAGCATTCAGTTTTATTTTGCTTAGGTAGGCTCATGCCCCAAACATACAATCTGTTTTATTTTCTACTTCAAGCCCTGTGTTCAAATTAAATTTAAAAAAACCCGCAAACCAACAGGTTATGCACCTTCGAAGACCTATTGGCTTAATTTCTGTGTTCCATTTTGGGTCCAGTGGGTCAGGATGATTTGAATCCAGTTCTTGAATCCAGAAGGACCCGCAGCGCCCGCTGAAGAGCTTACTTATCGTGACTAATCTTTGAGAAGGCTGGTTCTGTGTTTTCACGCTCCCCGTCCACTTTCTCTCTTCTTCCAAGACCTCAGGCAGATGATTCTGTGATTAAGAAAGAAACTTGAATAAATTGGGGCCGTTCCCGCTGCCGCCCCACTGGGATCCCTGCAGAGTCGGGGAGGGTGTGCAGCCGGGGAATACAGCACTCCAGAGAACATCTTTCAGCTTAATTTCCTGGGAAACGCCGCTCCACGCATGTGTGCAAATACATAGAATTTAATCCTAAAACATTTGTAAGTACCTTATGATACAAGCTTGCCTTTGTTAGTGTGTTTCATGTTGGATGCAGATGTGAGAATAAATTTGCATTTAAACTGGGGTCCCATGCTGGTCTGCTGCAAATTGATGGTTTTGGCTGGTTTTAGTGGACAAGCCAACAACTACTGGGCTGCAAGAGGAGTTGCATGTGTGTGGGGAGAGCCGAGGGGCTGCCCATTTAAGTACAGTCGAAACAAATTACTTCTAATAGCATCGGGTGAGCATTAAACCTACTTCCATTCCAAATCTTGGGAGTTATGCTGAAGGAAGTATTTTGGGTTAACGGCAAACCTGCCATTTCCAGCAGCAGCCAGGGTGAGGGTTTGGCAGGGGGATGCTTTGACAGGCAGAGCTGTGCCGCAGCAACGCTCAGCTTGTTGATGTAGCTTTTTATTTTGGGTGGTGACACCATAGCTCTGATATCTGCGTACTTGTGAGTACCAGGTACTTGTAAGAAGAAAAATAGGTGATAAAGAACTTAGCGTTTATCCAGCAGCTGGCTATAACAGGATCTTAATTCTGTGTCCACTTGGACACTGCTGTGTAAAAATCAAAGATAATCAGATCTTCTGAAGCTTAATTTTTGATTACCGGTTACCATGCATTATTCCGGAGAGTTTAGCAAGTGCTGGAGTGGAGGTGGATGGAGCCTGTAACCTCACTGGAGGTGGCTGAAGCTGCGGTGCTGCCGGCTGGTTGTTTGCTGAAGGACTTGCCCTCTCGTGAGCCTTTAAACTAAACGGGGAGTTTGACAGCTTTTCCTGAGAAGAATCGAGTGTGTTAAATGAAACGGGGTTTTCACGATGCAGATTTGTGCATTTACTGTGCCAATCCCGAGCTTTTCGCTGATTTGGGCTTTCCCTGCTCGTGGCGTTGAGTCGGGAGGGTTAAAAACCAGAAAGATTAGCGCTCCCCCCGGGAGCATGCGTCAGTGACCGTCTCTCTTGTTTACGGGGCGCTGCTCGGCGCTGCCGGCGGGCGGCGGGCCCGGGGCAGGACTGGCAGCTCCCGCCTCTCCCGGCACCTCCCCGCCGCCGCCCGCCGCCCCGGGCCGGCCTCTGCTGCTGCTGCCGCCGCCGCCGCCTCCGCCGCGGTGGGCTCCGAGTCTCCGCAGGGGATCCCGTCAGCAACGCCGGGGGAAAGTGCCGCTGGCCCGGGGTTTGCAGCGCGGTCTGGATGTGAGTCTGGGCCGCTGGAGGCCCCGCGTTGGTTGGTTGGCACCGAGGAGGAGCGGCGTGAGAAACCTGTTGCAGGAGCTGTACGAGGTTATAGCACACAACTGTTGCTGGAAACATCCACAGTTTTAGATACCTTTGTAATGTGGAGGGAGGTGGCATGTATCTCAGGGTTGTCAGCAACTCTTACGGTTTCCAAAGTAGCTGAGGCGTTAAAGGGTGCAAGGGGACCTTTACAACTCCCGCCCTGCTCCAGGAGGCTTCTGGGCTGAGCTTCGTGCAGCGAGGCTAAACGCAGCTCTGGCCTGGGGGACTAATTGTGGCAATGCCTTCTGTGGACTGAAGACCTTTTAAAACTGGACTAATGGTTTATAGAAGTGTAAGTGAGCAAATCAGAAGTAGATACATGAAGGAGGGGGGGAGAATAGTAGTTCATTACTGCAGCACAGAAGGACAAAATAGATTTAATTAAGAGTAGTATTTTAGACTCAGATCAGGAAGTGCCAATACTGAAACTTCAAGCACGACCAGAACTTTGACCCTTGCTTATCTGTACTGGGACTTTTTTTTTTCCCCAACTATATCAGCATGCTGTTGTGCAAATACAGTCGCTCGTGTTGCCTACAGTCTTGGAATGTAATATAGTCTGTGATTTTCATTTGCACAAATCTGCACAAATTACTGCAAAAATTTTAAGTTGTGAGCAGACATTAAGCTCCACTTGCAGCTGCTTCAGAAAGGTTAAAGAAAAACAGAGGCAGGTAACTAGTAACTTAGCTAGACCCATATATGTAGAGAAGTTTTTGTGCTTTCTCACTTATGCATAGTATGTAATTCTATATTGTATGTTTTGCTCTTACACGTATATTTCACAGGGTGAAATGTCACCTTGTCACACATGTGACAATTGTAAAAAAAAAAAAAAGCGCGAAATGTGTCTGATTACATTGGTAGTAGGTAGTGGTTTAGAAATATGTCATTTGTAGGGGTTTTGAGGTTTTTTTGGTATTTGACTAACAACATGACAGTGGTACCAAAGCAGTTTAAACACAATGTGCCACTATAATGGCAAACTGCTGACTCTCGAATTAGCAGCTGTCAACTTTTTTATGGACTCCTTTATATATATTCCTTAGAGCTTTTTAAATAGGAACAAGGCAATTGCTGAGTATTTGCTTTTGGAAGCTTTGATATGGTTCTAGATGTGTAAATTTAAATTAAAAGGAACTGAGTACTTTCATGATACTGAATTATTCTTTAAGTATATCTGATGTCTCTCAGTGTGGAGTTCTTGGTAAGACAGGGATTACCTGCAAGCTTTAAGGGTGGTATAGTATCAGGTTTAACGTCGACATTACCGCTTTACCTCTGCTGTGCTGTAGTATGAATTAGAGCTGAATTACTTGCTGTGTGCATGGATTACAGTCTCCCTCTATTTGTACTAATGAATTTAGAACGAGAAAAACTTAAAGTTCTATATCTCTTCTATATATATATATTTAAATTATTATAACGATGAAATCTAAGTGACACTAGAAAACTTTATATTAGAGTTTTTAAGGGAAAAAGAGAACCTACTTGTTTACCTGAACCAGTGTCATCTGATGGAGGTGGTATCTGTCTCAATCTGTGAAATACTATAGCCATTAAATGAGATCTGATTTCTGTACAGCTAGAAATGTCCTGAGATATCTGACCAGTATTGCTTTATATTTAATTAAAATACAAAAACAGTATAGAATAATTTGTTTTAAATTTGCTGTGTAACAGATTTTGACAATTAATTATGAAGAGGAAGACAGAAGTCATACAAAAGTAGTCCATATCACTAAAGTATTTAATAATTTTACAGTTAACATGGAAGGGGAGGGGAGCACGTAAGATTTGTGACATGTAAATTAGCATAAAATTATTGAAAAGAGAGAGGTCCCTTATACGGGATGAATCGCGAAAGCAGGTTCAGCAAGTTTATTTCAATATGCTGAATCTACGAGGCTACATCTGGGGGCAGCAATGCACGCTGCACTTCCAGGACAAGAGCAGCCTATTTTAGGAAGCAATTGCTGAAAGACTTAAGGTTTTGTTCTACAGTGTGCCCAGTCTCTATTCCTACACTATAGTGCAGCCATGTATTAATGCCAGGTTGAAGCCAAAGGTGACCTGGGAATGTTTTGAAAGGGAGGAAGGGCAAGAATAAAAATTGCATCTCTGTTTGATCCGTGGTACGACTGCAGCCGTAACACACAAGGCCTGATGCCGGCTGCCATGCTTTGCTCTGGGGCCTTCAGGCCATGAAATGTCACTGTCCTTTTGTAAGTGCCGCCTCTGAACTTCTCTGAAAATGTTTCACAGTCTGTTGCTAATCCAGTTCCTGGCTAGAATTGATATCTTGGGGTGGGGGGAGCAGTAACGGAGCTGAAAGTTTGTGTAAGCACCGTTCATGTGTATGTGTTTGACAGATACATAGCCAATTTACCTGGAAGTTACAGGCTGAAATTTGCTGTGGCAGTAGCCCCCAGGAAGGGGAAATACCTTGGGTGTCTTTCCTCAAACCTTACAGCAATTGAGAATTTCAGCAGGGCAGTGAGGTAGTGTAGTGGTTTTACATATATGGTCTTCCCTAGTTTGATGGGGTTTAAGGGGCAGAGGAGGGCAGTGTTGACCTAATCTTGTTTCAGCAAATAAGAGGTGAAAACTTTTAAGCTTTCCATCGATGTCAATTGTTCAATGTTTAACAGTCATTTGCTCCCTGTTGTTTACAGTAATTGAGTCCTTTCCCTTCTAGTGCTTATGCTGTTGTCCTCGTTAGTATGTATTCTAAGATAAATACCGTAGACAAGACCTGCAAATACTGTACAGCAGAAGATAGGTTTTCTGGTTTTGTTTGCTGAATGTTACACGGTCCAAAATATCTTAGTCCCTAATACCAAGAATAAACTTCATGTCCTAAGGTAAAACAGCAAAGAAAGACAATAAACCTTCTGTAACTTCTACTGCTATCATCTTCTAGGCAGTAGACATTTAGGGATCTGAAACATAAGGAGAAATAATAACAATTAAAACTGCCAGAGTTCTCTGATAAGTTATATCTGTCATAGTGAATTTTGGTTTTGAACTATTGTTTTTGTTGAATTTCTTGTTTTTCAGACCTTAAGCAACCTGGAAAGTCGAGGCATTTGGGACTAGGGAAATGGAAAGCAGGGGTGATAAGGTCGTAGATTTAGGATCTGCAGATTTCCTCAAGTCTTAGAATGTTGTTCTGGTGGAATAGGTGACCCTCTTCCTCTACCTTGTCCTACACTCTGTGAGCCTCTGTTTCTTGCTATCGTTTGAAAATACTTGAGCAGTTCTCTGCTACGTGTTGTGCTCTTCAGTGTAAATAAACCATTTTCTCTCAGTATTTAGATACAGTAGGCAAATCCCAGGGGTGATATCTCAGGCATGGTTAGTTTTGTTTCACGTGTTAGCCATTGCTGGTTAAATCTGCTGTACTGTCTAGCTACCAATTGGCAGGCTCAGCAAAAAGCTTTAGAAAAGACTTGCTCTGTGATCCATTTGCCAAATACAGAGTTTAGTTCCTCCTCTGTAATCAAGCTGGAGTCAGCTGATTATAGCCGAGATTTTTTTCATGCCAGTATCCTGCTTGTTGTCCTTTCCCTGCCTCTTTGGTCAAGTGACTGCCATTGCTGGAAAAAAATAAACTGAATCTCAGTCTCCTCCAATTTAGAAGTATCTCTCGTCTTTAAATAGCAGGATTTCTTTCAGCTATAGTAGCATCAATTTGATGAGGAGGGACAACTTCCAGAAGAGTCTAAAGAGCATAAAGTCTCTTCTGGAGTTTGCTATTTGCTGACAGATGGACAAAGGTTTCAGCCCTTCAGCATGAACGCAGATAGTCTGATTCAGAGGAAGCAATTGGCAGGTAGGAAATGTAATGTTGGATTTTTTCCATTTCCTTCCCTGTCAACCTTTTTATTTCACTGTCAATTACACTTTTGGCATTGTGGCCAGGAAAACAGCTTCAGGCTGGATTGGTATTGTCTGTTGCTATGTTTTCTTACAGTTAGGAAAGCACTTGTCTTTTAAGTTATCCTTTATTTAGAATATCTGGTTTAATGACTTAACTGTAAATCAGAATCTCAAGTGATCTCACAGCTCAGTCCCTCTGTACAGAGGCCATCCCAGCTGAGTTGGGTTTCGTAGTGTTTGCCATGCTGGCTGGTGCCTGGTTCCTGCGTCGTCACAAGTATCTTGTGCTTGTCTCCACCAAGCTCCCAAGCTCCCTGGTGTCCAGGGAGAGGATGCAGCCGTGATGCAGCATGGCAGGAATGCACACAGCCAGCTTGGGCTTGATGCTGTGCCTGAGTTAATAAAACTCCTTGGGACCCAGAGCATGGGGGTAGCACTGCAAGGCGGTGGCTTCATCTGGAGTCTTTGCCGTTTTCCCCAATGCTCTTGCCTTTGGAAATGCCATACAGAGACAACCGAAGTGGTTCTTTGGTCTTATGCTGAAAAAATACTTGTTGGATAATTTCTGGACCCACACCATCCCTAGAAGTATCGGAACACTTGCACCAAGCTGCACCTAGGCTAATGAGCCCAGATGGAGCTGATTTGTTTCTGCATCTCTGGTACAGATAATCTGACCATGGATAATTGAGTGTTGACTCTATAAATAACCCACTTTGAAATCCTTGTTTTAAAATTGTTTTCCCTTCTTCCTGTTAGCTTCCAAGCTTACTTCCCCTGTAATCATTTCTTGGCTGACCAAAGGCTGCTCTCATCTCTTGACAAACGGATGTACTATTCATTTTTCCCACCTGAAGTGACATGTCACACCAAGCATGGATGAAGCCAGGTTCTAGCACTATAAAAAGTCAGCTAAACCCTGATAGGAAATAATCATCCTAATATGTTTTACCTGTGCCCCAATTGACTCAGGTGGTTTAAATCAAAAACAACTGATACATATCAAACATTTGATACCTTAGAAAGATATTTATTGCACGTTTGTTCTCAGAGACCTCCTGTTGCACACCTCAAATGTCTTCAGGTAAAACTGATTCCTTTGTGTGGATTTGCTTGCAAGTTGAACTTCTAATGATCTCGGTTTGTTTGCTTACTGTCCACAAGAATTGTTCTGAGTTGAGCTATGCCTTGTTTTAATGAGAAGTGATTAATTTTTTTTTTCCCCAATAAGCTTATGTAAGTAATTATGGAAAGTCATTAGAGCATCTTGTAGGAAAAATATCCCGTGTCTTCAGCTGGTGAGCGTGTATGCATTTATTTTTTTCCTAAAAGTTTTTCTAAAATATAGTCTGTGTTTGCTTCTGAGAAGATACGTAGAAAGTTGGAACCACCTGCACTGGATGACAAGTTGTTCAAGGCATTGGAAGTGGTAGGAGGGAAAGCTGAACTGCACAGCCGTGCAATTGTGCATGGCTGTGCAACGTTGTGGTGTTCAGCACCTTGGTAGGTAGCTGTAATGGATATCATCTGTCTCTTTCCCCCGTGCCATTCCTGCCACGTTAATACATGACAGAGGCAACATGAGCTGAATAAACTTGGAATGCCTTAAATTCAGATCCACACTCGCATCGCTGCGTGGCCTTGGGAAATACCTACCTTCATACAGCATCTGAAACACTGACCATGCTCCAACAAATTTTCAAGTCTCGATTTGTTATTGATTATATGGTAGCCTCCAAAAACTGAATAAAGGCCCATCTGAAAGAAATCATTTATATAGGTAGAACAAACATTTAAACTTGTAGACATAAAACACTCTCTCCCATTCAGGGCAATGATGGGAAAGCTGTTAGTACTATGAGCAGGTAAGTAGTTTGTCCAAAGCAAGTAATTTGTAATACATGAAGTTCGTTGCAGCGAGGAAGGGTTGAGAGGTGAATGTGAAGTAGTTGTCACTTGGAATGTCAGAGGTTGATTTGCATCTTTTTCATTCATGTGTGGTTAGGTCTGAGTTCCTTTAGTTTGCACAGTTTAGAAGTCATAAATGATGCAAGTTAAAGTAGAAACTGTCCTTTTATATCTTAAGTTGCATGTAAGTATAGAACTAAAGAGATTTTTAAGGGAGAGGAACAGATAAAAAATGCCCTACAAACCCACTTTTGTATTTGGGTAGGTCTCTCAGTGTTGTCTGTTCAGTTTTGTTCTGTAGAAGGTTGAGAGTTTCGTTTCTTGTTTGTAAGAGCTATTGTATGTAGTGAGGGAAACATGAACAAGTGACCTCTTCAGGAATTATTTTGCACATTCACTTAGGAGGCTCTGTATTAGGGGGTTATCGCTTGTGGGTCCTGCAGCATTCTAAATAATAGATTTTATTAAATAATGTGCCTGAAAAATGAGTGAGCTAATGTATCTAAAATGTCTGGAATGAGGAAATATTCTGCACTGATAGTTATGCTGCTTTTGTAGCAAGTTTTGATAAAGCTAATTGAAACTTAAATATAAGCTCATTCAATTTTCAAAACAAAACAGTGTCCTTAGTTGGGTAGATCTGTTTGGTTACGTGGATTTTCAAAAGATGTCAAAATATTCCAGGATTAATTTGATGTCTGGGAATATCCATGAGGAGTGGCAAGCACAGAATAGCAAGTAAAAAAATTCATATATAAATTTCAGCTTGAGTTTCCTAAAATATGATAACTATTATAATAACGATAGAAGTGATAATACTACTATTAATAATAATAGCAAGAAGGCTTATGCGATTACACCAATTTTGTCTTAAGAATTTTTAACTCTTTACCAATTTGGCTTCAAAAATACAAAGTTTAAGGAATCTTGTGAAAATCAGCAACTGTGAAGAGACACCTTAATTAATTAACATGCCCCCAGAGAACAGCGTTTCATGTGGCAGTAGCATGCTTGTACTGGCAGTTGGCACATGTGTTACCTACGGACCAGACGGAGCTTATCCTGTCTCTTTTGCTGGGGGGCAAAGGACTGTGGATGCAGGATGAAACGGTGAGGGTGCTGGGGGATAGAGAAGCTCAGGGTAACAGAGATGGAGCAAATTTAGGGATCAAACCCATGGCTTTTTAGAAAAATGTTTTTCATTATTTCTCTGCCTATAAAACAGCTTGTTAAGAAATACATTGTTTCACCAGATGCTGGTTTTGGATCCCAAATAACACTTGGAGCTGAAAAGCCAGAAAGTTTAAACAGTAGTTTATATACAAGTCCTGCAAAGCTATTATTCTGGGCTAATTTCAGTGAAGTTACCATTTTTGTACAGGTTTCTTCTAAGGAATGATAAAATGAACTGAAGGAATGATAAAATGAACTGGTGATGTGTTATCTTCGTATTCAACAAAATCTGACGTGATATTATGCACAAAAACAGATCAAGAACATAAGTTTCCTAAAAATGATAGCTTGTTTTCTCGTAGTTGTAGTACAGCATTGTTTTTTGCCAAACCACGTCAGTAGTCCCATCTCAGTCTTCTGTGGCTTATCTTTTCTTATCTGAAAAGAAATGCTGTTATATCTGTTTGGATTAGCATTAAAGAAGTATCAGTTTTCTGTAATAGTTGTGTGATAGATGAGGGAAAACATCCAAGTTCCTAAAACAATAATGTACTTAAATTACTTTGTTGTTGTTGTTTGGTAAATATCATTAAAGGTGGAGATAGAAATACCGTGAAATATTTTACCTGATAAGTATAAGTCAATAAATAGAAATATGTATCATCAGATGACCTTGAATGTGAAAGATCTGCCTGAGGAAACAGGTCTGTTACACAATACGAAGCGTGAGAGGATAGCAATTCTAAATTTTCCTCTATTTGCAACAGTGTGTCTGAAATAAAATTATTTAAGTCAGGTGTTTGGAGGAATGAATTGGTGAGTTGCTTTTAAATTTGTATATTTAGTAAACTAGAGTGCTGTTCCTCCTGTTATATTTCAGTGTTAAATGTACAGATACTTTTTTCTTACATCCAACAAATAGCCAAATAAAAGATTTCTCTTCACATATAAAATCACCCACAAAACTCTGATTTTTCAGCAGTGCTTACCTTTCCTTGAAGGAAAGTACTGTTGCTTGATGGCTAGAAATATTTCAGCATTTCACTGATGGATCTTCCATCAAGTTTAGGGCTGATAATGCATTTCCTTGCTCTGAGCAAAAATGGTAGAAATACCGTTACCACTGGTCAGCGGGTAATAAGATACCAGTGCGGAGGAACTGGTGCAAAAGGATTGTGAGCACTGTCCTCCTGGTGTAAGCACCAGGCAGGCGGTGTGAGATGGTATTTACCTCGGACACTCCCAGACACATCAGGATGTCTCACTAGTTTGGCGTTGGACTACCAGAGCATCTCCTCCAGCAGAATGGGAAATTTCTGCCCATAAGCTCTGCTTGCTTTTCTTTGGTAGAGTGTCACTCAAAAAAGCGTGTAGCGGGATTCATTTGCTCCGTTATTTCTTTTTTGCCTGGGGATTTTTGGCCTTGCTGAGCTGAGAAACATATATGACTTATAGTAGAAAATTGTTGTTTTTTATGCAGTAGCGGTGCATCAGGTGACAAATGCTGATTACACGTATGGAATTGTGTCATTACAAGAAGAGATGAATTCCTACTTAAATCTCCAGTTCTTTTTGTAATCAAGTTAATACCCTAAATCAATAATGTCCCCTTTTATAGTTGAAGAAACAGGCCTTGACACAAGAGTGAAATCTAGGTCTTCCAGCTCAGTGATGTGAAGACTGACGTTGTCACCAGGGCAAGGTATTCACTCTTCTATCATTTTCCTGTCTCTGATACATCAGTAATACCTTGGAGTTCCGTCTTTAGATCTCAGAATCCTTGCAAAAGAAGCAGACAAGTACATTTTGCATTTAGTATAATTAATTGGACTATTTGAAGCATTTTTTTTTTGCTGTGCTGGAGTTCCGGTTGACCGTTGTTTTTTGTTTTTTTGTGGTTTGGTTTGGTTTTTTTGTTTGGTTGGGTTTTTTTCTTCCCCCTCCATGCATTCTATCAAAGAGGAATGGAAATGTTCTGGGAAATGCTGAGTGTGTGGCTTTTGTGGAATTTGGCCATTTTTAAGAGATTTGGCCACTTAAGTGTAATTTACTGATATTCTAGAGATTATTCCTCCTGTCTCCTACAATTACCCTAGAAAATGCCAAGTTATGCCCTAAACAAAAGATTTTTCAGGAGAACAGCAGGTTTGTCCTACTGTGTTAAACAAAAACACACTCCTTTTTTCCTGAATCAAGACAGAAAAAAACGCAGTGTCTTCCTCTAAATATACACTTGTGTTTTTTGCTGCTTTTAATTTTGCACTATGGTTCATTTCTGCAGTTAGTGGACTTGTATCAACAATTATATAAAAAAAAAAAAAAAAAAAAAAAAAACCAGAAAAAAAAAAAAAAAAACAAAACCCTGCAGCCGTTTTCAGCGCTTGTTGTTCTTGGCACAGGATCAGTTCTGGTGTCCAACTGGTAGGACCTGAAACTTGGTGCTTAACAAGTGCCTGTAGTCAAAACAGTTGGTGTGTGCGAGCACTGATCTGGTATTTGCTGCAGCAGGTCATCTGCCTGATTTTTTACCGTGTGCAGAATACCTAATCACGTTGCTGTGTTTCTCTGACGGCATCTGTGGCAATGTGAATCGTTTCACGTTCCAAAAGTACATGTTTACAGTCGTCGTAGAATCAGATTAAGTTGGCAGCCTGCTCCTCTCTGTAAGTGGCTCAGTTTACATTTCTTCTTCTAGCAGGATGTTTTGCATAATTTTGCTGATCCTACTCACTTGTAGACTTTGTGAAATGGAGAATCGTTTTAGTGGGTTTATGTCAGAAAGCGAAGCTTGTGTTTATCGTAAATAAACACCAGCAGAAGGGTGGTTATTTTAGCACTTGATAATTTCCCAATTATGTCATTTGACCTGGAATGAAGCTTGCGATTGTGGAGCTGCGTTTTATGCAGCGGATCAGTCCGGGGGTTTGAGCTGGCAGTTTATTTCCTTTGTCAGTTTACAAGAAGTATCAAAATGAAACCGACTGTGCTGTTTCCTTTCCAGCGCGCAGCGCAAGAAGGGTGGAACGGTTTGCAGATATTATTTCCAAACTTTTTCTGCTGGACTTGGAATAATGTTTTGTCAAAAAAGCTGGTAAAGTTCTCCTTCGGTCTTGCAACGTTATGCTGTAGTTTGCTAGCATCGAATCCAAGTTTATTTTTGCTTAACCTCTCGTACTGGGTTTTGTTAGGTTTTCGTAGACTGTGGCTGCAAAATGAAAGTGCTTACAAGGTGTTTATGAACTCTTGTTATGAACCAGCTGCCAGTTACTGCAGGATGACACATTTCTGCAAGCAGTCTAGTTGTTCAGTTTTCTGGTTGCTGGCTGTCGCTTTTCGGGCATGTGTGGGGTTTTTTTCCGTTTTAGTTTTATTAGAATTAATGCCAAGTACATTTGCAAACTTTGAACTGGGATCAGTACAAGGTGGCAGGTTTCACTGTACTATTTACTGAAATTGTTAGTATGCGTTGCTCAACTTTGCACAGTGAAGGGCTGTGCAACAAAACACCCCAGGATATACTGTAAATAGAAAAACTGTAATTTGTACATAGGTGGTGTATGGAGTTACCGTAGGTAACATCTTCGTCAACAAGACTGTGATACATTACTGGAACAGAATCACGTTGTGGATGAGATACTGAATTTCATTACTATCTGCTTAAATACTGTAAATGGGGAATAGCAAACAGCATTAATCTTGTGTTAGGGGCGGTCAGATAAATTAGTTTATGCTATTTTAAGTAAAAGGGCTATGAACTCAAAGGTTGTGATGAATACAAGCGTAAAAGGAGTTTTATTATTTTGTAATGTTTACTAACAGCAAGTAACTTTCTTACCTTTCCGGGTTTTAGCATTATATTTTGTTTGTTTTTACCAAGTGTAATGCCAAGCTATAATCCATAACATGGGGTCTCTGAGTTATTCGTGGGTCAGCCTAAAATCGATTTTTGCTTTAGGCCTCTCGTACACAGGAAGTGAGATCGTGCTCAACAAGAGTAATGTTTCAAAATGACTCCTGCTGACAAAGTTCTAGTATCTCTTTTCTGGCAACGTTAGAAGGATTTTTTCGTTGGTGTTTAGTTTCAACTACCTGAAAAAAAAAAATACTAAAAGACCAAAAGCATATCTTTCTCTACGCTCAAGCTGTATTGTGACTTTTTTCCTCTGCAATCTTCTGTATCTCACCGATGGAGAAGGCACTCACTGTGGGCAAAAGCTGTTCATTCGATCAATTTTGAGTAGCGCGTGTTGGGTAAGAATGGACGTAGGTGGGATATGCTAAGAAATGTTTTTTGCTTGTAGTCTAGATTAGAGATATCTGCAGTTTCAAGATCATATAAAGATCTTTTTGGGTACAAAACTACTGCAGTCCAACTGGAAACATATGGTTGGCGTATTTTACTGGCAACATATTTACTGTTGTGTCGTTGTCTGCAAGGTTTACTGTGAGCTGAGTGCTTGATCTTGTGTGAGAGAGTCAAGGCAAAAAATCGAGAAGAGACTTTCTGCTCAGAATGTGGTTTTGCCTCTTTTTCCCACATACTGTGCTTGTGGCTCTGGAGCTCATGTTGCCTCTATTGCTTTGCTTTTTTGCTTATGATTAGAAGGAGATGTGGTGTTTCCTGCAAAACAGCTGCTAGTATTCCCTGGTGACCTGTCAGAGAGTATCCAGTGGAATTACAGATTCAAAGGCAGACCTAGAGGACTTTGGCAGCTGCAGCAGAGGTTTTGGGGAAAGGTAGGGGGTTGCATTGTGCAGGATGCAGGAAGGAGGATTAGAAATGGAATACAAGGGCATGGGAGAGGCGCTCTGGAGGTTCAGGGACTGTTAAGTCTCCAACAACATAAGGACTTCACATCTAGCAAACAATTCAGATTTGGCTGAGAAAGTTGGACTCCATCCATGTTTCCATAGGACGTGGAGAATCTCCTGGAATAGTTTAAGATCGCTCGCAATGCTACTGATGCAGAGTTTGTACTGCGCGTTAGGACAATATATAGTGTTGTGCTTTTAGACTCTTGCCACTAAGTAGAAAAAATAGCAGATATTGATCTGAAATCGATTCCTTAGGAAGTGCAGTTAATTCAGTGAGAGAGTGTTAAACTTTCCTCTGAGATTAATGTCATTAATACATTAACTGTTTGACAGCAGAAGTCACATGTTGCTTGTCACTTGCTGCAGTGGCTGCGCTGAGACAGCTGAGAGGTTGCAGCGGGATTAATGCGGTAAAGAGGATTGTAACTTTGATTGTGTTCTCTCTGCTCTTGGATTTGACAGCAACTGGTATTTAGAAACAAAACAGAATATGTGTTGTTATTTGTGTGGAGTGTAAACATCCATTTGGAAGTATTGAAATGAATCGGAAAACTTCTCTTTCGGATTTTAAACGTGAGCACGTTTCATAGCGTTGCAGGCTTCTGCAGCAACTGAAATGCATGTAGAATTTAAGTTAGTATCTTATGAGTGATAACTGGTTTTCTAGTTGCCTTGCAAGATTTTTTCATTTTTTAGGGGCAAAAATTTTCATGAGCCTACTTTACGTTCATTTATGTCCAGTAACTATGCCACTTGTGTATGTAACCAGGGACAGCCATGTCCAGATTTGTGTGTGTCTGTGAGTTCACCTGCCCTGAAAGATCTGATCTATCTACACGTGAACTGCAAATGAGCGTAGAAATTTTTACACAGATGGCTGGTTGTCTCCTGAATGTGCTATTATGTGAATATCAAATTTTATAGCAACTATTTGGTGTGCAAATGTCTTTTATTCACAGAATAATTTCTTACATAGGCTGTGTAATAGCGGATTTCTATATTGTAATTTTATATATTTTTATATATATGTAAAATACAAATAGACAAATTAGTATAAATTTTTAAAAAACAGATGTAACCAGGAAACTCAGTTTGATAGAGGAGCACTGCCGCGTGGTAGTGCTTAAGCAGTTGATTTTGACAGCTGACAGCCTTCTTGCTTAGTCATATATTCCTATTATTTCTCTTTGAAACTTATTACCAATGTCTAAGGCAGATTCACTACCACATATGTGGTAAGGAAGGAGGAAGCAGGAGGCAACCCAATGGTTCTTGAGAAGGACTATACCAGTATTTAGTTATGATTTGTGCCCCCACCATTGAGATTTCTCTGTGAGGTTTCACGCCTTTGGCAAGTCCAGCCTCCTGTGGCCGTGCTTGCCCAGCTCAAACAGGGGTTTTCTACCCCCTTGGAAGGAGTTACTCTTCTAGTGCTCTACAGTGGCCCTAAATGTAAGGTGTTGCTGCTACCTTCTCCTGCTGACACTAAAGTGATGCTTGCTTGTGTGAGCAAACGGGCAGATTTTCCCCGTCGGAGCAGCATCTGAGGACACCGACAGCTGTGTGGCATTGGCTATTTATGTTCTTCCTCCTGTATGACTTTACAGTGGTCATAATTTCTATTTTGCTTCTAGGAAATTTCAAGAGAATCTGGGTAATGCTGATAATTCTCAAATATGTATCGGGGTCTGTCTAAAACGTAGAAGACTATGTAGCTGTGTTCTGGGGGCAGAGGGAGGTTTGAGGAGGTAGAAGGCAACGCCAAATAGAGCAGTCGGTTCTGATTGCAAGAATGACCACCGGTCTGGTACACTCTGATAAAATAAGTAATCTTGTAATCTTTTCCTTCCCAGTCTTTCAAGTAAACATTTATTTAAAATCGTGGCATGCACTTTATTACATTGTCATATCACAACAGTGCCTCTTCCCTCCTTTTCTATGTTATAGTAAAAAATCCAAAGTTAATATACTGGTTTGCTCTTGGGAATTAATAAATTGAGAAAGTTGTCTAGGGAAAAGCACCAAATGTTTAGCTTGACTGAAAATTCAGTGTAAAGAGACTGTTAAAAAATAATTTGCTATGGTATGTGATACTTAGATGACTTTAAAATATAATTTTAGATGGTCAGTATCTTGAATGTCCGTCTTTCCGGAAGATTAATTTTAATAACAGAGTAGTGTATTTCACTTCCAAATATATCCGTAGGGATGATATCGAAGACACAGTTTACTGGAAGGCAGTCAGTCTTGAGAAAACCAGTAGCTGACGTGAAGACTGGAGTAATTAATCCTGAATTTATATAATTTGTGTATGGAAATAAATTTTTTTCCCAAGTTTCACTTTATATACAGCTTGTGTTTGTTCATTACATAGCAGTTCCTTTTCATCAGTCCTTAAGTAATTAATGGAAAAGTTGCAAATTTTTATTAAGCTAATTAAAATTAAGTAGTTGCTGAGAAGGTTGGCGAGTCTTGAAACAATAACTATTATTTAATGAAATAAATACTCTGTGAATGGAACTCTGCATTTCAGAGGCAGATGCAGAGCTTAAACAGTTGCTGCCACAAGTGTGAGGTGAAGTGAATGTAAATTAACTACATCCTGCAAAGGACTTTTAAAGGCAGAGGCTGCACGCTGAGGTGTGTGGCGGGGTGAAAACCAGCAAACGACAGTTGGCATTTGGGGTGTGAGGCGAGATCATATTTAAAAAAAAAAAATTATGTATTTAAAAAATATTTATGTATTTAAATAAAAAATATTTTTGTATTTAAAAAAAAATTAAGACTATAGCTCTTCAGTTGCAGGAGAATCTGGGAAGAATTTCAGCATTTGCAATTAAAGCTGTGATTATGATCATATGGAAGTGCTTGATCTTTAATAGAAAATGCCTTTATTTAGCCACTGGAGGTATAATAGAAACAGTTTGGAATACTCTTTATTTATTTATTTTTATTTATATATTAAAAAAAATTTTGTAAGCATTTATCTTTGTTCTTGAGGTATTCGTCTATTGCAAATTAATCATGGATGAATCCTTCTGCTACTGGCAAGTTTTTACTTGTGAGGATGCCAGACAAATTGTCATGTTTTGATTCTCTGTGGGAAAATTTTTCTTAGTTACCCTTGAAATATCAAACTGGCAAGCACGGGGCTGCTGATGTAAACGCAAACCCTTCCATTGCAGCGGCAGCAGGTCGCTGTTGCATCCTTAGCCTGCTCTTGGCTGCCGGGGCGATGCTGTGCGAGCTCAAGGAGCAGCACCCACTTGGATTCTTCAAGTGAAGTGTTGAAGGCTTTAGGCGAGGAAAAATCACTGCGTGCTGAAGGAGAAATTCCAGCTTGTCCGAAGTTCTCGGTCTATAATTACATTACACTTGCTACGTTTGATTACTGTGTCAGTAGCGGCAGTACCTGGCTGTCCCCTGCCGCGGAGGCTCTTGGTGCCAGGGTGCCGCAAGCCGGAGTCAGCTGCTGCGGGCACGGTCCTGCAGACCAGAAAATTCCTCTTCCCCCAGCCTGGCCCTGCCGCCCGCTGCCTCCAGCTGGGGAGCACCGGGGCTGGCTCCCTGCGGGGTGATGCCGTCGGGGAAAGGGAGCTACCGCAACTGGGGGGACAGGTCTCTTAAGGATTTATAGCATCTCTCGGCAAAAACAGCTCCCGTCTCTTGTATTATTTTGTAGCTGTGCTTAAGTTCGCAGCACCAAGTCTTTGCAGCATACTCTGATCCAGCTGGAGGTTATATACCGGAGAAGTATAAAATTTGTAAAGAATGACCAAATACCTTGTTAAAACAATCTCTGTATTTAACTATATCAGGGACAGGACATTTAGATTTTAAAGTAATAATAATAATTATAACCGAACTCATACAATTTTACTGCTGTCTGTCTGTCCTGAAGCCTGTTCTCCTGTTGTGGGGCCAGCAAGGCCTTGCTTTTTGCAGTACTTAAGAGGTCTCTCGTGTGAGCGCGAGCAGAGCTTACACAAGGGCCTGACCTCTAGATGCAATGTTTGTAACTGATACATGAACTTCCTGCTTTTTTGCACTTGCCGTTTGCTCTATGTGGAAAAAAGTAAGCTTTTACCTTGATTGGTGTTTGGAGGTAACCTCCAAGCTACGAACCAGGCGGAGCCTGCTTCTCTGGAAGGTCTGGGAGCAGTAGAGCTTTTGCTACTTTTCAGTCTTCCAGTTGTTTTCCTTATAGCTTCCCATTAAACTCGAAACAAGGTAGTCATAAAGTAAACTGCCCAATAACCAGATCACATGAATTCTTCATAAACCATTATAGAAGCAATCTCATGTCTGTCAGAGTGTATTTCACCGAGTCATCTGAGCTGTTGTTACCTACTTTCCTCTTTACGTGAAAGAGCTGGGACACCTAGCGTACCTCACATGATGCTGGTGGTTGCATATTGCTTAAAAAATGGTTTGAGATTTCTTGGTGATATTTTCTGGTGGATTATTATATTAGCATTTGTTTTACTACGTTTGCATTTTTCAGAGCACTTCACAGAGTTGATTTTGTTGAATTATCATTTGGCTTGATTACGTTGACAACGATAATGAACTGATTTTCTTTGGAGCGATGAAATCATTGTAACTAGCATAGAGAGGAACAATTTCCTCTTCACTGGCTTCTTTTTTTTTCTTTTAGCCTATGAAATATTGTAAAGTTTATTATTTTTTTCATTACAGAACGAAGACACGGTTCAATGTGTAAACCTTCCCCTTCTCCAGCTTCTCCAGCCTGCAATTCCAGGACATCCCTAGTACAGATGAAACCGAAATCCTGTATCAGCGGCCATAACCCTGTCAGCAGCAACTCAAAGCCATTCAAAACGCCCAAAGACAATCTACTTACCTCCAGTAGCAAACAGCACACAGTCTTTCCTTCAAAAGTATCACGGGATAAACCATGGTAAGTACCAAAAATAATAGTTACCAAAGATGTTGGTGTTCAAAAACTAGCAAGTATCTCTATGTATATTTCACAATCATTAAAAAAAAAAAAACAAAAAAACAAAAACTCCTATCTAAGTTTACAGTTTAAGCCTCTACATTTCCTAAGGGAGGAAACTGGCATGCTTTTAAATTAAAAATACGTATATATAAAGGAAGACCAAAAAGGACTGGATTGCTTTTCTGATGTTCCATCAACTGTCTGCTTTTCTAAGATGCATATAGCAAGTGAGATATTGACCCAGTTTGCTATCTTTAAGGTCTGTCTTCCATTACAGTGGAATGTAAAACTTCCATTAAAACTGATACTTTTAAACAATAGGATATTTTTTTGCAGAGTTCTTAATATTGGTTTAACTGATGTTCATGAAAACTTACTGGTTATAGTCATTTATCTTCAATAGCAGCTGCTGGTGGAGTTTGTGCTGTATTTTGATAATGTTTGATGCCTTGTAAGAAGGCAGAAGAAAATTCTGGCTGCAGAAATCACTATTTTGGGGGCATCTTACATCATATACTGTGATATATATAAACATATAGGCCTTGAGACTGCCAGGCCCATCCTCCTGTGACTGTGATGATAGCAGCAGAGTTGCAAAAATGTAAATGAAAGCAGAACTGGGTCACTATTTTATACCATAAAAAACTGTTTTGTTATCTACAGAAAAGATGCTTTGTGATTAGGTCACTAGGTTGGTGACTCGAGATCTGGGTTCCGTTCCTGGTTCTGCACAGGCTGCTGTTACGCCTTAGTCTCCTCAGCCTCAGTTCTGTGTCTGTAAACTTGAGATAGTAAGACTTCCTTTTTCTTAAGTTTTATCTGCTAACTGTGTAAACATCCTTTCCTTTTATATGTAATATCTAGTGTAAGAAGGTCATGATTTTAGGTAGGGTTTCTGGACACAACTGCCTTAAAGCAGTAAATAATTTAATGCAAACCATTGACTCATGAGACAAAACATAAACTCAAATTATGTTGAAGTAATAGCTCGTGTTTTCTGCCTGAAACGTGCACTAGCTTTTGCGATTTCAGAGAGAGCAGCTTCTGCCTAGCTGTAGAATTGACCTTGCACTGGAACAAACTTGATAAAAATTTAATCTTGCTATAGATCTGAACCTGCCATCTCTAAAAGCATGATGTGCATTCTGGATAATTATGGTATATAATTCTGAAAATAGAAGATCTGGATGTTTAGATTACATACATGCAGTGAGGAGATAGAGGCTATTCTAGTTAAGGTGTGCCTCATTTACTGTTTTAAAGAAAAGTATCCTTGACTGAATTCTTGCCCTTTCCTTCTCAGTGTTGAAGAGGAGATTTATACAGGAGAGGATTTTTTTTTTAAGTCTAATTAAAACAAAATCAGAAAGAACTTTAGAATATTAACACTATTGACTATAAACCTGTTTCTCATCCTAGTGTTACAGACAGCAGCTTACATATCCACATTTCAGCATACTAACTGAATCTATAAACAATATTTTCCCTTCTGGCAACAGATGGCATTCTGTCAGTCAGTAAAAGCTGGACAGGAACAAAATATCTGAGCATTTCCACCAATCCCTTTTCCCTTTATGGGGAACATCCCAAACATTGTCTGATGATTAACAAGGTAGATTTAGCCATTTAAAACTGTTGTACTGCTCTGTTAATGCTTTAGCAACGAGTATGTCAGTAGTTGCACCTGTGAATTACCTAATTCTTGCAGCTCAGCTGGGAGATAATACTGTGGGTTTGTTTTACCAGTGGGGAAAAATGAGGTATATAGTAGTTAATGATATTGTAATCGTCACAAAACAAATCACAAACAGTCTAAAGCGGAGATCAGTGAAATTGTCTTTCAAAATTTAGTGTTAAGTGCCTTGGATTACATGACTTGTTAAAGAATAAAATCAGTCTGATAATCGTCACAGGTTATAGAGAGCTGACAGCTGTTATGGAAGAAAGTGTTTATTCCTATTTCATTACTGGATTGTAATTTTTATTTAGAATTCTAGAAATTATTCATCAGGTCTGATTTTCTTAAAGGAGAAATTATTCATAAAATTTATTCTTTTTTTTAAGATAAGATCATATCTTCCATTCAGCTGTCTGTACAAGCCATAGAATTTCACCCGCTTATCTTTTTGAAAGAAATACTCAATCGACACAAAATGCATTTGTCTCAAAAATGCAAATAGGATTCATCATGTATCCAAGCGTGTTGTGGTTTATCATCCTCAGAAGCTTCCAGTTATTCAGTGCTTTTGTCTGTTACGTTGTATTCTCACGCCACAAATATTTACTTGACATAGCTTCTTCCAGACTGTTATCAAATTAGCTTAATTCAGGAATTGTATCACTTGTAATGATTGCTCTCCAGACCTGGAATAACCTTTGTTGTGCTTGCCTGATTCTTTCATACAGCATCTCTCTTAAATGTTAGCTGTTACATTTAGCAGTATTTCAGCAACGGCCTCTGCAGCAGCATGGCCCAGTAGGTCTGTCTGTTGTCATGCCTGCCTGTGTGGAGACCCAACTCTTCCGTTGTTTAATCCATTATGGGGTTTTTTGGTTGAGTCATCATCGTAAACATTGACTGAGCAGCCCTCTTTCTCCTTCACATGCTGTGTTGTTCAAAGATGCCCTGCAGAATTTCAGGTTGCTCCTCGGCTAATACTTTAAAAAGCATGATCAGAATGATCAGATTAAAGAGGTCTGGAATTGTTTCATTTTTGTAGCCGCTGTTTTAATACTTCCCTTCTTGTAGTTGGAATATGAAGGATTATTGTGAATACATCATCTAGAAATATCTGTCAGCTCTGATATTTTTTTCTCCTGTATCTCTAACATTGTTGCTATTAATACAGCAGCGCTTAGAGACTGGAGCAGTGCTGGAGCACCACTGCGCTGTGCGCAAGAGAAATGTAAACCGTCGTTTTCTGAAGCTTGCGGTTGAGGTGGTAAGAGGTATAGAAAAAAGGGTAGGAAATAGGGAGAAAAAGGCAATAATAATGAACAAATGATCTTAATTAATAAGAATACCCCAGATACTTAGCCTTTATAAAAGGCATTCCTATGGCCAGGAGCTCTCTCCCTCCCTGCTGACCTGCCCAAAGGATGCCGCTTGGCTTGCCGTGCCCCAGCGCAGCTTCCGAGTGCTGCCTTGGGGCATTTTGGTGCTGTGATGCTACAGGATGTTCATTTCCACCCGACCGTGATCCTGAGGCAGTGTAAAATTGGTGTAAAGTGTTAAAGTAAGCGAGCCCTGAGATACCAGCCGAAGCGAGTCTCCTTGGCCTTGACCTCCACAAGGATTAGCCATTGCCTGCCAGAAGTTTTGAAAATGAAGAAAATGAGATGGAAATTATGTGGTTTTCATCAACATGTAGAAAACTGACACTCTTACTGTAAGCAGAAATAGAATCACAAAGGTATAACTATGGGTAGTCATTTAAAATTTATAATGTCACCTTTCAAAGGATTTTTTTAATCATCTCTCAGTCTTTATTTCTTCGTGTTAGGCAATACCATTATTCGTACTGAGGCTGAGAAAGTGAAGCTAGTCAAGATTTAAGGCTATTTCTAATGCAGCATGGATTTGGAATAAAAATTCATCAGAGTTAACTTGGAGCACATATTTTTACCACTAAATCACAAATACTTTGTTACGCTGTAGAGACCATCTCAGCAATTTAGAATAGAACAATGTTTTATGTTTTTAAATGTTTGTGAATTTCTTTTCTCACAAATTTGAAGTGTTCAATGAGTGTCTGAGATTTTAGAATGAATACAGTTATGAATGATCAAAAAAAAAACCACCCAGCAAAATTACATAACAGCAAGGAAAAATAGTTTTAAAAAGCCTGAAGAAAGAAAAACGGAGTTAATAAGGAGCTCTGGGTATGAGGAGTTTTGTGACATACTGCAGTTATTTTTCTTGCTTGGGAATGACACTGACAAGCAATGGCTTGGAACTAAAAGAACATTGCCATAAGATACTTAGGAGGGAAATTCACTCTTGTTTTGGGAGTTTGTCACAGATTCTGCTGAAGGAGTGGATAGGATAGGATAGGATATTTCAGTTGGAAGGGACCTACAATGATCATCTGGTCCAGCTGCCTGACCAAGAACATGAGAAAACAAAAGAAAATCAGTTATCTTATCTGAAAAAGAGAAAGAGCTTTTGAAGCCTGTCGTAATCAGGGACTTTGTGTAGCCCTCAGGTATTTTTGTAGCCTTTTTCTAGTTTCCTTCTAATTCATCAACATTGGTATTGAACCACTGATGAGCAACACTGGAAGCCATATTCCAGTATCAGTATAACCAGGGACGTATGAAAATCAAATTTGCTCCTTAATCTAATTTTCTGTATAATTTTTTTAATATAAGAACAGCAATACAATAAAGGTTCAAATAGCTTATCCACTGTGCCCACTAAATATTTCTCTCGCTATTTTTCAGTATGTTGTTTCCCCATATTTCACTGCAGACTGAATAGCTTGTTATTTCATGTGTAACTTCACATTTGCTTGTATTAAAATATCTTTTTGAACGAATGAACTTTACCAAACACTCCATACCTTTTATAACTGCCTTTGTCTCTTCATTATTTGGTTTCTCTCTTCATTATTTGGTTTCCCTCAATCCTGATTCCAACAGCAAATGTTGTTACCAGTAATCTTACATTTATTTCTGAAGACCCGTGAAGTTTTCAGTCATGTCAGACTTGGTAACGATGGCTAAAAAGTCCCCCTAGCCAGCACCCTTATTGAATTACAAATCTGTGAAAAACTAGTTTTTAGTTTTATGTTGTTTAACATTTGCTTTTAAACTGTTTTTATTTGTGTTTTATAATGCCTCTCAAAAGTTGGAACGTTTTCACAGTTATCTTTGTCAGTTTAACTGGTAACCTCATCAAAAAGTGAAACCAGATTTCTTTGCCAAGGTCTCATTTTCAGCAAAACCATGTAAACTAATTGTTTCTCAGTTTATTTTTATTATTTTTTTTCCATTTTTTCTTCCAAGACACTCTGGTTTGGGTTTTCAGCGTGGATGCAACAGCAGCACTCAGCTAGCTTCTCTAAGTTGCGAAATATTCCAAGATTCAATTGGAAATAATATGCTGAGACCCAACACTTTTGGAACTCATGGCCACGTTATCCAGAGTTGCTTATGCGAAAAAAAAAAAAAAATCATGATTTTTCAGCTGTCCCTTTACATTTACTGAGGGAATCAAAAAGCATTTTTATCTGATTGGAGAGCATTGTCACGCTTCTTTCTTAGTATAGAAGAAATTCTGAACAATTCTGTCATTTTTGCATCGCTAATAACTATTTTGCTGTCCCTTAGTTAGATGCTGCTATTATTATTAGAATTTCTGTTGTGTAAAAAAAGTAAACTTCTCTTTACTGAATACAGATTTTTCTTACATATCTTTGGCGATAGTCTGTTCTCCCAATTTTTACTGCTTGTCAGGTGCCCGTCCTCAGTTTTTATGTTTGTTGCATGTTGTTTTTCTAATTGTCCCTTTCAACAGTTGTCTTTAATAAATCTAAACAGGCTCTTTGTTCAAATATTCTTTTAAAAATATAGTAAATGTGATTAAAAACTTTATTTTTCTTTTTTCTAACAAACTTCTTAAAGTAGTCTTCAATTTTCGCTCAAAAAACTCAGTTTGGGAAAAGAACTCTCTTTAACCATCGAATATAAATATAAGCATTTGTGATTTATTTCCCTTCTTAGTCCTTAGTAGTTGACCATGATGACTGGTCCTGTGCAGCTTCCAGCTGGCCCTTTAGTTATTGATTTATCTTTGTGTTATGCTGACATGAAACTAGAGATCCTTAATGTTGAATGCAGTACCCACTTACATTAATTTAAAAAAAAAAAAGGTGGGGGGGGAAGTTGCCACCTGTAGCTTCTAAAATCTCAAATACTTTACTGTAGTCTGCCAGGAGTCCTATAGAACGCCTGTCTTCAAATATTGGACTATTTTTCTTTTTTCTTCTACATTGCAATAAACTGCATAATGAAGGTTGACTTGTTCTGTAACAAAACTAAGCAAAAATGTTTCCTCCCCTGGACTTTTTTCATTATCACGGTGATCCGTCCATATGTGCCCTAGGATTTGAGGTTCTGAGCACTGCAAAAGAAAGAAACATTTTTCATATTTATTAACTCTATTTTACTACTAGACCAGATAATACACTTGGCCCTATATCTTAGAAATTGGGTGTTAAGATTTGTTCATGTCTTTTCATGTAGTTTTTATAAAGTAAAACTACGTGATCTAGAGTAAAAAAATTCTCCTATTTTCAGAAAATCTAATTGCCATGAGTTTGAAAGAAAAAAAAAATTAATTCCTACCCTGAGTTGTTACAATTTTTGACTATCGTTTAACTCAATAAATTCAGAGCCGTTTAAAAAAGTAAAGGATCAAATTCTCTTTCATAGCTCCATGTCTGCATTCATTGAAATACTTCATGCAATTATGGTTTTGCAAGTCAAATTTTTTTGCTTAGTTCCTTAGTTATATTTCATTGCAGTCAGATCTGTATTCTGACTAGCTGCCTGCTGTATTTTTGGTACCACAGGGTATGGAAGTTTCATATAATTTCAGCTCCAGAATATGTCCTGGTGTCTAAATCTTTTCTTTTTCAGTTTTATATACATATTGCTTATATCAGGTTTTGTACATTTTTCTATGTTAAAATACACTTAGAACAAAGATTACCAGCTTTCCAGTATGGAAAAATCCTCTCTAGCCACACACGCCGCACTTTTCTGCGTATCATCCTGAGCAGCTGTAAAGAGGTTTTGCAGTAGACCAGGAAGGTCAAGACTTGAGTGATTTTGGACCCTGCTTCCCGTGATTCCGAAGGGTGTCCCATGGAGCATGCCATCTCAAAGTCGTCTTTTTCTGATTCCAGAAACTCCATACCTCTTAACAGTTCCTTCCATAGGAAGAATGCAGCAAAGGTGCCGTTTTTCAGACAAAATAGACTGAAATTATGTGAGACTTGTGAATGGGGGGAAGCCCCAAACCGTACAGTGATGTGCAGACAGGCAAATGGTGCCTTGTCCTGGGAGACTGACAACGGTGTCGTCTCCGTCAAGAAACTCTGCTGACCTGAGCTGCAGCACGCCAGCGTGCTTCAGAACATACCCGACTTACCAGGGGTTGTGTGTTTAACAAATGTCACAGGGGTAATGCCCTGGTAGAAGCTCTGCGCTGCCATGCAGAATCACTGCAGCGATGTGCAAGAAACCCCTTGTTCTTTGAGTACAGTTTGCTAGGGAGTAATTTCACGCTCCTTATCAATATGTTTCATTTTGCCTTTAAGCGTGTACATAAAATTAAATCTTTAAGATAATAATAGACTAAAGACTCACCAAGTTTTAAGTTTTTCTGTATGGGTCAGCCTCCTCGACTGACACCTTTATGCTGGGGATTAAAATTAGGGAGGTTAGCTTAGTTCTGTGCAATTCAGAAAGGAAAATACGGGAATACTGTTAAGGAGACCCTCATGCTTCTAGATGAGGAATTTATTTTACCTTTTAAACATCACCACTGCATTTGTATTTAGGAAAGCTTGTGTTTCTTCTGTTTGTTCACTGTGTAATGATAGTCTGAAAATTGTCATTTTTGCATGATCCATATGGGAATTTGCTTACAAGGAAGATAGTTGGCTATTTGGCTAAATCACCTGTTCAGGCAGTGTAGGAGAAGAATTGAATCAAGCGAGATGTTTTCATTTGTGGCCTCCAATGAAACCTGGGTTGAAAGCTTCGAGAATTTAGGGTTTTTTTTAATTAATATTTTTTTCTCTGGGTTTGTTTCAGTCAGGAGGAGTGTATAATGTATATATTAATTCGTAGTCACAAGACATCCAATTTTGGAGTTGTTGGGTAGGTAAAAAGCAGCTATCGTTGTTGGATATTTCCTCATGCAGATAGGAGCCAAAAAAGTTAAAATAACATTGGAATTGAAAATAACTTGTCTCAATCTTTTTTTGCTGCCAAATTGAGAAAGTAACATTAGTTAGTGTCACAAATACACTGTCGTGGTAGTTCAGTTAGGAAAAGTTAGTTATTGCAAACTGTATTCTGAAAAGGGCCGACTAAGCTAATAATTATATTGGGAATGTTTATTTTTAAGTTCCTAAGATTTTACTGAAAATACACTTTAATAATGCTCAATTCATCAAGGATTTTAATGCTTTTGAAGGGACCGCTGTTAAGATTTCTGTGCTTAAAATCTCTTTTCTCCTAGTTTCCAGAACTTGTATGTCATTCAGACGCATCTAAGCAGATGAATTATTTTTGTGTTTATTTCAAAATATTAATATTGTTAGCAAACTACTTCATTATCGGGGTGAGTTTAGTGCAGCATACACGTACCTGATATGTGCTTGTGTTAAAGGCTTGGGACCATATATGTAAGGGGGTATGTTTTGCTTAGTACCAAAAACTTATTTTGCTTATGAATAGTAGGGATTCAATCTTAAGAAAAAAAAACCACAAACATTGATTTTATAATTCTCTGCACTGCCAGGCTTGTAAACATTTGATTGAACAAAAATTGTTGGTAATGGTACTAAATACTTCATTTTAGCCTGGTCTAAGGATATTGTGTCACTTGCATCAAAATTTTTATATCTGTGGAAAGGGATTAAGTAACTGTTAATCTTTGGTACAGAAAATACAACTTGAAGATTTTTCTTTGGCTTTGCAGCGTTCCTGTTCCAGTAGTCAGTCTAGAGAAAATCCCTAACCTAGTGAAGGCAGATGGTGCCAATGTTAAAATGAATTCTGCAACCACTACCACCATCACCTCCTCCTCAGCCTCTTCATCCACCATACCTGCTCCAACCTTGGTTAAATCTGGTTTGACATCCAAGTCAGTGCCACCGTCACCAGAAAAGATTCTGAACGGCAAAGGAATTATAGCTCCATCAATAGACAAGAAACACCAAAATGGCACTAAAAGCAGTAACAAGCCTTACAAAAGACTTTCAGGTAAGTGATGTTGTAGTTCATCTTCTGAGATAGTCTGTCTGTCTTCATTAATATTTCTATAGCTCAGAAATAATGTACTAATAAAGTGCTGTCGCCTGGTTTGGTTTGATTTTTTTTGCTCTAAGATGCCAGTTTGCATATATGAATAAGAAAGCTTTCACACTCTTAGCATGTGTAAAATATTTTTAAAGTACACATTCTGTTTAGCTTGAAATTAGTGTTTAATGCATTTCTCAACTGGTCAACAGGCCAAATATAAATTTTTATGGAAGTAAATTCATTAAAACAGAAAGGCAGAAGGCTTTCTCAGGCCTTCTGTAATGTAACTTGGGTCTGATTACAACAAAAGAAAATGTGCCTTGGTTGGGTGACTTTAGTACAGTCATGGTCAAGTGGAACAGTTGAGGTTTAAGATATTGGATTATCCACCAAGTCATGAGTTTTTAAAGAATCTTCTTTCTTGGTTTTCAATACTAGAAAATTCTAAGGAGATATACTTAAAAGTCATAATTCCCCTCCACCCCTTTCCCCCTGTGTTTCACATATGAGCAAACATGTTTGTAGCGTGGGGATCTCAGTCTTTCTCAGGAAGACGGGACGGTGGGGTTGAGGGAGCGACGTTAACGAGGAGGTGCCCTGCGTGGCCTTAGGCAGGGCAATATTGAGGATGTAGGTCCCCGTGCAAATCTGCCACCAAAGCACAGAACGCCCCATCGCGGGAGGGCAGAGGCTCCCTTAGAAAGGTTGCCGTTCATTGGGAAGAAGAATTATTTTCCGTGGAGTTCCCCAGAGGTGACCCATACCGGTTGTTGGGCAGCGAGTAGAGAATTTGCCCCCCAAAAGCTGAAAACATATTTTTGTTCTGAATGAAAGGAAACAAAGTGTTTTGAGGGATTTTTTAGTTTTTAAACAAAAGTAACTGACTCAAGTTTACAGCTTCAGGCGCTGTGCAGGGTCTATTCATCAGCTGGCAGTACTTTGTGATTTGGTCAGGAACTTCTTGTGTGTACTGAAAGGCTAATTTTGCTAATGGCAGCATGATCCGCATTAGATCGTCAGCTTGGCAGAAAGTTAGTTCACATGATTTCTAAATGTGCACTAGTTATGAACCAAGTATAAGTTGTACAAGATAAATGCTTTCGTTTCCAGTTAATGAGTGTGCCCTAATTTTTGACTGAATATCAGGTTTATTTTTTTCATTTTCTCAAATTTGGCAGTTAGCCTACGGTACTGCTACCTTGGCTTGATTCCGGAGCAGCGCGAGGTGTTTGCTGGGGCTGTGTGGGGTATGGAACAACGCCATTGCCTTAAAGGATTCAGTACACTGATTGCTTTCTTAACTAGTGGCATATAAGAAAACAGAACCGTTGCTTATTGTAGTGTTCCACAAAACAAAAAAAAATACTAAGAGGAAGTAGCTGATTAGGCTTTTAAACCTTACATTTCACTTGCTAAGATTCAATTTGTTATTCTAATAAAAACGCTCTATATTTTGCAGTTAATTTAACATATTGGTTTCTTTTAAACCATTATTTCCTTTAATGGTTTAGATGCTTAATTTAGCTAATCAATTCTGAATTTCTACTTGGCAATTGAAAATGATACTTTTTTTAGATACTTGTTTTCCTCACATCGCCACATACCACCACAGGGCTGTAGGTGATACTTATACATTTTTTTATACGAGTGCTTGCTGAAAATTTTGTAAAGGAGAGTCATTTCTGTAGGGCCTTCCTTCAGCTTGCTTGTTTTTTCAGTGGAAGTGACTCCGTCGCTGTTCTGTCTCTAAGCTGTCACTCGCAGCGTCTTCTAGGATAGGGAACGTCTCACTGGTGGAAATTTCCAAACAGGCTGGGACTCTGCGCAGGACTGTTTGAGCGCTCCAATAGGCATTAGTTTACTTTTATATGGTTAACAAATCCACAGAAATTATAGTCTTTTTTTTTTTTTTAAAGCTCCTCTGTCATTATCAGATTTAGAATCTGTTCAGTCTTGCTTCTGCTGCCTCGTGTATTGATGCAGGAACACAGTAATTTAGCGATGATGCAAACAGGACAAGTCCTGAGAGCACCGTAGATGAATGGCCTGCAGATTGTCTGTCACTATGATGGATTCCTCTCCATTATTATACAGAACTGTGGAAGGCTGAGAAAAAGATGTTGGAAGGTCAATGAGGTGATTATTTTAGATATCCCATAAATTTAATTCATTTCACATTAAAAGAATGTGATGGTGGCTAGGGGATTTAGGTTTCCTTCAGTCTGCTGCTGTGGAACTGCACAGCTGTTAATTTTTGAAGCTCCTTAATAGGTCTGGCTGGTTTACATCTGTTTTCTTTCCTTTTTAGCAGCCTCCACTCTCTCTCATACCCTTTCCCTGACTGTGGCTGAAATTTGGGTTTTTTCTTTGCTGAGAGCTGGTGGTTGTTTGGGTGATGAATGAACCTGCCGTCTTTTCAGGAGTGCTGTCGTTGGTGAGAGAGAGGAAACAGCTCGTGGAACTACAAAAGACAGTGTGTAGCTGCCCAGCATAAGTGGATCAGTGTTCCCTAGTAGCAAACTGCAAAAAAACATACTTTTTTTTCTAAGTCTTCCTTAGTTGCGATTCTCTTTGGGGTGAAGCTAAAGAATGCAGATGCCCAATTCAAACCAAGCCTATCTGTTGTGTTGCAAACAGGAGTTTGAGAGAGTTCAGTTTTGACCCTTCCTCTTCTTTCAGTGAGGTTATAATGAACACCCTTTACTCTGTCCACCAAACGTGGAGTCCGTTCTGGAGAAACAGCCTTCCCAAGCTGTGCCTGTGCACTGCAGTCTAGGGCTTCTCAGGCTACACAGTTCTTGATACAGAGGCGGTCAGAAGCTGCATTTCATTACTGATAAGAAGGTGATAATCTTCATTTAATGTGTTGCCCAAACCACGCACGTCTGTAGCTGGCAATTAGATGCTCGTGACTGCTCTGGAACAGCCACAGGAGAAGTGCTTCCCTGGTTGTTTGGTATTTTCTGTTTCTCAGGGAAATCATGTTATTGTGTTGCTTGATAGACGGTGGAGCAAGTCCACTCTTCCCGACTATTAATTCACTACGTTGATTTTACCTCTGTGTGGTTTCCTAAAAACTGGCTTTGCTGTAATCAGTCCTGCAAGTCCCCACGTCTTGGTTGGGACACCGTTACTGACAAGTTGCAGTCTGGATGCTCCCAAAGGGAGCACTTTGCATTTTTTTTTGAAGTAGGTTTCCCTGTTGATCCAAAACAGTCCTCACCTGGTGACTTTCAGAACTCATTCCACAGCCTTATGATTACCCTAGGGATTTTTTTTATTTGAAGGCATATTTATAAGTCCATATAGTCTATTTAGTTTGATTTTTTTTTAATTTTTTTTTAATTTGTGTTAAAGGGTTTTAGATGAGGGATTCGGGAAACCGTGATGGGAACGTCATACACTCAAAAAACAGGAGTGATCAAATCCTTTAGCACATGAGCATGCATTTTCATCTATTAACTAGAAAAAAATGTTTATAATGGTCATACACAGATACTTTTCTGTTGTGCTGTGAAGGCCACAGAAACTACAATTACTTGTGGCAAATTTCAGTCCCTTTGTAGATTTCACCCAAAAAAATAGTTCTGACTATTTTTTCCAAGCTCACTTTTTGGGATGTCTCTGCTCGTAAGTTAATAACATAACCACTTATTTAATGTTTGCTTTATCACTTTTAAGTCCATATAGCAGAATACATAAAACTGCTAGTAATTGCGCTATCTGGACGATAATTGTCCTGTAATGTAGGCTACTTAGTCTCATGTTTCTTCTTCCAGCTGTTCTGCTTGCTGTGATGCTGTCACAACGTTGTAACATAGCTGTGAATTGCTGTCTTCATCTTAACTCTGATTTGTTTGTTTATGAAGAATTTTTGGATCCTCAGATAAAATGTTGTATTTGAGTATGGGATGTTTATTATATCTGAATGTAACACCACTGTATAGTTAAAATAGGCTTTAGCAAATGGTTTATATTCCACTATCAAACAAAAGCAATCCAGTCTGCCAATTAAAACATACGTCAAAGGTATATAAATATCATAGTAAATATTTTTTTGGCAGCATAAACTGAAAGGTATATGTCCTTAGTTTTGTCACAGCTCTGTAGTGCAAACCCTAAAATTATATTAACATAACCTAAAGGAGGTGATGCTATCTGTGGTATATAAATACTAAAATATTAATGAAAATGAAATATGCAAATACAGCATATTAAATATTAACGCACCTTTAACATTAATCTTGAGTAGACCTCATGTAAATGCCTTTTTTTCACAATGTCTGCAAACTTTAAACTCCATGCCTCCCTTCACTTAGGGGAATAAGAACTAACATAGATGTCACTTTCACACAGACCTAGGGGACAGATGTAGATAAATTTTGTTTTTAAAATGCCACTAGCAATCTTGCATTAACTTTTGAGACACGTGGGTGGTTTTTCAGAGTTTCTGAGTATGTCAAAGGAATGTCGTCAAAAGCACTTGTGGTATTTAGTCTGTATGTGTCTTAGCCAAACTCGAAGCCAGATTTGCACGTGCTGTATTTCGTGGCCCCGGAGGCAGTCGGTGTTAGAGAGGGAACGGAACTTGTGGGTATTTGGCTTGGTCCCGTGTTTGGGCCACTCTGCTGAGCCCAGCCCTGCAAGCAGACTTGCTTCTACAAAGTCTGTGACTGAAATCCTGCTCTAAATAGTTTGAAACGTGTAAGGACAAAAAATTGCACATGGCAGTATTATGGGGTGCTGGGGGTGGGATGGGTGGTTAAGGTTCAGCCTGGCTGAATTAAGTTCTATCAGGCAAAAATTATCACTACTCTGGTTAAAATTTCTGTAATAATCTATTTTTTTTTCTCCTTTTTCTACCCACCCCCCATCAAACAGAAAGAGAATTTGACCCAAATAAACACTGTGGAGTACTGGATCCTGAAACAAAGAAACCTTGCACAAGATCGCTCACCTGCAAGGTATTTTTCTTAGAAGATAAAATATCAGATGCTTTGTTATAGTTTAAATCCTACCACGGTAGTTTGAGAGGTCATACCTGCTCCTGTCTTACAGACAATGGGTATGGTATTCAGACGCTGTCTTCAGGTAATTCTTTTGAGTAATTCTGTTTCTTTGAATCAGAGCATCTGCATTATTCCACTGATATTTTTAAAAAGATTTTTTTTTTTTTTTGTCATTTTGTTATGCAAAAAGCATTGATGTTTCATGTAGAAGCACGGGCGTTAACTTTAAATGCTCCTTTTTTGGTCCATGTGTGCAACAATGCTGAAGTATAGTCAGTTTTTAGTAAAAAATTAACATGATTTTGGTATAAAAAATTACTTGGAGGCTGACCTTGTGATAGTAATAAGTCTCATGTCAAAAAGTAGCAGCAATGTAAGAGATTTTTAATGAACATTTGTATGTGTATGCGCTGCCTGTCAGTAGAGGTGATCATTTAAATTCACTTTAAAATGTATTCACATTTTTCAATCCAATGAAATCAATTTTTCATTGTAAGTTAAGAGCTACAATGATGTTACTTCTTAATATTTTAAAATTATTGGAATTATATTTTCTGTCTTGGAAAAGGTAAGTCAATAGACTCTATTATATGAAAATTGTTGCAAAAAGTAATTTTAGCCTTGATGTTGGCATTTCTTAAGAATGACTTCATAAATTATCAAAGATAATACGGAATAACAGCTTTATTTCCATAACTGTGGCTAAAGTTGTTTGAAGTAGATTTTATCTTGTAGAGTTGTGGTGTATCGGAAGTATAGGGGACTCATAAACAATGTCATGCACACACAAATGCTTTTTAACCACCCTATTTTTAGACTCATTCACTTAATCATCGACGAGCAGTTCCAGGCCGTAAAAAACAGTTTGACATCCTTCTAGCTGAACACAAAGCTCGATCCAGGGAAAAAGAAGTTGCAAAAGACAAAGAGCATCCACCATCTGCAAGGGAAAGCTATCAGAGCCAGCCCGCACCAGCACAAGACTCTCTGTCAGGATCCTCAGTGAACTCTGGGCAAGAATCTAAAGTAACATCTCCTGCAAAATCTAGACCACCAAATTCTGTACTTCCAAGGTAAGCAATTCTCCAGTCTGGAATGTCGTAGCCTTTCGCACAGCTTATTTTATAAGCATTTGGTGTTTCTTTAGGCTATTGCATTGTACAACGTATTAAGATAAGAGTTTCTCTTAGCACGTTTATATTAGCCTAAATCTGTCCATGGTAGCCTGTGATCTGATTGGGAATGGGGTGAGGAGTGGTGTCCACCCTCTGATCGGAATCTCAGACTAACTGTGTTTTTTTGCTAAAATGGTCGGTAATAATTAGGAACATTTACATTTGAGTCATTCTGACACTTCTGTGAATAAAAGTCTATTTACAAGAATCAGGGTAAGTACCGGTGGTGAAATTCTGCACGTGCGTACAATTTTTCTCTGCAAAAACTTCACGAATTACATTAATGGAATGTCTTGCAAAAAAAGCTGTAATTTAGTGTAAATGGCAATGGAAGTAGCTAGTTCTTAAAACAATTGATTTCAAACTATCGTAGCATGTCTGTCCTCATTTTGAAGATTTTTCTTGTTAAGGACAAAAGCAGTCTTCTGACAGACAAGGCAAACTTCTAAAGTCATCCCTTTAGTAAAACTAGTGTGATGTATTGGACCTACTGAATTCTACTTATCCTCTGGTAAAATTCCCCTGTATTTTGTGTCATTGGCTGGGGGGTTATTTTGGTACTAGTTTTGGCTGGAGTAGGTAGAGCTAAACTAGTTGGTTTTGTTCATATTCATTTTGTTTCATGTTTCTTTTCTTTGCAAAAGCCTTGGTCAGGATTGAGTGCCCATTTAGGCTTTTGTGCTAAGATAGTCCCTGTTTCAAAGAGATTGTTGTATTTGCTATCTCAAGTCTTACAGAGACAGCCATTTCCTATGTTTTCGGTGTGTTCATCAAGCCGTAATGAAATTTTATTCATACAGTGGCGGAGGTGGGTCTTACAGGGTTTGAGTGAAAGGACAATAAAAGAAAACCCGTAAATACATAGAGTTGTGAGAAGTCCGCATAATCCTTGTAAAAGGAGTGACCTTACAGAGTCCTTACATAGAGAGTAGCGCAGAGGGACAGGCAGACATTGGTTTTAGTGGCTGTCACAGTCAAAGAAACAAAACGGGAACGCTATTCAGTGAGAGTCAGCTGAAGAAATTGCAAAGGTAGTGGTACATGAGGAGGAGGATTTTAGCAGTCGTACGTTGTGTTTTTACAATCTACACTCGTGTTCCTGCTGCAGTACCTCTGTTCTGTCCTCCGTTCTGTTTTTGCGAGCAGCCGTGCCAGAGCAAAGCCTTGCTACCTCTCGGCGGGGAGCCAGCGAGCCTGCAGCTCTGCTGCTGGAAGGGGTTATGGGGGTGCTCCCTGCTCCGCTGGGGCAAAGCTTGCTGGCGTCACTGGCGGTGACTCGGCTTGACCTGCCCGACTTTTCCTGAAGGCTGAGGAGCACTCGCACAATCCACGCCTTGCAACAGCAGCTGCAGCAGGTATTTCTAGCTGATGGGCTTTGTTGAGCAATCCCCGTTCAGTTCAGAAGAGGGCACCTGTCCACAGTCTCAGTGACTACTGTGTCCTGACAGCAGAAATTCATGAGTTTGAAGATCTTCTTCAGAATTTGCTCAGTGTGGATGGCTGCTCCAACCAGAGAGGTCCACGTACATACTTGGTTGTACAGACTGTAATTGAGAATCCTTTTCCACCCCCACTTTTAACCTGATTTGTTTCCAAGCTACTTTTGAAAGGCAAGGCACCACCGCGCCCTGTGGTGCAAAGGCATTCCCGCTTTGTTTTACTGGATTTTTAGCAAAGGTAAAGAAAACCTACAATGCTGTAAGAGGTTCTCCCAGTTACTTCACTCACTAATCTACCTGTAGAAGATGTCAGCTAAACGCTCTCATGATATTTAGTACGCTAATTTCAGTGGGATTTTGGTATGAAATAAAATTTCATAACTGGACCCTTGGGTTTAATCAAGTAGCAGAGTAATAGTGCAACATAAGAAGATTTTACACATCTGATTTTTTTTTTGCATTTTTAATATACTTTGCCTCTTTCAAGATCTTAAACTCAACTTCGTGGCAAATTTAAAATTTCAGGCAATACAAAGGTGCTTCTGCTAACATTAACTTGGTAAGAACCTGTGATATATGTCTGACAAGACCAAATGTCAGGTATTCTGTTATCTTTTACTGTCCTATCTTTTACTATGTGATCATTTCTGGTATAATTGACTTTGGCGCTTGACTCCTGCAGGTGGGTTTGCAGAGCCTTTGAACACTGATGATTTAAATGTGTATTCTCCTCCTAGACCATCATCTGCAAATAGCATAAACAGCAACAGTTCTTCAAACCACAGTGGGTATGTACCAGAACTGCCACTGCCTTCCATGGGAGGAGATTTAACGAGCAGATTGTCCAGTGATGAAGGAGAAGCGGATGGAGCTGAAGAATCTGAGAAATTAGACTGTCATTTTTCTGGACACCATCCCAGACCTCTTGGGGTATGTGTCTGTCTCTGGCATGCCTTGCCGTTATTCTTACGTAATTGGAGAGGGGAGAAGAAAGAAGTAATTTAGTAAAAATGTGAGGAATGGGGACCTTATGTTCTGAAAACCATATTCTAAAGACAACAAATGCACTTGACAGAAAATGGTATGGATCGGTTAAGGTAGGAGGAGAAGACTGGTCAGTGCATGCGACAAACATTGCTAGGTTGCAGGACAGGATGAGCAGCATAAAACCAAAAGTTCTAGTTTTAGATTTTGCTCTCAGTAGACTACAACTCGTGTAATTCTGCTAAACTGAGAAAAGTTGCATGGTTTTAAATGTGATGTGAACAGATAATCTCTTTGTTGTCACAGTTTTTATGAAGCTGTACTTTGCAATTGGTTATAGTTCTGAAAATCATACGGCAGCAAAGGCTATTACAGTGCTTCATTGATTTTTGTGGTCTGGTGTGAAGCAGTGATTAAATATCATTTATGTGAGTGTATGTGGACCTAGAAACTATTCCTTCCTTCACCTGAAAATGGGAAGTCTAGAGCACGGCGTAGCCCATCTGCTCTGGTGGTGGCTCAAGTATGTGCTTCTCTGGCAGCTGTTTTTGTCTTTCTCCCGTGTTTGTGAGAAATTTCATTGTAAGTATTAAGAGCTGCCTTGTGGTGTTATCTCCGCAGTGTGAATTTGTTTACACTGTACAAACCACGAAGCAATGGGAGAACTCTTGAACTTCTAAGCAGTTGGTTCTCATCAAAATTGAGCCAAGGAATAAAATTAATGAAGGCTTCCCTTAAGTGTTTTCCATATGATATGCAGAATAAAACAAACACTGTGATAACTGTAGCATTGTCTGTATTCCCTAGAGCAAAGGAGAACTTGTTACTGTCAGACACCAGGAAAAAGTATGAGCTGAGCATAAAATGACTGTCAGATGAAATTCTGTATTTAGTTCTTACACAGACAGTAAGAATCGTTATAGTCCGTATAATACTACGATACGCAGTAACCTCCTGCTTCCTTGGTACTATTCTGCTTCATTTTTGCTGGCGGCTTCTTTATGAATTAAAAATTAAAGGCTCACTGCATGTGTGTCCACACAATTTAAAAAATAATTTAAGTGCAGCCAGTTCTTGTGTGGGCATCATCAGTGAGGCATGGCCGTCAATAGCCATTTTGGTTTAGGGTCCTGGTTCTGCTTCAAGGCAAATCCCACTGACTCATCTGTTCTTTGGAATCTTGGCGTCTCTCAACTGAAGCAGTTACTGACAGCACAAGTGTTCTTAGTGCATATCAAGGTGAAGTCAGAAAAGATGGTGTAAATCGCTTTCAGCACAGTTCATGCTAACTTGCTAAATTTCATATTGAGGCGGATCGTTTTCCGTACATAGTCCCTCTCAGCTAGGTGGTGGTAACAGATGGTAACGAGCCAGTAGCTTCTTAAACTACCTCTTAGTGGTAACTGATCTGTATCACTGGGAGGTGAGGCTAGTTGATCAACTTAGGTGGTGGTTTTAATTAACCTGTTTAACCTTGTTGTGAAACAGACTTAAGATAAACAGTTACAGTCACCACTCACTAGCCATTAAGCTGAAAAGTACTTTAAACTGATGCTTTTCTACTGCGTCAGTACCTTCTGCGCTCAGCCAGAATTTGTGTGACTTAGTCCCTGCATGATGGAGAGTTGTCTTGTTTTCTGAAGATGATTTACAATGGGTTTCTCTCCCACAAATAGGTGTTGCGGCAGTTCTCTACGTAATTTGAGATCAGTAAGACTGAACTGAAGAAAGGGTAGATTCCTGATCATGCCATTTCAGTGTAGTAGGACTTTGCAGGAAGTTCTCCAGAGGAAGCGGTGCAAATACTCCTGAACTCTGCCGAATTCTCAAAATATTTACTACTCCTCTAGATGATTTTCATACACTGTGAAGAGTGTGTCCGGTGTTCTGTTGTGGCGCAGGTGCCATGGATGATAATTTATTTTTTTACTGAAATGTCACTGATTTGTTTGGTTTTTTAAATAGATACTAAAGATGCTCCCATTGCACCTTTTTCCTCTTCAGTTATATGTTTATTCCTGTTACACAATTACAAGATTTAATGCACACGGAAGGGTGTAACTGTCATTCTGAGGCAGTAAGAGCATTATTAGCCAGAATTGCTTCCTGAGCAGTACCACAGCATTTATATGCTTTCCCTGTCACACATAGGTACCTGACAGTAAACTGACTTGTTAGTGAAGTATGAAATATACTTTACACTACGCTGAAACATTATGCATATATTTCATATATCATGCAAAAAGTATTTATGCTGCACACAGTAAAAAACACCTTTTTAAGGGTGTTTTATATGCATGGTACAAATTACAAAGGTGTTCCTTGATACGTAAATGAGAATTATTTTATAATGTAGAAATATTTATTTTTTTTATAAACAACATTGAAATATTTTTTCTTTCAGTTCTGTTCATATGGCAGTCGCTTAATGGGAAGAGGGTACTACGTCTTTGACAGAAGATGGGACCATTTTCGATTCGCACTAAACTCCATGGTAGAAAAACACTTGAACTCACAGATGTGGAAGTAAGTGGGATTTTTACACTTGGTGGGTAGTTAAACAGTTTTAATTCTGTAAAACTTCTAAATTAAACACTCCATGGGAACGATTTGTGAAATTACCTCTGTATTAAGTCATAGCAGTAATACGCATACACTTTTTCTCTTCACACCCATATCACCCATTCAGACTTTGTTCTGTAAGACTCGTGTTGTAAGATAAGGAGCTCAGTACACATTTGTCTGTGCGTAAGATGGAATATGATAGTCTTTTAGTCCACAGTGCCCTGACTGGCTTTGGGGTCTTAAAATTATGATTATTACTTATTATTGAAGCACCTCTATATCACACACACAAGTTACAAGCACTATAGACTTTGGCTAGTCAGATACATTAACATAGACTGCACTTATAAGAGAGATGCTAATTCTTTTGAAAAGAATAAATACTTGAAAAGCTCATATCGTATGCAGATAGGGTTGATTTTTTGGGGGTATTCTGCTACAGAACATGCGTTTTTCTTCCAATGTAATGACACTAAAGTGCAGTGTTTCGTGTCACTGTTTATTATCAGGACTGTGTTATATTCATTGGATACCAGCCATTAGATAAACAAGGTTTGATTTTTATTTAAATCTATTTTTGAAACACTAAAGCTTGGCTTGTCTGACTAACCCGGTAACTTGATGATAACAGTGCTACTGTGCTGGGAGACATAGTTTGGAAATGGTTGGGTTTGCCGTAAAAGGGCCAGTTCAGAGACAGATCACGCTTGGTCTCCAAAGGGTTCCTCTCTTCTACTTTGTAAATTTGGCTGTTAAGTACTGTCTGTCTCCTTCCACAAATAAAACTAATTTGGTTTCTTTAAATGCGAAGGTTAAGACTTTTTATCTATTGGCTTTGTTTGTCAGGAGAAAAGACACTTGGGCATCTGTGAAAATGTGTCGCTAGTGCCACTATTATCATGAAAAACCAAAAATAACCTCTATAGTAGTTATACGATACAAGAAATAAACAGGCCTCATCCTGCTCCCACTAAATCCAATTGTAAATGTTTTCCCAAATTCTAGCTGTTTATGTAATCTCTAATGTTTTAATGAATTCCACCCAGACTTTCTTTTCTGTGTAACACAGGAAGCTCACGGTGCTTAACCCCTGTTGTATTCTTCTATTGTCCTCAACCCTCCTCTGGGCTGATCTTTTCCTGCCTTCCCCAAGCAGGGCGATGCGTAACTGGTGCTAACGCAGCTCTGTAGCTGTGGCTAAAGGTACAGGGATGCAAGGCCGTAATTTGAGAACGATAATAACATTTAATAACATTAATAACATTTACAAAGCACCTTTTATCCCTACTTAAAGTACTTTACAAAGGTGGGTAAGAATTATTGGCCCTTCTTTAAAAGTAAACTGAAGAATGGATCTGATAAGCAGCTTTGTTCGCGAAGCAAGTCACAGGGGGTAGGACTTCCTTGTTTCTGGCAGCATGGACTGTATGTAATCCCTTACGTAATTGTGCCATAAATGGCGTTCTGGCTGACAGTCTCCATAGGAAGAATACCAGGAGAGAACACTTGTAATTAGGATTTGATTTATGATAAAACAGCACACCCAGTGCTGCTCTTTTATCATACTTCTTTGAGGGCAAGAGTAAGCCTTTAAAAACTGAAAAGGTGTCAGTAGTGAGGATAACAAGGGCAGAGTTATGGTGATATACAGGTTCTTAACAAAGAGAAATAGGATTAAACTGTGAATTAAATTTTAGTCTAAATAATGAGAAAATCTCACATGATAATTTTCCAAGAGACATTATAGAAGTCTGGTTCTTTGTTAGCGCTGGACAAGATAAAATAATAGAAGATGGTGACTGAATAGAAAGGAATTTGAATTCATTTTACTAATTTCACAGGTAATATTATTAAATTTTATTATCAGAATAGTATTCAAATAGTTATAAAGCTTATCAAGCATTGTTTAATATTTTGACAATTTTTCAACATCAGTGAAATTAATCAATAACTTAGCTAGTTAATCCTGTCTAACCAGCTCTCAGATGAGCTTCTGGGAATAGCACTACATTGGGAAAGGGATGAGCATTCCTCCTTTCCTCTTTAAGCTCGGTGATTAAGTGCTTCACAACCCCCCAGACTGGCTCCTTCACCACCCTCATCAAATGTAACCTGTGACTTTAGGCTGATACCGAAACTGTTCCACAACTTGAACTTTCAACCAAAACACGTGCAATGAGTGGACCACACCGACTATGTTTATAGATCCCGCCTTTGGGTGTTTTATTTGCATTTTTTAATTGTTTGGTAAAATAGGAGAGGAAAAAAGGAAATTAAATTTGTAATAAAGTGATTGAATTGTACATGGGGCACTTGTGCTGAAGTGGAGCTCAGTTCTGGTTTAACTGAGTTACACAGTTCAGGGCTCAGGTGCCATCACAGAATTTTATAGGGAAAATTACGCTGCGTAGTTCTTTACCTAATCATCTTCTGTTAGGTCTCCACTGCCTTCACAGATTTAATGTGCCTCACTTCAAAATTAATTTTTAGGAAAATATACTTCATCATCCAGCTTTCCCAAATCTCTACAATATTAAAACACATGTGGTTTGGGTTTTGTTGTTTGTGTAAAGTCCCAAAGAATCTCAAAATGGAATTGCAAGTTTAAAAAAGAAGAAAAAAAATCAGAAGTAAAAGCATTTTTAAGATTTTTGTTGAATGCAGAGCTGATTTTGAACTGTAAATATGAAAATATATGTGATTTGTAGAATAGGAATCAAAATTAGAATGAACTAGGTTTGCCTTTTTTAATAAGTTTGTCCTTCCAAGAAATCATTTCCTATCTGCATTGTTTGGATGGAGTTTTTTCGGTATTTGAAAGGTTCTTTTTTTTTTTTTTTCCCCTGTCTCTATTTAGGAAAATTCCTCCTGCGGCAGATAGTCCCATGCCTTCTCCAGCAGCACATGTCTCCACTCCTTTTCCAGCATCGGTCTTACAGCCTTTCAGCAACCCCAGTGCGGTGTATATTCCTTCAACACCTATCAGTTCAAGAATCACTTCTTCTTCTTACATAATGACATCAGCCATGTTATCAAATGCAGCCTTTGTGACAACGTCAGATACGAATTCCATTATGTCACACACTACAGCTTTTCCTCACGTGGCTGCAAGCTTAAGTATCATGGACTCAACTTTTAAGGCGCCATCAGCTGTGTCACCAGTGCCAGCAGTCATCCCTTCCCCATCCCACAAGCCATCCAAAACAAAAACCAGCAAATCCTCAAAAGTGAAAGACCTGTCATCTCGGAGTGATGAGTCTTCAAGTAATAAAAAGAAAAAGCCGCAGTCGTCGTCATCGTCGTCGTCATCATCCTCATTATCTTTGCAGACATCTTCCTCGTCTTCATTTTCAGGGTCCCACAAAAAGAACTGTGTCCTGAACCCCAGTTCAACGTTGAACTCCTATCAGGCTACATCTTCCTATAACAGTATGTCTGTGCACAATACAAATAACGGAACAAGCCCACTCAGTGCCAAATCGGAGCCCTCAGGACGGACTTCATTGTCAAGTAGTTCAACAGACTCAGTGAAACACATGAGCATGGTAGTAAGCAGTATTGACTCTTCTAATCTGTCTGTATCTTCTCTTGTGCACCACTCAGGGGACCACTCCCTGGGAGCACATAATGCAGTGTCTTCTCTACCCCTTTCTTTTGACAAATCAGAAGGAAAAAAACGTAAAAACTCTAGTTCTAGTAGCAAAGCCTGTAAAATCACTAAAATGCCTGGTATGAATAGTGTTCATAGAAAGAGCACTGCCAACCTTATTTCTGCGGTGCCAGATCCTACAAGCAGCTCCATCTCTCGGCAGGTAAGGGACTCTTCCAGTTATTTTTTTGCAGGTCATGTCTGACTGACTTGAAATATTTCATGCATTCTGAAAATAGTACGTTTGCCTCAGCTTGTTTTTCATCATACAACTTACTTTCCAGGTTAATACAGAAAGATATTTGTATTTGTTTTGTACCAATCATAGAAAGATGTTTTGAGAGTTTTTAAAATATATATATATCTACTTTCTTAAAATATTTTTATGAATTTTTTTATTCAATTAATAAAATAGGCATTTGTATCTCTGAAAGTAAAATTGAATGTCCACAATGGATAAATAATTTTTAGAAATTAATTTTTTATCTTAATTCTCATCTCTCTTAAATAAATTGTGTTATTAAAACAGGAAGATAAGAGTCAGCATTTCTGTTTGTTTCTTTTCCCAAACTTGTTGCTGATTCATTTCTTAATGTTACGCAAGTCTCCTAATTTCTCTTATGTAAAACGCTTACATCTGCCTTTGCCCTGGGGAGAGTCTGAGATGCCTGACCTCAGATGCTGTTTCCTGTTTGAAACTGAAAAAATTAAGAAATTAAAATCTTGACCAGATGACCTTCAGTGGACATTTGGTTATCTTTTTCAGCATGCGTGTGTTCAGAATGTTGAGGTCAGTGCAACAGATACAGTTACACACTCTTACTGCATTGTCACTGGCAACAGAGCTTTGACTTCTCTTTCAGTGATGCTATATAAGGTAAAAGTATATGTGAATTAAAATTTGGTGGAAAAACTGCCAATACGGTCTTTATAATGATCTACTGTGTCATTCTGATACCATGTCCAGTGCTGTGCAGTGCACGGAAAACAAAGCTTGGCCCTGGCATCTGGAAGACAAAAGCATAGAAATTAGAATACCTCAGAAAATCCAGAGAAGGTATCTTAGGAAAATTTTTTTCATTTGTGAAACTTCCATTTCCTGAGGATATTGCACATAAAATGGAGTCTGGAAATGAAGAGGGTAGGATCTTGGGCAAGGAAATCCATAGGTAATAGCAGACAGAAATGGGAGTGGAAGAAAGGAATAAATGAATTGTAAAACTGGTATAGCTGGCAGAATGACGGTCTCGAAGAATGGCTTAGCAGGTATATTTTCTCTTTCCTGCTTCCAGCAGAGGTGCAACTGAGATGACTTGTTTGGCTTTTAAAAACAGGTAGTGGCATTGTCTTTCTAGTTAAGCCTTTTAAATGTGTCCTGCAATCACAACTAATCTTTTAAGTCACTGAAGTCAGTGGAGAATGCTGTAGACTCTTCATTTTGTCACACATCTGATTTTTTAAATATGTGTGTGCCTAAAATGTTTAAATTGCCCCAAGATATACGATCTCAAATGGGAGCAAAGTAAGTACAAATTGTTACTTGGGTGCAAACATGGGTAGTAGGAAATGGATTGTATTGTCTTTTCGCAGTAGGTAGGCTGTATCTGTAGCTAGTGCAGTCTGAGGAAGTCACATAGATACACGCAGGAGGTTCCAAGTTCAAACTCTGACTCCCCTAATGATTAAATCTGTTCCTGTGGGCCATTCCTGCTCCAGTTTGTGATGTGTTTCAGCGTGTTGCATAGTAATGGAAGTAAATAAACTACGAAGAATCAATCAGAAGTCTTTTCTGAATATTTGTAAATACGTAATTCATGCTAATATTTTTTCCTTAAGTAAAAGGTTAAATATCTGTAATGAGTGTAATGGTATACAGATTTTTAAACATAATGGTTTTTTATACATGTACAGGTGCATACACGTATATACCTCTCCATGCAGATATGTGTGTGTGTATATGTTTAAAAATTGGTCACATGTTCCTCTTACACTGCTGGTCTTTGGAGCTACACTAGTAATCAAAAATAGGAGGTAGAGCGGAGTTGAGTGTGTTTCAGATGTCTGGCTGGCAGCTAATCGTCTTTGTGACAAGGATACTGAATTATATGCAACACAAAATAGACATTTCCTATTGGTTTTTTGTGCTATAAATAAATGAAATTTGTACCCACTTAAGCATATGGGTCAAATAATATTATGTACTATACATGTGAATATTAAAGCTCTGGTGAATACAATACTCAAAATCACTTTTAAGCTGTGCTGTTTTCACTTGCTGAGTAGGAAAGCGATCACAGTAAAAATTCCACCAAAAAAAAAACCAAAACCAGTATTACTTAAAATCTTGCTCCTGTTTCCTGATGTCACAGGGTAAATTAAATTAAGAGACTGACAGCACAGAAAAAAGATCAAGTGACTTGTGACAGGCTCAGGTATTTTTTTTTTTCTAATTTAATTCAAGTCTGGCCTGGATAGATAGTAACCGAAGGTGTTAAGCATTGGGTTTTGCAGTATACTTCATTTTAAAAGCGGGGGGGGAAAAGGGGTTTGAGTCTTGGCCTCACCCTAATCCTTTTGAAACAGTGTTTCCATCATTAAATACCCAACACAACTGGGAATATTTATTTCTTATTTTTGCTGAGTGCTGTAACTT